>NC_025690.1:16933162-17008782 GCF_000633955.1 Camelina sativa | reverse complement strand
CTCTCTTTCAAGGTGGGAGCAATGGTGTTTTCCTCGAAGGCCATTGATATAAAAGATGGTATGTTCCTCTTCTTGTTAAATAAATACACTTTTTTTTTTACAGCAAAATACATCTTTTAAGTATCCACCTTCTCATCTTTAAACTCTTTTATTATAATTATTATTATTTCCACTTTAAGGGTTTTACTTTTTATTTGACTTGAAGGAGTAAACAAGACGTCTACACTTCAGACGATTTCTTGTGGCCTTATTTGCCTTAACATTTGATTTATATATTTTACACCGCTATTATTATATGAATACTTCTTTTGTTTTTGTTTCACATATCTTTATAAACCAAATATAATACCTTCTAACATCATTCATGGACTTACGTAATGTAATACTCAAAAACTTATATATTGAATAGTCGAACTACGTTCTGATCACCTTATATGAAGCTTGTAGAAATTTGAAGACGCTAAAATTTATTCATTGATACCATTTGATATCTATATCCAGTGGCTTCAGTGGAGGTGAAATTAATTTTGTGGGTCACATAAGCTTCAACAACTCGTGCACATCCATCTAACAAATTTTGAATTATGTAACTTTGATGCATATTTTAGGTCGTCATAACTTACTTTTTTGTTATAATTACAATGACACTGGTATAAGAGAAAATGAAATATGGAGACAGTGCACATGAACCAAAAATTTACAACATTATGCAATGGTTTCATTTAAAATCCCTTACTTTCATGGTAAGAAGTGTACGCTCAAATTAATTACTGATCGAGAAACCATTAGTTAAGTCCCAAATAAAGCAAGACGAAAATTAACATAGTAGAATATGTACCAAAGCAATACCAAAAAAGTGTTTTTTGCTCTCTATATATAATCTTATATCAAGTATCCCAATATTTGTTGAATATATATATATATATATATATATCATTTTTCTGATATCAATAGTATTAAAGGTCAGACATGCCGAAAACTTAATTCAAATTTTCATTTGTTGCAGAACCTTAGGATGGAAATCAATTAATTATTAATTTGTATGTGTGTTTAAAATAAGTACAATTTAAAGTTAAGAGTATACTTTCACTTTTTAGCATATGGTGCTAATATTCAAGTATAGTTTTAGAGAGAAAAAAACATTTAGAGAAAATAGAATTACTTTAGTTTTAAATTTTTAAAAACCTTTCTCAAACAACCCAGACAAACTATTCCATCTTAGATATTCCCCACAAGTTGGGTGGCACTATTAATTATCTTTTTGTCGTTTTATCATCTTTTTAATTTGTTCTTAGCTTATTTTTTTTATTCGAAAGTTTAATTTTCTTTGTGGTCCATCCCATGTTCCCTTTCGCTTTTGGCACCAAACATTTCCTATATAGACACTTCAAATATTTGTTTAGGTTTTTTGAAATTAGTTATGCAACAAATTAATTATATTTTTCTTTATTTTCTAAGAAAAAATGTGAGTAATAGTTCCGAGGATAAATCAATTTCTTGTAAAATGTCTAATACATAGCTACAGATGCAATCATATGATCAGATTGAAGTCAAAGATATGGTCATATGATTGAAACCTAATAAAGAATCATTATATTAATGGATCCAATGCTTCTTCATCTTCTTACATATATCCATCCTATAGTTGTATAATTTATATTTTCGTAATACTATCAAAGATGCTCATTATGCATGATCAATAATTTAAATTAGCTCATAGACATCACATGTTTTCCATTTTTTTCCTTCAAAAAAAACCATCACATGCAAAGCATCACATATTATATTCTTTATTTCCTAAAAATAACAATTTGGCGAAACAGTAACCAAAAGTCTAAAATTCTGTATTATTGGCGTTATGTAATAAATCCACGATGCTATGTGTTTCCAAATGAATCAATCCACAGAGTGGTTTACTGTAACTATCAAGGATAATAATTTCATAAGAAAAACTAATATATATTTTTCAAAATTTCCAAAACGTGAGCAATCTTTAAACATGCCATCACTGCTTGGCTTGGCCAGGAGAAGAAAAAGGAGAGAAAAAGAGCATGAGCATGTGGCCTACTGTGTTTCCCTCTATGAGATTAAATTTTAAAATCTTTTGATAAAATAAAATTATGTAAATATATATATATATATATATAGGTGGGAAAACAAAGAATCTACAATAAATCAGTGCACATGGAGAGTCTATTCTACATAAGGGAGGTATTCAATTTCATACCAGACAAGGATAATCTTTGGCTTTTCCATCTGTTCGAACATGACTCGAGTTACAGCATCTTATTGTACGTATAACTGTGTATATATAGTAAGAATGAAAACATATTATTGTTGGATCTTTAACTTAATTCAGAAATATATTAATTTATTTTGAGAGACGTGAGAGTTGGAATAGAGAATGATGAGGCTTTCAAGATTGTAACTAAGATTGTGGCAGTCTTCTCAATCACATGATTTGTGTTTGTGCTTTTGTAACTACTACTAAATACTAAGTACATATTTTTACCTTTGTCAGGTAAAGATATTCTTTTTAATCAGTAAAAAAAAGTTCAGCAAAATCCACTATGTCAATTATTAATGGGACCTTTAAGGCATAGACTAAAAGGGCCTAAAAATTGTTTACAGGTAAACTAACTTATAAATCAGTAGTACTTCCTTGTGTCATCATCATCATCAAGCCTAATAATCATCATGCCAACCCATAAGGATTCGGAAAATAAAAACTCATAAAGCATTTGGTCATAGCGTGAACCTGAAAGCAATCATGAAGATATCCATAAATTGTTAAATTTCATAATTTTGGAATAGAATTTGGTAAGCATATACCAATACATCATTGATCCTGTTTTCCGCGATACAATTGCATAAGTAGAAAATTGTCAGTAAACCACGAAAATATGTGTTGTGCTTTTTGCGTTGCTATCAACTTTCTTACATAACACACACATACATCTTAAAAATGTCATATATATGAATGAGGTATATATGAATATCATAATGTGTATGTATTTGGAGACGCACGTATGGATGTAGAGCATATGGTAGGGTAAAATGGGAATGCATGGTCTGTATTTGTAGAGAAATGAAATCATGAAAGTGAGATACGCATATAAGACAGCAAAACAAAAGTGGGTCACTTGGAAAAGATCCCAACGTAGAGAACATAATATTAGATGTCTCTTCTTTGTTAGACACCAACCCCAGTTCCGCACACCTCTTTGTCGTTCTTCTCATCACCTTATTTCGTACTCACAACCGCATCATCACAATATCTGTATATATATTTGAACTTTGATATACAAACCATTAACAAGAAAAACTTTATTATATACATAGGTATATTGGTTTTAACACACTTGCATTGTTTGTAGGCTAACAAGTCCTGTTGAAGTTTGGATTTTGTTAATAAAGAAAAAAACCACAGAATATTGATGAAATATTGACTCAAGTTTATTTTGATCAGTTACGTTATGTATGTGGTTTTATTTAAATAGTCTGATTTTGCTATATAACTACTTGGGTTTTTTTTTTTACATATATAAAATATATCGCATAAATATAATACACACATGGAATGTATATGTTATATATATTCTAACTATACTGTACTTTTTACATAAATGGGCACATCCATATTGAAGAGTTTTGAGTGGAGAAACGAAAGAAGGACAAGTTGAATAAGAAGGCACCAACTCTTATGGACCTACTTGCTTTGCATCTATGCTTCCCGCTTTCAATTCTCAAGTCGTGTTCATTTACAAGGCATTGCGTCACTGCACAATTTCCTCTTCAATCAGGTTTATCTTTTTATTAATTTGGCAAGAGAAAATATTTCTATGTCGAATAAAATAAAAAAAGAGAGGTTAACTTCAAGTAGTCAACTAATCGAATAACAGTAATTAATGAAATTCAAAAATGGGTAAGTGAATCTCAACGTAATTAGAATCTAGAAAAATCGGAACTAACCAAGATTATAAGACTGAGATTTAATTATTGACCACCCGGGAAAGATAAATATATGTGCAGCTGTATATGTACCAAAATGTGTGTTGGTTAGAAACAGAGCTACTGAGGGAAAAGGCTTCTAGCTAGTCAGAAACGGAATGTATCATTCAAAAGCTAGCTATGAATTCGACGGGGACCATTTCAATATTTACTTTCCGCCTCAACTATATGAACAACTCAAGTTATAAATATATGACTACTATACATTTACGCGAGAATCTATGTGGACTATGATGCTACCATATCGCTATGTCGAGGTTCGAGATTGATTCTATATCGTAATTATTTATTTTCATAAAGGCTTAATTTACATAATCAGTCGATCTCTTTTTTGGCTGTGGAATTTCGCACAATCACAACTCAAATTTACATTTACTATTATTTTTTTTTTTTCGCAAGTGTCAAGAGTTGATAAGAAGGTATTAATAGCACGTGGCAACATTAACTTAGTGTCCAATAAATAGAAGACAATGTCGTTGTCTTTCCCAATTCCATTGTCCTAATTTTAGGGCAAGAGTATGTATGACTCGATCGATGCTCGCGTCGTTTTATCTTAGGTCTAATTTAAATTATTGACTTGTCTGTTACGTACGTAACTTTCGTTCCCAGTAAACTAAACTAACCAAATTATAAGATAATGAAAAAACAAATATCTTATCAATGAAAATTATTAATATCCAAATACTATCTTTAAGATTCCAATTTTATATATATATAGAAGTATTATTATCTATTGAAAAAAAGGTCGTCGCGGAAACATAAAGCATAAAATGCCTCACCGCCGTTGTCACTTTTGTCTCGTCACTGAGTCCGGGACTGCGTCGATTAGACGTCTCCATCACACTTCGTGTTCATATTCCTCGTGCTATACCACGAGGTACGTCTGATGCTTATTGTATCATCAACGGTATTAAGTGTAAGTAGTTTGGAAGACTGATATATATGATTAAGGATTTAAGATTTGAGTCGTGAAGCTTTAATATATAGAGTGTTTGATGAAGATAATGACGTAGAGCGTAAGTAGGAATGGACCGGATGAATATGACGTAGAGCGTAAGTAAGAAGGGACCGGATATTCATATATAGTTTGACTGCTAATGATAATATTTATCGGTTCGGCTCAAGAGTCTATAAAAAAAGACCAAGAAAACTAACATAAAGTGTTAGTTAGAACAAACAAACTGCATATAATGGACATGCAATGCAAGAACACGTCACAATATGCGTAAATCAATGTTGGAAACATAAATTAGTAAAAATTGAGAGACTCAAAAAAGCCAAAGTTAACAGAATATATGGAGGCATGACACTGCTGGAAACAGAAATAAGTTTAGCATATGAAGAAGATAGATCAGTGCATACACAACGAAGTGTCAAGTACTGTAAAAACTTCCCCATCATTTAACTGATCTCCAATTGATGATATACCAAAACCAGACAAGTGTAAAAACAATATCAAATTAGCAAAGCCCAAAAGACCTAGTTGGGCCTAGGTTCGTTTAAACTTATTGATGACTTTATATAGTAGGCCTTAAAGTGAGGTTATATATATATATATATATATATATATATATATATATTTTCATTAAATCAATGCCGAGAAATTTCAAGGCGTTATTGATTTTGAAAATCCAATCAAGTAACTCGTCTTTGAAGTAATATCAAAGTTCAAAATGCTCAATCAGATTACATTATAGCACTTAAGCCGTTAAGCGTGCTCTAAAAGCATGATCATCTAGTAATTGATAAATGTTCATCAAAAAATACACAACATTGAATTGTTCATACATATCAATCACTTTCAACTAGATTCAAACACTTAAACCACCAAAAACGTGTTTTCGTTACTAATTAAAAAGTCAGATCATCTTTAAAACCAGGCGCTAATATCTTTTTTAATTTAGCATAGATTTTCTCTTTTTTGTGTTTTTTTTTTTTTTTCAAAACCATATATATCTTTTTTCTAACTTATATCAATTTTATGTTTATCACTTACAAACCACCACACCTACTCAATAATTTTTTTCCGAATTACATAAAGCTCACTCTCAAGTAATTTCGTGGAAGTAGTTTTAGTCAAACTTTTTCTTCTTCCAGTTAAATTATGAAAATATATAAAAGTGGGAAAGAGGAAGAAAAAGAGAACTTAATTAATTAATTTATGAGTCATAACAGACTCGGCGTTACAGAAAAAAAAGTAGGGGCAACATTCAATGAAAGAGAAGGGTAAATTAGTAAATTACGAAACAGAAGAGGAAAAAAACGAACCCCAGAAAGAGAGGGGTACGATAGTAAAAAATAACAAAAAAAAAAAAACCGAACCCGAAAAGAACATTTTCCTCTTATTAAAACCTCCCCACTAAGCTTTTGCAGTTAGGAAAGCTGGTAGTACAAACGAAATAACCAAAATCATTTTTTCTTTTTTTTTAATTTAGCCCTCAGGGAGAGGAAAAAAAAAAATCGAAACTTTGGTGTAAAATGGATCGATCGGAGCCGTTACCTTTACCATTTACAGATTCCGATGACATAAGTGCTGAGTTAGCTGGTGGAGATTCAAGCGGTGGTTGCGGCGGCGGTGGAGGAAGGGTTAAAAGTAAAGTGAAAGGACCTTGGTCTACGGAGGAAGACGCCGTTCTCACTAAGCTTGTGATTAAGTTAGGTGCTAGGAATTGGAGTTTGATCGCTCGTGGTATCCCTGGTCGTTCTGGTAAATCTTGTCGTTTGCGTTGGTGTAATCAGCTTGACCCTTCTCTCAAGCGTAAACCTTTCTCTGGTAACCAAACCCCTCCCCTTCGATTTCGTTACATCTAAATGTCTGATTCTTTCTTTTTGGGTTTTTTTGTTTGATTCTGATATGTTCGTTTGAGTGATTTCTCGATCTTCATCCAAATCCTTTTGAGTGGTTTTGTTTTGTTTGTTTTCGTGTTCATATGACTTTTGAAATTTTGTGGTGTATTACTGAATCTTCCTAGTTTTGGTAAATTTTTTGTGATCTTTAAGTGTTAGAAGTTTGTGAAGTGAGATGTTTGATGTATTGATATGAATATTCTGATGCAATTCGTTGAAAATGTTAGCTTTCATCTAAATCTTGAAGTTTACATTTTTCTGCTCTGTCGATTACATTGGATAACAGTGTATTATGTCACAGAGATAGACAATTTCTGTTAACTATTCTCAGAACCAATTTCATTGTTACATGAATCCATAGCATATAACTTCAGAATGAACTTTATTGTTGTTATGTACTTTTGGATTCTTTTGGGTTTGGCTTTTGAGATTGATTCTGTTTTTGCTTTCTTTCTGTTTGTTCTGCTTGTAGATGAGGAAGATCGTATGATAATATCAGCTCACGCGATTCACGGAAACAAATGGGCGGTGATTGCCAAAATGTTAACCGGGAGAACAGATAACGCCATCAAGAACCACTGGAACTCAACCCTTAGACGTAAATACGCTGATCTTTGGAACAATGGTCAATGGATGGCTAATTCAGTTACCACTGCTTACGTCAAGAACGAGAAACTCGACGAAGTGTCTAAGCCATCCTCAAAACAACAGTTGCCTCAAGAAGATATCAATTCGCCACCAAAGCCACCACAAGTGAGTGATGTTATAATGGAAGATGCAGCCAATGAACCTCATCAAGAACAAGCTTCTCCACCAGTAGAGATTAACGTTCAAGCTCCACCAGTAGAGAGTAACGTTCAAGCTCCACCAGTAGAGAGTAATGTTCCAATAGAGAGTAGTAACGTGTTTCGCCCAGTGGCTCGTGTTGGTGCGTTCAGTGTCTATAACCCAACTAGCCAAAGAAATGGATACAGGGACCACAACATAGTTCCATGCGAAGGACTCTTGATTCAAGCGGCTAAACCTGATTCATTGGCTGGTAAATTTCTACAATCTCTTTACGATGAGCCTCATGTCCCTTCAAAATGTGGTCGCGGTTGCTCTACTACAAATGCAGCTGAAACCAAGTTCTCACGTAACTCGGTGTTGGGACCTGAGTTTGTGGATTACGAAGAGCCTTGTGCAGTTTTTAACCAAGAACTGATATCTATAGCAACAGATTTGAACAACATTGCGTGGATAAAGAGTGGTCTTGACAATGCAGTTGTCAGAGAAGCAGAACAGAGTTTGAAGATTGATAATTGCAACTATAATGACCCTCGAATCAAGTTTACTGGAATGGTGCCTAGACAAGATTTCTTCTGTGCAAGAAGCTGAAACTCAAATAGGGCTTGAGAATCATCATCCCTCGCCCCACTTTTTTTTTTCCCCAATTCTTTGCGCTTTAATGCATATATAGATGATGATCTTCATGATGATTCGAGGTTGTTTCTCACATTTTGATTCGGATTCCGTTGAAAGGGGAGACTAAACATAGTCAAATCCTTATCTCTTATATATAAGAATAAGAATCCCAAATCATTTTCTTTCAAACGCTGGTTGTGATTAGAAAAACTGAAAAGTTAAATTAGTGGCTTCGTTTATATGTTTTTGTAACAATCGTTTAAAGTGTTCTTTAAATAGCTAACCGGTTAAATGCGTGTAAAGTTGGGCTTAGGCCCATGGAGTCTCATAACTTAGACTTAGTCTCATTACTTAGAATCTAGGCTTTGGTTTGCGGTTCTAGGGCTGTTGTTACTCTGTTTTTTTGCTGTTACTCTGTTTTTACCAACAGAGCACAAGAAGAGGCTGGATAAGAGGACAAATGTAGAACAACATAAACAAGAGAGAAGACGGAAAAAGGCTTGCTTGTTATATTCTTTATAATGTTATTTACAAGCACTTTTCTCCATATCTTTCAAATATTTACAAAACAAAAACAAAAAATGAAGATCAATTTACAATTAAAAAAAAAATATGTCTTGAAACGTCTTCATCTTTTTATCCCTCAAATTCACCAAAATCTTCAATAGCTGTGACTTTAGAGGACTTGAGTTTCCACGAAGCTGTACTAACCTTCAATGGAAGCATCATAGGACTACTATAATCTCCGAAACTAAACCCACTTTCTTCTTCTTCCTTGGTATGCAAGTCACCTGGAGGCAAGAAAAAATCTGAAGACAAACCCTTCACATTAAAACCAACTTCTTCAATCTCCCAACTCTCTTCCATCGTTGTCTTTGAATGGCTCTCTAAGCTCTCGTCAAGTCTCAACAATGAGACACGTGTTCTTCCTCTGTGAGCGATCTGAATCCCGTCAACGCTCTTATAGTCTTGGATCAATGTCTCAGACGTTGTTTCCCAGAAGACCACATCTTCTTCTTCCGGTCCTGTCTTGATCCGTACCAGATAAGTATCCTCTAGTTGGACCAAAAGTCCTGTTCTTTGGCTAAAACATCCCCATACGGTATGCTTCACCGTCTCCATACCGCTCTTGCTTCTAGATTTAAGTCCTGAAGGCTGTGTTTCGAGCTTGAGGACGAAGCATTCTTCGTCGTTAACCGCCTTCTCACCTACGCAAACTGATCCAGCGAACAAATTTGCTGTGGTTTTAGGATCAAGACCTTGGAGAAACCTTCTGAGAGGTCCAGAAGGTTCATTAGAGGCATGAGAATGTGCGAGCCAAGGGCTTTGTCTCCAAGCCACGTTACCATCACAACCGGCACTAACTTTACAACCCGAAACCACAAGCTCTAAACTCCATTGACTCATGCCTTTCTTCCATAAAACGAAACCTCCCATCTCTCCTCCCCCGTTTCCGTTGTTGTTAACGTTTCTTATCCTCACCATCTTCTTCTTCCTCTTCCCGATTAGGGTTTTCGCTGCACAAAACTCAGTCACTCCCATCTTCACTTTTCCCATCGCGTATATGCTCTCCACCGCGGCTAATGACATCTCTCCTCCAGCCGCTGCTGTGTATTGCTTTACTATGTACTTCGCCATGGCTGATTCCTATAAATCCCCAAAAACAGAGCAAACGCAATATCAGAAACTTGTCCATCAAGTACATCTATTGATTTCTTATCGCCAAATCGATTTAAACGAGTATATGTACTTACAATAGATTGGTTTTTGATGAGTTTGGAGATGGGATGATCAATCTCGTCGTGATCGGAAGAAACAGGGAGAGGGATCGACGGAGCTCCGACGATTCCAAGAAGCATCTGAATCTGAGCGTCAAGGCCGCCAAAAAGTGTGGCGAGGCTACTACTGTTATCTGGCGGTGACCGGAGCAAACTAGACTTGACGCTACGCCAAGCGCCGCTCTTATTGTTCTCGGAACAGAACAACTCCTCCGGCATCGGAACTTCCAAAACCGTCTCTAGACCGTCTTCTCTATCGAAATTAGGGCAAAGCGTCCTCATTTTACCACTCTTCTCGTAAACTTTGAATTAATCGATCAAAGATGTGATTACCGGAAAAAAGATAAGTTATCGAAACTTTTTCTTTCTTTGCTTACAACAATATTTTTGGGAGATGAAAAGGGTTCAATATATATATTATGAGAGATTGAATGACATAAGCTTATGGGTTGGCGATTTATATATATGAAAATATATTAGAGAAAGAGAGAGAGAGAGAGAGAGAGAGAGTAAACGAGATGACCAACCGACCGAAGCCGATTTGATACTATTTGTGTATTGTCGTGTTCGCACGCTTCATGTCTCCCCTTTGATCTATCGAATAACTATTGAATACTAGTATAATGTATTAAATAAAGTATATAAATAATGTATAATTTCCTCTAAAGTAAGAGAAATACATGTTATCTTTTGTCGTGAAAGAAGAAATACATTTGAGCTTTGTCCTTTCAGCTTAACAATGTATTCTTAAATAAATAATAAACGTAAAAAAATACTAATAGGCTTTTAATTGGTAAAAGAGAGCTTTGTCTCCATTGGTGCAGTTGATTTGAATAGTCGTATTCAATATACGGCGCCGCTCTGGACGCAGATTGAATCGTATAAACTAAAAAGTAAGGTATTTAAAAAAAAAATAAAGAATCAATGGTTGTTTTCCTTCTTTTTTTTTCAGATGGGAAAATTGAATCAACAATGCTTCTCTTATGTTTTCTCAATGTTAAGAAGAAAAAGAAGAAAAAAAAAAAAAAAAAAAAANCGATATTGTTTTAGTTGGTGCGGTTATATTAATCCACAAAAAAGTCAATGGTGAAATATTTATTCACTTTTGAGTTGCTTTAGCTTAAACCGGCTCATAATATATTTCTTTTACTTTTATATAATCTTAATTTGACAAGATCATGCGTCTCTTTGTTTCCGTTTCATCTTTTGACTTCTAAGTGCAATGTTTTTCTAATTTAATGTTGCATAAGGTTCAATGAATATCGGTTTAATTTAAATTATAATTAGTCTTGCAAATGACATAAGCAAAAAAATTAGTATAAAATAAGAAAGCTACGTTTTAACGATGGATAACTTTACAATTAGCATACTGCATGTTTACAGGTAAACTAGTCTTGATTTAGTATTTCATTCAAGAACGACGAAGTTACGAAAGCATTCACTTCTGTTTTACGTTTACATTTTAAGATTTTTCTATTAAACGGTTATATTAAACATTTATAAACATAATATTTGAGCATGTAAAAGAAAACTAACGTCTTTATATTGTTAAAGTCTTGCTTTAAGTTACTCCCTATGAGATAGCGATAACGTGACACGAAGTATATAAACTTGCAAATTGTATTCCCTAAGAGATGTGATAATTTAATTGAGATACACGGGGGGCGTGACTTTCTAAGTCGTCAAAGATATATATATATATATATTTATATATATTTATATATATTTATAATTTAGTAGTATCATTTAGTATTTGTGAATCAAATCAACCAAAGAAAAAAAGGTATTTGTTTTTAACAAAAAAAAAAAACGTATTTGTAAAAAAAACGACGAGAAGTGGATAACGAAGAGACGACACTTTGTTTGGGAAATGAATTGTCGGCCGAACGTGGCTGACGCCGTAGCATCAGACCGACTACTAATATATTTCCCTTAAATTTTGATTTGCTTGCCGTTACGGTTACAAATTAAGAAATCAAATATTTTTCTATACATGAATGCATGTGTGTGTGTGTGTGTATGAGTTAGTTGCCTTCATCATTCATCAAGTGAGTTCAATCTAAATATTACGATCTTAACAATATTATTTGTGATTTCTCCACAAGAGCAATGTTTCTCGCATTATTAAAATTTATATGATTATGATTGTTGAATAAATAATATTCAATCATGACATGCACGCTGTTGGGAATCTTTTTTTGCCGATATGAAATTTGTCTGCATAACTCATGAGTAGAAGAATAAATTAAAGATCTGTTCATGATATCAGAACAAATATGGAAATTACGAAACCAAATCTAGACCTGATATTATAAAGATTCTTACAGGTAAGGTTGTTACTATAGTTCAATGTCTAAAAAAACCATATGTGACTGCATTATAAAAGCATATGTTCAAATGGTTATTGTTTGGGAAGACTTTTGGTCAATGGCTCCATGAAGGTGGTTTATATTCTGCAAAAGAATAATGCGTCTCGTAGCACTAATTAGCTGATTAGGAGAAATAAGAGAAGAGAGGAGAACAGAAAATATTAAAACTTTTTAATGAACATGTTTTATCCTTTAATTTCTACTAAAAATGTAAAATTATACCACTAGCTATGAAAAAAGAAAGTAGTTAGTCTTCGTCATGTCGGTTAACGTACTAAACTATAATTCTAATATAAACTTGTATTCTCATTTACTAATTCTAGTTTAAACTTATATTCTCAATTACAAAGATTTAGTTTCCCAGTTAAACTACCAATTTAAGTAAGGAATGGAGATTTATTAGTAATCACATCAACCAGTAGAGCTTTGAGTATGCTTTGTTGTACTTTCTCCCCAACACTGTGGTATATATTCGTTTTCAAAACATTTGACTATCTTATAAATACCTTGCACAATCAATAAACATACCACAAATTTTACACATATCGCAAGACACATACACAAATAGTTAGCCTCTGAGCTTGGAGATCATGATATTATAGTTTTTATAGAAAAGAACAGAGATTAAGTATCAAAACATGATCATACTTTAGTTAAATATTTGTATATACCTTTGCAGTCTCTTAGAGTACTAGTTCATACTAAGGTTCTTATTCGCAATGCTTGTCTAGACAACAATAAAAAATTAGTTGAATTGAAAAAATAATTTCCCAACGATGTATTTGATATAGTGAATGACCTTTTTAAAAAATTAATTAGTTGACAGTTTTCAACAAGATTATATGATGAACATCATAACCACACACATTGGTTATCAATAGCTTCGAGTATGTTTTTATTTCTTATTTCTCAACCAAACACATTGAAATGAGGGGTTTGGATAAAAAGATAACCAAGAAAGCTTATGAATATCACTAGTAGTTAGGTAATGTGTGATAGGAAAATATCTAAGTTTAGGAACTACTAATCTACAGTAAAAAAGGTTGATGTGGTAATCAGTCACCTTATGTAGTCTTTAAACTAAATTAGGTTTAATACGAAGTTACGAACTAAATAAGATTTGATTTATAACCGAAACATTCTAGAAAATATTTCCTTTTGCCGAGTAAAAAATGCTTAGGTCCACAGACCCGAAAGAAAAAGAAGGAATTACACTGTCTTATCGTGGGGTTTATATCATTAAAAACGTATGATTACACTTTTTCGGTTAAAGAAATTGTATGATTAACATGTTCAACAACCAAATAAAAGCTAGGCTAATTTGCTACTACTATTATCATGAAAGTATATACATAAAATTTGCTACTACCACAGTTAAAATTCGAGATCAATGTGAATCACTATTAAAGTTGAGCACTCAAATTTTGAAAGTTCAGATAAGAGAAATAATAACTGATTAAAGGAATAAAAAACCAAAAGTTCCGACCATTGTTTCGCTGATTGCGGATGGTTTGATGGAGCTGAGACGAGCGCAGGAACTGATGTGTTCCCCTAGAACATTATCGCCCATAAGGCCATAACAAACAAAGGTTGCTTTCTTTCGCACGTGGCTTTTGTCTTTCTCTCACATGTTTTGTCCGGCGCCGAATCGGCCTTCATATAATAAACCTGAAGTATCTAATATTTTTGTTCAATCAGCTATACATAAAGAAAATTATACTGTTTTGTTCAACAAAAAACAAAACAAATTATACTGTAATAAAACAATAACAAACTCAATTTAGTAATGAAAACTAGATATTACATCAACAACATATATTATCTTAAGTTTCCATTATGGAGTAAAATACTCCAGTTATAAGTTTCAATTTTTTTTAGAACTATATATATGCATTTTTCCTTAATTAAAACTGCAGTTCAGTTTAAAATTAGTTTATTTTCTCGGTATAAACAGACTTCGCGTTGTCTTTAAATTTCACTTATGTTACGATAATAACACTGATACACATGGACATAGCCACATAGGTAGGTATACGAGAACGACAACGACAGTTACCATTATTACGCTTAGTCTCTTACGATGTATTGTATTATGTATATATGAATCTATTAATGTACACGAAATATGACAAACATGAAGACCTATCTTTATTTTTCTTAGAGATCTCTTTCAATTTCATAGTTACGGTTTTCGGCTGAAGGATCGGTATTCAGTTTAGAAAAAAATATATATAAACCGGATAAATTTCATTTTAACATTCACATCGACTTTGGTTTTCGGTTTATCTTGAGTTCTTGACTATGTTTCCCTTCCCTAGATGTAATGGTCCATTATCCATATTTTCTTTCATAACTCATAAGTATGAAGAGTAATATAGAACCCTAACAAGTAACAACCAACAATATACTCTTTATCAGAATTATAAAACACAACATCCAAGGTTTGAAGAGTGTTTAAAAACGTTGCTCTTACGTAGCTTTTCTAACTTGCCAAAGCATTAGAATCAAAAGACATAACATAATTCACAAGTTTGTCTAAGTACTTGGAAGAAGACCCATCTTTACGTAAGCAAACATTTGCTCTCTCTTTCAACTCCGAACACATCTCTCTAATTCCATCTCCTTCCTTTGATATTATACTTCGCAACACCCTCTCAATCTCCTTCTTATCCATCTTCGTTCTCTCTAACTCAATCCCGATTCGCCATACATCAACAATATACCTTGCGTTCACAAACTGGTCTGTGAAACACGGTGTACATATCATTGGCACACCTTCACATATGCTCTCTAATGTAGAGTTCCATCCACAATGCGTCCAAAACGCTCCAACTGCAGAATGCGCCAATACCTCTAATTGATTCACCCATTTCACAAATTTTCCCTTCTGGCCAATGTTTTCCACAAACCCACTAGGTAATGCCTCCAGCCACTCGGTTCCTCGGACAAATCCAGGTCTAACCACCCACAAGAATGGCCTTTCGCTGTTTCTTAGACCCCAAGCAATCTTGAGAAGCTCCTTCTCCTCTATATCTGCAAGGCTTCCAAAACTCACATAGATCACAGACTCTGGCTCTTGCTTATTGAGCCAATTGGTTGTTACATGGTCTTCTATGTTCTTCGTCGTCGGTAGAACATTGTCGTTATGTTTGTGAAACGGTCCAATCGGGAATATGGGAACTTGAGACTTGCTGCTAATATCCATGAGTGAGAGTCTTTCAAGATCTTCGAATGTGTTACATATGACTCCTGAAGAAGAATTGGCTCCTTTCACCATGTCGGTAGCTATCAGATAGAATTCCTCCGGCTCATTCGTTTCCATTACCGGAAGATCCTTCACTTTCAAAGGTGGAACCTCTGTCACTAGCTCATGTAATCTAGAAGCTAGTAAACAAAATATTGTGTCACACTTAATCAAAAAAAAAATTGTATCATAAATCAATGCTCCAATAAATGTTTCCGCATCACCTGTTAAAATTGTTCGTTAATAGAATAACACGTTCTCATTAAGATATATATGAATATATAATTATTAAACTGTATAAAACTTAAAAGTTAACAGGAATATGTAACTAAAAAGATATATCAACTTGTAGAGTTAAATAATATGTAAAAGAAGAAAAAATATCAATGGCTTATGTAAGCAGAAATGTTTTATCTTTAATCTGAGCAAGTTGGATTTATTTCTCTTAATTAATATAAAGGAGTTGAATATACATAAAAAAAAAAAAAATCTTAAAACAAAATAAAGTCGAAATTTGAAAATAATTTTGTATATTTAGAAAAAAAAATGTAAAGAAAAAAAAGTTTGTACTACCTTGAATATGAAGATAATTCTTATCTCTAAGAAGAGGTAGAGCAGCAAAGGCACAAAACGACGCCACTCCTTGTGTGATCAACACCATCCTACGAATTCCTAACTCTTCCGCTGCAACCTCCGTGTTCCTCACCCAAACAGCGTCGTAGACCAAACAACACACTGTCTTTTCCCTGCCTACTTCCGCCGCCAGAGACTGGCGAAAAGGCTCCGCGTAAGTTTGTCTTAGCAGACGAATGAAGGCGACGAGGTCCATACTGGAAACATCTGGTTGAGTCATAGGGTCCTCTCCTCCTGCGTTGTTGTGAGGGATGGTTCGAAAAGTGAAGAGTGGGTAGTGAGAAGGATCGGGGAAGTTGAAGGAAGTGTGGAGGATCGTGACGGAGAAGCCACGATGGTGGAATATTCTGGCGAGTTGGATCATTGGGTTGAAGTGTCCTACAAACGGTAAAGGGAACATTATTATTTTCCTACCTTTTCCTTCTTCCATTTTTTCTTCGATCGTAACCTTTTTCTTATTTTTTTTTGTAATTAGAGATTTGAGGGTTTATTTGATTTGTTGTAGGTTTTGAGTGGTTTTAAACTATACGCAAACTAGTCGAGGCCTGGTAGCATGGTTATAGTAATGGATTGACCTATGGGATGACACATTTGACCCACCAATTATTTTCAAAAGTTAAAAATAAAATAAAAGAAATGTTATTTGTGTCTCTTATTAGATTCATCATCATAGTACGTATATTATCAACCTTTTATTGGATCGAGTTGGATATTTATCGATTTAGAAGAGTTAACTGTAACTATAAAATTAAACAAAATTTTGCATATCAAGACCTTTTTGGTCATTCTAGGTCGTACTTTCTCCCTAACACTATGGCAGTCGGTTTCAAGTTAACTTGGTGATTATTTCCATTTTAATTTGTTCCTAATGTTGTTTGGGTTAAATGTCGATTATGCTTTGCAAATCATTATTAATTTTTAAACGACCGAAATATGAAACGCTTCTCTATGATTTATAATTGAATATATACAGCATGATTTTTTTTTTTTTTTTTTTGCGAATAAAAATATATAGCTAAAGGGATTAATATAACTATGAACAACATACAAACCAACATAGTATCTTTAAAAAAGAACGTATAACATACAACCTACGTGTCTTCTATGCAATCGCCGCCTTGTAGTATGACCATACAGTAGCTGTAATAGATTGGTTGATTATGCAATTATTGACTCACCAATTAACATCATATAACTATCAACCTGTTATTAGGGTCAAAATTTTCATTGAATCGATCAACCTAATAGTGTATGATTTATTGACTGGGCTGGAATATTGACCCATTTAGACACGTACAACTGTTATGATTGTAAACCCAAACAGCCAACATTATTATTATAAGAAATAGAACATCATCCAAAAGGTTTGAAGAGTGCTTAGTATACATTGGCCTTTTGTAGTTTTTCTAACTTGCAAAAGCATATTTAAGAATCAAAAGACAGGACATGACTCACAAGTTTGTCTAGATACTTGGAAGAAGACCCTTCTTTGCTTAAGCAAAAATTAGCTCTCTCTTTCAACTTCAAACACCTCTCTCTCAATCCATCTCCCTTCTCCATCATGACACTTGTTATTACCTTCTCAATCTCCTTCCTTTCCATCTTACTTCTCTCTAACACCATCCCTACTCGCCATACATCAGCGATGTACCTGGCGTTCAGATGCTGATCCGAGAAACACGGCGTACAAATCATTGGAACACCTTCACATATGCTCTCTAGTGTTGAGTTCCATCCACAATGCGTCCAAAACGCTCCAACCGCAGGATGCGCCAATACCTCTAGTTGATTCACCCATTTCACAATTTTTCCCGTTTGACCAATATTGTCCAAAAACCCATAAGGCAATGACTCAAGCCACTCGGTCCCTCGGACCATACATTGCCTAACCACCCACAAAAATGGTCGTTTGCTATTTTTAAGACCCAACGCAATCTCGAGAAACTCTTTCTCATCTATAGCTGCAAGGCTTCCAAAACTTGCATAGACCACAGACTGCGGTTCTTGCTTGTTGAGCCAATCAGTTACTTCGTCGTCGTCCTTGTTCTTTATTTTTGGTGGAAGATCGTCACTATGTTTGTGAAACGGTCCGATTGGGAAGAAAGGAACTTGTAACTTGCTGTTACAATCCAAGAGTGAGACTCTTTCAAGATCTTCAAATGTGTTCCATATGACTCCTGATGATGACTTGGCTCCTTCCAGCATGTCGTTAAGTATTCGGTATAGGTCCTCCGGTTCTTTCGTTACTGTTACCGGGAGATCTTTCACTTTCAAAGGTGGAAGCTCTGTTACTGGCTCATCTAATCTAGAATCTGGAGAAAAGAATAGTGGTGGGCTAAAATCTTTAATTGATATTGCAAAAAAAAAAATATTAATAATTTTCTCTATGCCTAAACTAAAAGAGAAACTAATCCTTCCAGACCAAAATTTTGGATTACATAATCCAATAACATGAATCCCAAATTACCAATCATTTATTTACACCTAGTTATTTTATTAAGAAGTGGCAAGCGGTGTAATAAAAAAAGGAAGGCAAACCTCAGTTGACTTGATGATTTACCGTTTAGTAAAATAGCTAACAATATGGTCCATACACTTTTAAAACAAAAAATGGTCCATACACTTACTAGCTAAAACAAAAAATGGTCCATACTCAATCTTGTTTTATATCTAGTCATTTTGTATGTGTACGTAGTTTACAATCAATTCGAACCAGCTATGCCGATTGTGTTTATAGACTCGAAGATAACAGTTTACTAAAATCCGATATGTGTGTTTGGGAAAATGATAGACGAAAAAAAGGGAACCAATTTATAAATAATTAAAATATGAAAAATATTGAAAGATAAGTGTATACCTGTAAGTTGATTCAAGGGGAAAATCTTACAGTAATTAAGAAAAAAAAAAAAAGGTAGTATGTAGTATATTAACCTTGTATAGGGAGATAACCCTTATCCATAAGGAGTGGGAAAGCTGTATAAACACAAAACGATACCGCAGCACCTGTCCTCAACACCAGTCTACGAACTCCTATCTCTTGCGCTACAACCTCCGTGCTCCTCCCCCATAGAGCGTCGGAGACCAAACAACACACCGTCTCTCTTCCTCCGCATACTTCCGCTGCAAGGGACTGACGAAACGGCTCGGCGTAGCATTGTTTAAGGAGACCAATGAGGACGACGAGGTCCTTACCCGAAGAGGTTTCTGATTGAGAGAGAGGGTCTTCTTCTCCTTCGTTTTTGTAAGTGATGGTTCGAAAAGTGAAGTGTGGGTATCGAGAAAGATCAGGTAAGTTGAAAGAAGTGTGGATGATTGTGATGGAGAAGCCACGGTGGTGGAATATTCCAGCAAGCTCGATCATCGGGTTGAAGTGACCCGTAAATGGTAGAGGAAACATGATTATTCTCCTCCCTTTCCTCTCTTCCATTTTTTTTTTTTTTTTGCTTCTTATCTTTAGAAAACAAAATATAGATTTTGGGAGATTTCAAGGATATATATTGGATTTGTTGTTGAACACTTTTGCCAAAACAGAGGCTCTCTCAAGTCACTGTCTATCAACGAGAGTCGTACTAAACTCTCATATTTGTCTTCTCACATGCAGCTAGCTAGGACAGTTGTTAAACTTCAGGACACATTGAGAAAGCATGCCCATATCTTTCACATGGATCCTCACCAATTTTATTTTAAAAAGTAATAATAAAAAAAAGAGAAGTTGAGAACCATAAAAGCATTCCCATCAGTGATACTGAGTGAGTGTCTCCTCATTTAAAAATTAAAAAAAAATAAGAAAAATAGGTGAGAATGTGTGATAGTGTCTCTGCACAAATACATGAAGATACTCTATCTTTTATTTGGCAGATGTTTTCTTTTTAGTGGTTGACATTTTTAAAGAAATCAATTATATTAAAATATGAATATTATTAAACTTTGACTCCCATCTAAAGACATTACCGATGGAAATGCTCCAAGAAACGGTTATTGACACATGGCACACTATAACATGTTAGATTATTTTTATTTTATTATTTAAACAATAATGAAACTATATGAAATATAAGTATAAAAATCTATTTTGAAATACCCCTCTGAGTGTCAAAAATATAAGCTGTGATGTGCTCATGTAACTAGTTGTCGACTGATAGTATGAGTATGGTTGTAATAGATATGACGGATTACATGTTTGATACCCCATAATGGTGTAATACTGTAATTGATAAGCCAGTCGCCCCATTTTATTTTTTACATAATCATCAACATAATTGTTATTTAATTTTTAAAATTCATCATCATAATATGATGACCTTTTAATTTCAAAATTCATGAGATCCACCCGTCAATATAAATGTTAGAGTCAAAATATTCAAACCAACATAATATAATCCATTGATCGAGTCGAATACTGACCCATTTACACATCTACAAACTGTTAAATGTAATCATAAAATTAACTGAATTTAAATCATAATAACTCACGAACATTATAATTTTAAGAAACAAATATGCGAAGGTGAATAGTGCTTAGAATACATTGCTCCCTCGTACTTGTTCTAACTTGCAAAAGCATAAGAACCAAAAGACATAACATGACTCACAAGTTTGTCTAGATACTTGGAAGAAGACCCCTCTTCGCTTAAGCAAACGTTAGCTTTCTCTTTCAACTCCAAACACCTCTCTTTCATTCCATCTCCATTCTCCATCATTACACTTCTTATCACCTTCTCAATCTCCTTCCTTTCCATCATACTTCTCTCTAACACCAGTCCGACTCGCCATACATCAACAATGTATCTAGCGTTCACATGCTGGTCCGAGAAACACGGCGTACATATCATTGGAACACCTTCAGATATGCTCTCAAGTGTCGAGTTCCATCCAGAGTGCGTCCAAAACGCTCCAACCGAAGGATGCGCCAATACTTCTAACTGATTCGCCCATTTCACAATTTTTCCCTTATCTCCAAAGTTTTCGATAAACCCACAAGACAATGATTCGAGCCACTCGCTCCCTCGGACAGATCCCGGCCTAACTACCCACAAAAAGGGTCGTTCGCTGTTTCTTAGACCCCAAGCAATCTCAAGAAACTCCTTTTCTTCTATAGCTGCGAGGCTTCCAAAACTCGCATACACCACAGACTGTGGGTCTTTCTTGTTGAGCCATTCGGTTGTTTTACAGTCTTCCATGTTCTTTGTATTAAATGGAAGGTCGTCCCTATGTTTGTGAAATGGTCCGATAGGGAAAAACGGAACTTGTAACTTGCTGTGACAATCCATAAGTGAGAATCTTTCAAGATCTTCAAATGTGTTCCATATGACTCCTGAAGATAATTTGGCTCCTTCCACCATGTCGTTAACTACCCGGTAAAGGTCCCCAGGCTCTTTCGTTTCTATTATCGGAAGATCCTTCACTTTCAAAGGTGGAAGCTCTGTCACTGGCTCATCTAATCTAGAATCTGGAGAAATTAATCTTTAGTAAATCTTTTGTTTTCTCTAACAAACTCTTATGATTTTTTTTGCTTTAGTGGGAATCCTTAACTGATACCAAACTGTAGAATCCAATAATATGTAACCCCATCATCGATTAACGTACTTAACTATTTTATAAACAAGTGACAAGTAGTGTGGTAAAAAAAAAAACATTATCAGCCTCAAATCAATTTTAACGATTTATCATCAAATGTCCACAGTTAATTTGTTTTATTTGTATCAAAATATTCCCAAATTAAACATTTTTCTAGAAAATACCGTATTTTCCAATCAGTAAATTAACATATTCTGAAATATGTGAAAAACATAACATAACTGGAATAATATTGAAATGTAAGTGTATTTGTATTAAAAAAAGATAGGTGTATATTAAACCTTGTATAGGGAGGTAACCCTTATCTCGAAGGAGAGGGAAAGCGGCAAAAGCACAAAACGACGCCGCACCACCAGTTCTCAACACCACTCTACGAACTCCTATCTCTCCCGCTACATCGGCCGTGTTCCTCCCCCATATAGCGTCGGAAACCAAACAACACACCGTATCTCCTCCTCCTCTTACCTCCGCCGCCAGAGACTGACGAAACGGCTCGGCGTAACTTTGTTTCAATTGACGAATGAGGGCGATGAGGTCCATACCCGAAGTTTCTGACTGAGAGAGAGGGTCCTCTTCTTCTCCTTCTTTGTTGTGAGGGACGTTTCGAAAAGTGAAGTGTGGGTGGCGAGAAGGATCGGGGAAGTTGTAGGAAGTGTGGAGGATCGTTACGGAGAAGCCACGGTGGTGGAATATTTCAGCAAGCTCAATCATCGGGTTAAAGTGTCCCGGAAACGGTAGAGGGAACATGATTATTCTCCTCCCTTTTCTCTCTTCTATTATTGGTGTTTGTGGGGTTTCCAAAGTTGCTGAGAAGAAACAAAGAGTTATTTTAGAGGAATAGAAATTGGAGAAGATGACGATTACATAAGGCACGTCTTATTATATATTAATGACACTCATAATCCTATTACAAGTCGACAGCTGTCCTAGCTGTATATGAGAAGACAACAAAATCTGTTTCTCAATGAAACGATGCTAGCTGACTGACAGTGCATATGGCTTGACACCACATTTTAAGTTTCTTGGTCTTGTCTTACAATTTTCAATTCACTATTGGAGATTAATTATTGAGAAATTCCTTTAAATACCACTAAAAATGTTTTTTTCCAAAAATAACACATTTTAGTTTTTTTTTCAAAAATACCACATAAGTTTTTTTTTTCCAAAATTTCCACAAACACAAAAAATTGATTTTTAAGGATGTTGAATTTTTTTTAGGTTTGGGTTGACACATTTAGTTTTAGGGTATAATTTTCGGGGTAGAATTTAATATTTAAAATTTAGGAATTAATTTTTAATATTAGAACTTTAATTCAATTATGTGGTATTTTTGGAAAATTTTACATTTTAGTGGTATTTTGGAAAAAAAACTAAATTGTGATATTTTTGGAATAAAACCTATTTTAATAGTATTTACCACAATTGCCTTTAATTATTATACAAAACAAATGTTAAATAAAGTTTCCTAACGCTCCTTTCTGATTTAGATTAATGCAAGTGAAAATGAAAATTTCCCTTCCTTTCTGATTAGATTAATGCTAGCTAGTGACTGTCCTTTTGAATAAGAAACACACTTCACCAGTCCTTAGGCACGACCGCTAATATTAATGTCACGTTTTCCTAAACAACATCACATGGCGGTATATATATATATTAGTATATATTAGAAATGTAACTATCTCAAAAACGGAATTAAACATACTGTAACTAGACAAAGTAATGCTATTGAAAGCCAAAGAATGGTAGCGGAGTCACCATCATGATATATATATATTTTAAAATGCATGTTAATATGTTATTGACGATTAAGAACAAAATTTGTAAACTAATCCAACAATGTCATGTCATCTATAGCAAAATAAATGTGTGATGTGTTTTTTTGCTTCTTTTCCAAAAAAATACCCGAAAGCATAAGGAGCAAAAAAGAAGCAAAATGGTGTTACAAGTTACAACTTCCTCAACCAAAGATGTTGTTGATGCTTCAGTGGCAGTTGATATAGATATCCCTTCACAATAGTAACATAGTAGTTTGAAGATGCCATATTTAATGTTCATGATATGGAATCGAATCATAATATACATCCTTTGGTTGCTAAAGGGGACCCAAAAGAAAGTACGCAAAATGAAGGAAAAAATCAAAATATATTTGATTGCGTAAAAACGGTAATGATCAAATAGCGAAAAATGATTGAGGCTTTTGCTACACGCACACCGTCATCGTCTTAGATACGTTACGGTATTAAAAATTTGTTGTGGGCGAGAACCTTAATTGCAGCTTTAACCTTGAGAAAGAAAAAGCACCCAACTAGTATTATATCCTCAACTACAGCGTATTAAAAATTTGTTGTGGGCGAGAACCTTAATTGCAATTATAACCTTGAGAAAGAAGAAGCTCCCAACTAGTATTATATCCTAACTATAGGTCCATACATATGTACATGCTTCTTATAAACATTAATAATTTGAAACATCATTCGCATGACGTTAAACTGGAAAGAAACCTCTTTATAAACAAAATGTCATAAGAACATCAACATTTCAAGAAAGACTCTTTGTTACTTTGTTAGTATTGTTAGTATGATATTAAAAGTTGACTCAGTCAAACTCGAAAGGTCTGAGAATTTACATCTCCCAATCCAAACATCTTACTCCTTTGTCTTTCATATTTGTGACTGACCTTACCTTCTTCTCTCACTAATTTTTTGTTTTTGTTTTTTTCTACCGAAAATCCAAAAAGAGCAATCAAGCATCTTGAAAGTTGAAACCAAAAGTTCAGTGACCAAAACGTGACCTACAAAACTTAGATAACATTCCTAATCATACCAGTTATTTTAATAAAATAAACAGTGAAGAAAAAACTAGTTTGTGCTTGTCTCCAAGGTAGACAAGGAGTAGGAGGTAGACCATATAGACTCCAGATCATAACTCCTTCACAAATATCGTCATATGTGCGTGCGTTCTAACACAAATACGCAAAATGGAAAGAAAAAAAATCATTTGATTGCGTAAAAACGGTAATCATCAAATAGCGGAAATTGACTGAGGCTTTTGCTACACGCACACCGTCATCGTCTTAGATACGTTACGGTATTAAAAATTTGTCGTGGGCGAGAACCTTAGTTGCAATTAATAACCTTGAGGAAAAAGAAGCTCCCAACTAGTATTATATCCTCAAAGATATATCCAATCCATATACAGTACATGCTTCTTATAAACATGAATAATTTGAACCATCATTCGTATTCCGATGATAACATGACGTTAAACTGGGAAGAAAACTCTTTACAAAGAAAATTTCATAAGAACATCAACATTTCAGAGTATCAAACTCTTAAGATGCCGACATTTTGATATATGAACTATGGATTGTTTAAGTGTTAACATGGTATAATACTATACTAGTATTATTAGTATTATATTAAAATTTGACTCAGTCAAACTCGAAAGGTGTGAGAATTTACATTTCCCAATCCAAACATCTTAACTCTTTTGTCTTTCATACTTGTGGCTGACCTTACCTTCTTCTCTCACTTATTTTGTTTCTTTTGCTTTCTCAACCGGGAAAATCCAAAAAGAGCAAGCACGCAACTTGAAACCAAAAGTTCAATTACCTTAAACGGGACCTACAAACTTAGATAACATTCCTAATCATACCAAATTTTTTATGAAAAAAAAAGCAGTGAAGAAACACTAATGGTTTGTGCTTGTCTCACTAGGAGGTAGACCACATAGGCTCAGGCTCAAGATCATAACTTCCTTCATATGTGGGTGCGTTCTAACACAAATATTATATTTCAATGTTTTGTTTTCTTTGTCTACTGGGTCACGTCTAAGCATAAGAACATGATTACCGATGTTACTCATATAGTTACTCTTATTAAAAAAATAAGAAAAAGATGAAAGAGCATGATTATATGATTATTAATGTTACTCATGTAGTTACTTTTATTAAAAAAATAAGAAAAAAACGAGAGATAAAAGTAAAAAGAAGAATAATACTCCTTGCTGGAGTATTTTGAGAACGTTGTAAGAAACGTTCTTCGATATGTGGCATTCATTTATTGACACATATTTTTTTAAAAAATGTGTAATAAATTTTTTTTTTATTTTGTTTTCTGAGCAACATTTACACGTTCTCGAGTAAAGATGCTCTAACCTTCTTTTCCTTTTGCCAATTTCCACCTTCCAATGCCAATTTTTTTCTTTGGAATTAGAGTGCAATATTTCATTTGAACATCCTTTTCCATCATGACAATTTCACAAAGAATCATCTTTACTTTTATTTTATCAGACTTTAAGATTGTTAAATGTAAAAAAAAAGAAAGAACACAAATGCCACAAAAATCAAAATATATTATTGATAGGACTTGAGACACAATCTTCTCCATTACAACTATGATTGACTACAACTTTTTGCTTCTTTTAATCAAACAAACTAAGACAAACAAAAAAATACAGATAATATAGCAACCCCATCATAGATTCCAAAATTGTAGAGAACACCCTAAAGTACTTCTCAACACATCCTCCATGTTGTTGCACTAAACCTTATTCTAAGGAAGAGCAGATGAAAAACCCTCCCAAGACCAAAAAATTTTGTTTATTAACTCCTTACTTTAAAACATAAATAAAGCAATGACTAACAAAATCCCAATCCAACTTAAACCCCCCCCCCCCCCACATAATTATTCTTTTACTATAACCAGTAACCATCAACCTCAACTATATTATATCCAACCCCACATTAACTACACGAACCATTTCTGTTTTCTCTCTTTCAAAAGTCCTGAATCCTACAGAACCTAATTCAAACTCAGTACTTCCATTCTTTTGGAAGAGATCTTTCTTGCTTCAAACATCCACGACCAGCTACTGCAAAACAAACAAACGAATAGGTTCAAATCACAATGTCTTATTGTTACTATAAAGTTTAAACTGGGGATGGTTTGAGTCAGTACCGTGATTGTTTTTGCCCCGTCCTGTAGTGAGACAAGCTTTGGAATTTGGTTTACACCGACCAGAGACCTCTTCAGTTTTAGGTTTTTGTTGGTTAACAGCTTTTGCCGGAACCTTAACACATCCACCTCCTGTAGAGAGAAAAGCTTTCGAATTTGGTTTACACCGACCAGAGACCTCTTCAGTTTTAGGTTTTTGTTGGTTAACAACCTTTGCCGGAACCTTAACACATCCACCTCCTGATAATCCATTTTTCAATTTTTAGCTTCCAAGATTATTAAAATTGAACGAAAGTTTAAAAATTTCAGAAACCCAAAGATGTAAAATTGAGTTCAAAATTACCTGATTTCTTCCGGGGTTCGGAAGGGTTTGCGTATACCCGGGGAAGGAAAACGCCGGTACCAGTAGACGGCGGTTTGACGGCGGTTGGAGCGGTGAAAACGCTTCCAACGGGTGAAGGGGACGCAAGCCAAGCATTTGGGACTATTCCAAGATGATAATACGGCTGCCATGGCCAGTAGTAGTTAATAAACGCCGCGTTTTGAGGAAAGGGGATTTGGGAATTAGGGTTAGGGTTTGGGCGGCTTGAGGGTTTAGCATCAAAATTAGCCTTTTGAATCTTGGCGACTTCTCCAGCGGCAGCAGATAACACTTTCAGAGAGTCTTCTTCACGAAACGGAGATGTCGGCGGTGAAGGGACTTGAGAAAACGGACCATTGGGACTTCCGAGTCCACTCTGTTTTGACTCAATGACTTGGGGTTTCAACTGAAGAAACAGAGCAAAAAAACAAAAAAACAAAAAACTGTGATAGTGTTTCGTTTTACATTAGGAGATAAGATTTGAAGGATAAAAAAGAGTGAAGCTTTTCAATAAACCTGAGCCTTGTCGATGACGAAGGAAGGAGAAGAGAGGCGCTGAGTTGAGAGAGGGAGTCTGCGAGTTAAACCGGCTAAGAAGTCATCTTCGTCGTCGGTTGTTTCGTCTTCCGTCTCCGTTGAGTCCTCTGGAGAAGAGGAAAAGGTTGAGGAGTCGACGAATTCGTAAGGGAACTCGTTCGGGAAGGTGGGTTCACTCAGGGTTGATAAGGCTTTCTCCATTGGTTGTTCGACGACGGCGGGGAGCGGAAAAGAGAGCTCTAAGGACGCGGCGGCGGCTACAGGCGGCGCGACCATAACGACAGTGTTTTTAAAGACAGAGAGAGATAGATAGGTTTTGTTGTGTGTTATATATATTCTTATAAATGTTGCAGAGAGGCTTCTCTTTGTTAAGGTTTCGATTGAGGAGAGACAGCTCAAAAGACATTGTATAGTAATAAATATTTTGCTTTCTGTCTTTTTTATTTTATTTTATTAAAATCCGTAATTTCTGCCCGACAATTAGAAAGCTGAAAGGTTGACTACAACATTGAAAGAAAAAAAACACGCAAATGAGAACGATGGGTTGATTTCCCACTAAATCCATGACTTTTTGGGCTTGTTATTCAATTTGGGCTTCAAGAAAAAAGCCTTTTATGCAAATATATATATGTTGCTGCAGGCTAAGGTATTTTATAAAGTTCAAATACGTTTCAAAGTTGTGGTGGTCTATTATTCAAAACATTTACTGCATTAAGATTTTTTACCGTTATTATTCTATTACCAGTTTAGTATTCTTTTATTCAAAGCAATAAATTTTCGTAATTTATTACTACCTTTCAACATCATTATTATAAATAAAATGTTTGAATCATAACAAAAGAGAAAATCCCAAACACACATTTGTATCTTCTTAATTTTCAAATATGGCTACAATACTCATTAAACACATAACTTCTCCTTTCTCGTTGTTATTATTCGTGTTCTTTGCGCTTACACCCGCAAATGCAATGCGTATCGATGACATGTATGAGTTTTGTAAGGAGACGGAAGACGTGAACTTCTGCTTAAAATACATTGGAACGGACACGCGTATATTAGACGCACGCGACTTTCATGACGTGCTTGTGATTGCGGTAACGTCGATAACTAGTTTAATTGTTTTCAATTATTCTGTAGAGATTTCTATAATGGCATATCTAAAACACACAAGTGTATAGGTAGAAAAACAGTGTTTGAAAAATATTTACAATATCCCGTTTCTATTTTAACTTTTATAATTCTATATTATAAAAGTATAGAATTATTAAATTCTATACTATAAAAAAGTATATAATAAAGTTTTGTGTGGGACACTAGAACTAAAATCTAGTATATATAATTAACCGTGTAGAACAAAAACACTAAAACTAAATGCCATAAATATTTAGTATATATAATCTCTTAAAGAAGC
The DNA here is from genome assembly GCF_000633955.1 of Camelina sativa. Lineage (NCBI taxonomy): Eukaryota > Viridiplantae > Streptophyta > Magnoliopsida > Brassicales > Brassicaceae > Camelina > Camelina sativa. The sequence continues at coordinate 16,979,655 of NC_025690.1, read as the reverse complement.
CATAAACATGAAAATTGAGAGATTTGATTTATTCATTCGCTAAAAATAAAAATGTCTTGATTTCTTATTGAGATTTATATCAGATTTCTCAATGCCAAATCCAAGTGACCAATGCAGCCAGACAAATCGACAAAGTTCGCCGGAAGTTTAGTGGTCCGATTGGAGCTCGACGAATATTTTTTTGTCATAAGTATTACCAATTAGCATCTGGTTATTTCCAGAAAGCTTATGGAGAAGCGGAAGAAGATAAGTATACATCAATAGCTCAGATATCTGCAACATATGGCTCAAATTATATGCGCAAATGCGAAGACGAGTGGAAAAAGAATGGACCGATACAACAGTCTCCTGTCACTTTCTATAACACAAATGTTGTCAAACTATTATCTATTATTCAAGTTATTATTGGAAAGATTTAATTATGGCTAGTTGTACTGGAATTCGATGTAAATCATTTGTTTTTGTTTACAGAGTTGTTTTCTTGTGCTACTTATTGGCTCAATGAATAAAACTTTCTTGAAGTTTTTCATTCGTTAGGATCATAATTAGTCAGTGAAACATGATATTTTAAGTTTATAACAACAGTAAGGGTACAACAGATCATTTAGACTCATAAAGCTAAAAAATAACATGTTTTTACAACCAATAAAAAGTTAGTGAAAGGCATGGTAGTGTATAGTGTATACTATGTGAGAGTTAGACAAATCGAATGAATTTCCTATTTCCTGTTGTAACAAAGTGTAAGTATTTCAGAGGGAGGTGACTAAAGAAAGATTCATGTAATGTTGAATGCATGCATATGATAAAAAACATATATATACAATTAGAAATATATCTTATATACTAATTTACATTTTTGGAAGTAAATTAATTTTGCTGACCTTGGTTTTGACTTTATAAAATTGTTAAAAAAATTTCAAAACCTTATTTCGTAAGTTTAAAAGTTTTGTTTGCAAACTTTACTTCCAAAAAATAGTTTCCTAGTCTATGTCGACATTAACAGAAAATATCATTTCTAACAAATTTTGTTAACAATAACTAAATAATAAACGATATATATTATTATTTATTTCGTAATTGTTAACAACTAAATCTTGTTTGTTTGTACAATTGTTTGTGCAACGGCAATTTTAAGAAACATATTTCAGCAGCTAGCGGTAAACAAATTCTATTTTTTAAAAGATTAACATTACTCTCTCTATTACGTTAGGTAATAATTTAGGATTTTTACATAGATTAAGAAAAACATTTAATATTTAGCTATATGTACATTATTTATTTATAATAACATATTTTTATAATTATTAACCAATAGTAATCCATCAAACTTTTAAATTCTTATTTGATGATTTTTGAATTTACAATTTTTTTGCATTAATTGAAAAAAAAAAATTTGGTGAATCGTTGTTATCACTAACAACTAGAAAATAAACACGATTTTATCAATGTAATCAATTAATTGTTCGCAACTAAAATTAACATAATCGATGTCGCTGAAATTTGCGAAACGAACGTGATTATAACTTATCCAAAATGGAGTACATGCATCTAAAGACCTATCTCTTAAGTATACATTACAAGTTACAACATTCATAAAAATTACTCTTAAGCAAAAACCAAATAATTAAGCTCCCTCCTAAAATATTTAAACCACTATCACGAGAACAAACTTTAGGGGGAGGTATTGGTTTGAGATTTTAAGAGAATTTTAATGACTTTAATAAAATCATGGAAAATATAATCTTGCTGATTCTTAATGATTGTTTAGAAAGTTTTTTAAAATCTTGCTAATTTGTTTTTCCTAATCTTGTAAAATCACTCATAAAATCTTGTAAAATCTTGGTCAAAAAATATTGCACAATATCTTTGCCAAAGTCATATATCTTTTTTATTCAACGCCTTTTGACATAATCGTTGGTTTTGGCTTTATCACAAAAAAAAACATACTCGATCTCCAAGTTGCAGGTACAATACAACTAGACTTGCTCATCTTCTTTCTATGCATTAAAGTATTCTATCTTTGGTTGAATAAACATATTGCAATTACGAGTGTTGAAGATCATATGTTAGGATGTCTTTTTTTTCGAGATGATGTTAGGATATCATGGATCACATGATTGTGAGAGGGGATGAATCTCACCATGAAGATGACGAATCAGAAATAGACATTTTGGTATTACTACTGAAATATACGACAAGAGCTTACTGTATGAACAAACGTAATGAGCGTCCGATTCGTAAGCCTATCACAAGAATTGGTTAAATTTTCTTCAAATATTGTTCTTTTCTTTGTTTGTGTTGGATTACGGGTTGATACCAAACATTGTTTTGATTTTTTTTAGCTATAAACGTTGTCTTTTTATTTTTTGCTATAAACTTTGTTAGTAGCTGCAACTTTGTTAGGATGCGGTGGTGTTAAAAGCTGCAGTTTTTTATATGTTTCAGGTTTTTACACATACTACGATCTTATGTAGTTTCTTCATTATTATATATGTTGCAGTTTTTTCATTATTGTATATGTTGCAGGTTTTTTCGTATTGCACAAGTTTCCAACTCACAACTCAAAACAGAGTATGAGAGATAGAGTAACGAACAAAATGATAAACAATTCTCTCTTTAATCAAACACACAACTGCATTGATATGAGAAACTGAATTGTATTACAAACCCTTTCACCAATTCACTCGTGTGAGAGACTTACGAAGACGTGGAAGTTGGGAGTGAAGGTGAGGACACGAGTGACACAGCTCTGAAGTGTTTTGCAAGTAGAAGCCATCAAGCAGAGAGACGCAACATCGAGTTTCGTCATGATAGTCTCCAAGATAGCCGCCGGTAACATAACCAGGATTCTTCTCTCGACATCGCAACCTTCAACATCGCCGCACACGACGGTGGTGGTAGCCATAAACGGAGGCTCTCTTCTTCTCTGAATCTATATAAATTACGGAAATTGTGACGATCTCATTGTGTGTCTTCAGCTCTGAAGTGTTTTGCTCTGAATTTGCGACGTCAGTGCCTCTTCTTCTCCGCGATCTTGTTCTGTTTTGCTGTTGAATCTGAGAGAAGTATATAACCCACGTCTTTAACAAAAGAAAAAAAAAAGTCATGGACTATGATTCACAATCTTTCTATTTGATGAGAGTGTTTTCATGACTTTTTCTATGAAGAAAATGATATAAAATCCTAAACCAATAACATAATAATTGAATTCATTAACAATCCATGATTCTTTTGTTTTACTTGAATAACATAAAATTTTTAATGACTTTATAAAACTCTTAATCCAATAACACTTGATTTATAAAGATTTTAGATAACTTTTTATAAATCCACAACTAATAACACCAAATTTTAAAAGAGTTTTAAAAAGTTTTGATTGAATAACAACATATTTTACATAACTTTTAAAGTCATTAAAATTCTCTTAAAATCTTAAACCAATACCCCCACTTAGTCAGTAGAGAAATTTTATCTATGCGATCAAAAAAGTTTAACGGAAACATTTATAATGAAAAAAAAAACGAAATGGAGAAATTCGAAAGAAGAAGTCTTCTTGGTTTTTAAGTTTCGGACTTAACACTGCGGGAACATCACGGAACACTTCTTGTCCGAAAATCCGACGTGGCAGATTATAACGGCTACTTTGTAAATTCACCAATTGTTTTTTTTTTCAAGAATAAAATTATAAAAAAATCGGAGAGAGACGTTAAGATTTTGCATGTGACTCCTCCTTCTTTATCAAAATTTAAAACTTTTAAAAAGACAGAACAAAAAACAACAACACAAACAATAAGAATTTTTCTCGAATTCATGGACCACAATAACTACTAATTCTTCTTCTTCTTCTTCTCTATGATCTCCTCTGCTCTCTCTTTTCCGGGTATCTAAAAAAAAATCAATCTTTTTTCTTTGCGAGTGTGTGGCGATAATGGAGAATAATAATAGCTGTATTGGGTTTGAAGGCGGGTCGAGAAGATTTGGTGAGAGTAAACGAATCGTTGGTTCGATTGATACAGTTACTGAGTCCACTACTACTGATTCAAGTCTTAGCAGCTCAAGTTGCGGTGCTGGATCGAGCTCCGGGAGATCTGTTTCATCTCCGTCATCTCCTCCGACGAAATCACAGATCCTTGGATGGCCGTTAGGGCAAGGTTCTTGGAGGAAGAGTTCTGGTAAAATGAAGAAGAAAACTCCGACTAAAATCGATGATTTTGGGTTTAAGAGAGTTGGAACAGAGACTTCAGGTTTGTGAAAATCTTGACTTAATCCCTCTCGGAAAAGAATTGAAATCTGAACATGTTTTTTTTTTTTGGGTTTATGTAGAAATTGAGTTGTTGAAAGAGAGAATGGCAAAGTTGTTGCTTGGTGAAGACATGTCTGGTTCTGGTGAAGGAGTTTGTCCTGCTTTGGCTATTTCTAACGCCATTACCAATCTCTATGGTAGTTTAATAAATATAAAGTTTCATACTTTAGTTTGTGATGTTCTATGTGATTTGTGATACTAAGTTTTGATTTCAATATGATGAAAGCTGCAATATTGGGACAACAATGGAGGCTAGAGCCAATCCCAAGTGAGAAAAAATCCATGTGGAGAAGAGAAATCGAAGTTCTTCTGTCTGTTAGTGATCACATTGTTGAATTGGTACCTTCCTTCCAGAACGTTCCCAATGGAAACAAGATTGAGGTAATTGACTCGAGTCTACACCTTTTAGTGAGATTTAAGTCCATGTAGATTGTGTTTTGTTTCATTGATGTTTTGGTGGATTTTAAGGTGATGAATTGCAGACCAAGATCAGATCTCTTTACTTGTCTTCCTGCTCTACGGAAGCTAGACAATATGCTTATTGTAAGAATCTGATCCTTCATTCTTGTTCTCTCATGTGGACTGCTTTCAAATTGGTTTAAAATGTGAGATTTTTAATAGAGTTGTTCTGTTTTTGGACGTCTTTTAGGAAATATTAGATAGTTTTGGAGAAACAACAGAGTTCTGGTACGTTGATCAAGGGATTGTAGCTGCGGAATCTGTAAGGTCTAACTCTTTCCGTGAAGACGGAGACAAATGGTGGCTTCCACTGCCGCGTGTGTCATCCGATGGACTTACCGAACAATCTAGGAAGAAACTGGACCACACTCGTGAATTCACTAACCAGATCTTGAAATCTTGTATGTCAATCAACAGCATTGCTTTAGCTGATATGGAGGTTCCACAATCATACCTTGAAGCTCTACCAAAGGTTAATAAAACTTTTTAACACAAAGCCAAAATCTCTCATGTTGTTGAATATACATTCTTTTAGCTGAATTGTTCTTGTTTTGCAGAACGGGAGATCATGCCTTGGTGATTTTCTATATAGAAACATCACATCAGATAACTTCACAGCGGATCACTTGCTTGAGTCAATAGATCTTTCATCTGAGCACGCGGTTGTAGAGATGGTGAATCGAGTAGAAGCATCTATACACGTTTGGAGGCGAAGAGCTCACTCAAGGCATATGATTTCTCTGTATAGATCCACAAGTACAAGATGGGGGATGATAGTGAAAGAGATGATGATGCATCAAAGCGATGGTGACAAAAGGGAACTATTTGCGGAGAGAGCCGAAAGCTTATTGATCCGACTCAAGCAGCGTTTCCCGGGACTTAGACAGACAGCTTTAGACACAAGCAAGATCCAATACAACAAGGTTTGATTCATTACCTTTTCACTTCACACACCATACAATTTTAAACCTTATCCTTACAAAAGTATTGAACTTTGTGAAACTCTTTGCAGGATGTAGGGAAGTCTATACTTGAGAGCTACTCAAGGGTATTAGAGAGTTTGGCATATAGCATTGGCGTACGCATAGAGGAAGTGTTGTTTATGGACGACATTAGCAAAGAAGATGGTGATGATGGTTCTTGTTCAGACAAGTTGAGATTGTTGTCTAAAGAATCAGCTAATGGTGGCAAAGAAGATGGTGATGATGGTTCTTGTTCAGACAAGTTGAGATTGTTGTCTAAAGAATCAGCTAATGGTGGCTCAGGCTCTCTAAGGAAGAAACTTTCTGCTCCATCGTTGTTCTCTGTGTCATTCTCAGGCACGTCAACTCCGTACAGAACTCCATCATTCTCAGCATCAACTCCAAGTTATTCACCAATGCCGTTGATAAGCCCCATCAACGGAGGAAGAGGAGAAAGAGCTCCGTTTCTCTCTGGGAGGAACATTAGAGAACGTTGTGGGTTTGGTCCAAAGAAAGCATTGGCTAATTATCTCCGGGGTTGAGTTTTAAACTAAGGAATTAGAATTTTTTCATTCTGTTAGTTATCATCGAGTTAAAAGCTTATTTAATTCTTTTATTTTCTAGTATCTCTTGTCATTTGATCTACGTACACTTGATGTTGCTATTTGAATGACATAAGTTATATATTTTGAAGTGATTTTGATAGTTGTTATAACTCAAGCCATCCGATCAAGTCCATTGGATTGATCTTTAACTGAAACAGAGGAGCTTTACTTATCTTTGATATATTATGGATACACTTATTATAAACAACTTGAAGATGAACTCATAGAGGTGGGAGTAATACTGACATGTTGATTTCAACCTATGAATCACAATTCAACAAGGAACTTGAGATATCCAATTGTGTGAGAAAGAGAACAGTTCTTAACTGATGAGACAACCAACAAAGAGCTTCCACAATAAATCCTTAGTGTGCTGTCAAATAAAATTAATTTATTAGTTATAGTGATTTTGTAACGCAATACAACATATCGCTAGTTGCGAGAGATAGTGCATTTTACGAATTAGAAAACTAACACATATTAGGCGAGCTTCTCTTTATTTATCTCAATTCCATAAAACTATTCTATTAGGTAGACGTAATAATTTGTGACATAGATTAAACACGTTCGAGGCGAGCTTCGTTTTTTTTATTTATCTCATCACTTCCATAATGACTAATCTATTTATAATTTGAATTTAATATAAACTAGTCCAAATATGGACCAGATTATTTTATACATGTAGCATCAAGGCAACATAGAGCATAAAGCATCAAGGCAACATAGAGCATAAAGCATCACGTCTAATTTAGTACATATATGGACCCCCACTATTGGATAACTACTTATTTCGTACAAATATTAGAAGACAAACATTATTTGACGAAAAAGGAGCCACACACTAATTTTTCCATCAGAAAGATACTTCTCTTAGTGTTGTATTTGTCGTAAACAAAAACATGTCAAAAACAAATACCTTCTTCTTTTACAATATACTAAATTCTTTTAATTTAGGAAGGATCTTTATATAGTTTATATATTTTACTTTATTTCTATTATATAGCGATCCTTCAAATTTCATATATCTCTCTTAAGATATGACCATGTTTGTCTCTTACTTTCCTGCAAAAATTAATAGTCACAGAAAATAAAATTCAGGCTTTAGTTTTTTCTCTATGTAAGGAAATTGCGAAAAGCATTGGATATCATGCGAAATTTTTCATATGATGAAATTTTTAAGTACCTTCACAGGTGCTCTCTAAGTCAGGATTGCTAGTAATAAAGCGACCCTGCACCAAATAGTGCAAAGGTTTGTAAAAAACGAACCTTGAGTACATGTACAAACTGATGTACATATAAATAAATAAATAAATTTTGATAGGAAAACATTACCTTCCCACCAGTTTCCTCTTGATGCACTTTTAGAATCGCCTTCCTCTCCATCTTTCTTGTACTTCATAAGTTAAAAATAAAGGAGAAAAGTAAAGAATATTATAAAGTTTGATCATGAGAATAACAAAATAAAGAATATAAGTTTTGTCACGTAGGTATTATGTATATATATGATATTGAATTATTGATCATAGATGCTACTACAACAGTACGACTGACAGTATCTTGGGTGGTTGTCGTTGTAGAGGAATATTTCTCTTGGCCTCCGTAGTAAAGGGATGAGCTCAAGTGGCATGGTGGTTCTCTTTCCTCATTATGGTAACTCTTTTTCTCCTTTTTGTTGATTCTTTCTCCTCTTTCATCTATATATGAACCACGCAAACGTATATAAGTTTTGATTTGACGGAAAAGACTAAGTTCAAATTAACTTTTACTTAGAATAAGTAAAACATTTAATCAACAGACACACTCTAAACTCCCAACTTATACTAATTCTGAAAGTACGAAAGAGAACTCGTGAAGGTTTAAATTACTTGGAGATTGATACTTCACATGTCCACCTTGACTTGCAAAGTCCACTTGCCTCCCCAACTGATCCTTTTAGCACACAACAAGAGAAAATGAGAGAATAATCAACGTAATTTATATATTAAGTTAGAGTTCCTAAACACCACGTATATGTAGCATGCATATGTTTACAATGATTACGTATCGTAGAAGTGTAAAAATATTGAGATGACTTACTGCAGACGGTGGTGGGAAGATGGATTTGAACAATCCAGTATTGGCCGATGAAGAAGACGAAGCAGAGACTCTTGGACCAAATATATGATCGAAAGACGAAGATGATGAAGCGGAAACAATCTTCTTCTTGTTCTTGTTCTTGTCCATGCCAAAGTTGTGTAGGTGAATAATGGAAATGGATGTATTAAAGAAAAAGGTTTAGGGTGCCGAAAAGAGAAAGGATTAAATTTGCATAGAGAGGCAAAGAAAAGGAGAGAACATGTGATGAAACAAAAGAGAAGACACGTGAAGATTTACAGTTTTTTATGGGACTCTTATAAACTGTCATCTCTGCATATTTATAGTTAAAAAATTTGACTACATGTGATCGGTCTTCTAAGATTATTTGTCGCATCTATTATTATATTTGACCTTATTTCCTTATAAATTTCTTGGTATTATATATCATATATATGAATGAATATATAATTTATATATATATGTTTTCTTTAAGTTTTATGAATATATATATATATATATGTGTGTGTGTGTGTGTGTTTTTAACTTTTATGAAAAATATGAAATATGGACGAATAAGTAACTATTTTGGTTATGAATCTTATGATGTAGTAGAGACTTTTTGTCTTTTTCCCTGAAAACAGTTAGAGAGAGTACCTTCGTAAGGACGGTTCTACCTATAGCTTGTTTTTTTTCGGATTGGATGTCAACTTCGTTAACCCTATAAAAAATGGCATTAATAATTCTTCGACGATTTTATCAGAAGTCTCCTTCGTCCGATCCTAATAATTTCTTTTATAAATAGCTTCTTCGAAAATGTTAAAGGAATAAATAAACGTAACGGCATGAGACGCTGAGCAATGTAGCGTTCGATTCCAAATTGGCTCAAACTTCCAACATATTTTGTGTCATATTATATATTTTTCTTTTTTCATATGTCTTGTCTCATGGATTTAGTTGTTTTTCATTTCATCATGATTTGAGTTTACCTTTCTCATGGATTAGCTAGAGTTACGTACCGTATTTTTGGTGCCCCATATATCGACTCATTATTAACAATAGATACCCCATATATGGTTCATTTTCGGTATTTTTGTAAAGCTAAACTAATTTTATATTTCCTATATATGAGAAAAGAGAAAACTCTTAGAAATGGTTACGCGGTACGTACGCTACCAATTGTGGTGATCGTATTCGTATCAGATGAAGTAGAATCCTCGAAACCATTCCCGTGAGTGACCTAATTTTCGTGCCCACACTAAAGTCAATGAAGATTTAAGAGACAAATTTAAATCTGCAAAATGCTTTCCAAAGTATTTGTAAATAACTTTCGTTCTAGAACATTATACTGTGTAGTACTGTTCCAAAAGAATCAATATATTCATGTATCTTAAGAAAAAAAAATGTTCGTAGGAGTATTAATCAACCTTTTAGGTTAGTTTAAGACTTGGAGTTAAGATTTATGATTCACAAACATAATTTTGTATTGCATAGTTTTGTTTTACATGAACTGTGACAAGTCTTTTAAAAAGGCCTCTAGAATTAGTTGAGAAAACATTTTACGTTGATTGACGAATGGAATTCAATAATTAATAAATCAGCGTCTTTGATGAATAAAAAAAACTTATAACGCTTTCTATTAAAAAAAAATGGTCAACAACATTTGTTATATCACAAGAGAAAAGTAAACATTAAAAATGACGTTTTCATATACAAAAAAAAAAAGTTTAATGAAGTGATCTTAGTGCAATGGGCAGAAGGTAAGTTTATTGGTAAAAGGCACTATCACATGGGTCGGTCAGTTGTGGCTTTTGACAAAAAAAAAAAAACATTTAAGTGAAATTCTAAAAAATGAACGGATCGATATTTTTGTATCAATGAATATTTACATCACTATAACGTAACTGTTGTTATAAGCTTTTTACCATGTGTTGGGGAATATAGGTATCTGAAGGACCAGAAGATCGATCGATAAGGTCAAAGATCGATTCGCTTTATATAGTGATATAATAATATTCATCAGAAATTAATAACGAAGGCTTTGACTCTATATGTTGTCTTCGCAACTTGCAAGTTTTGTGAGTCATATGAAAAAGAAAAAGAAAAAGAAAAAAAAAAGACAAACCAAAACAAATTTTTTTTGCAAGTTGTGGAATCAACGCGACACAAAAACAAAAAGGATATTACTCGATAGATCGTTAAAACATTACGGTAATCCTCAAAAAAATATCAGATTCTTATATTTATTTTACGAATTAGTTGCCTTTTTTTTTTGAGTTTAAAGTTTAAGCACTGTTGAACTAGCTAGATTAGTTCTATGCTGACGATTATAGAGAACTTTCCACAAACAGTTGTTGCATGTCCACTGGAGATAATTTTGAGTAATCTGAGTGAATATATATTTTACAGTTGCGGGAGGATAAGATTCTAGAAAAAAGCAGTTGATAGTTAGATTTATGAATTTGTACATGAAGAATGTCTGGGNAACGAAGGCTTTGACTCTATATGTTGTCTTCGCAACTTGCAAGTTTTGTGAGTCATATGGAAAAAAGAAAAAAAGAAAAAAAAAAGAAACCAAAACAAAAATATTTGCAAGTTGTGGAATCAACACGACACAAAAACAAAAAAGGATATTACTCGATAGATCGTTAAAACATAACGGTAATCCTCAAAAATATCAGATTCTTATATTTATTTTACGAATTAGTTACTTTTTTTTTTAGTTTAAAGGTTAATAAGCACTGTTGAACTAGCTAGATTAGTTCTATGCTGACGATTATATAGATCTTTCCACAAACAGTTGTTGCATGTCCACTGGAGATAATTTTGAGTAATCTGAGTGAATATGTTACAGTTGCGGGAGGATAAGATTCTAGAAAAAAGCAGTTGATAGTTAGATTTATGAATTGGGACATGAAGAATGTCTGGGAGGGAAGCATAGCCACAGATGAGAAATTAAGAAAATATATATATATATGGCCAAACATATATTCTTTCTGCTCCTATTGTTCGAAACTTGGACCAATATTTATCTTCTTGGAAATATTGTCAATATTCAGAATTACTTATTTTTGTGTATTGTCAAGTTGTAAATAGTCTTTGTAAGATGTATTTGCATCACTTACAATAACCAAATCTATAACGTAAATCAACAGTAAGTGAGATTCTAAATGGTACTTTGGTCCCAAGTTTCGAACATTAGGAACATAAAGAATACATGTTTGGCTATAATGTTCCTGTAGCTCTTCCTCCAAAACCCAAAGAAGGATGAGTCAGTATTACTTGATGGATCACTTGGCCAGACATAACGTCTACAAGAATAAAAGTACAGGCAGAGCCAAATCCATCCTAGAAACGAAATCAGCAATATGTTGATGAACGAAGAGTTACAATTAGAGACGCAAGTAGCCGGAGATGGAAGTAGTAGTAGTAACTTGTTATCATATCTAATGGTTTGTGAAGACTTGTAGTTTGTTGTTTATTTTTCCACTTTATTAAACAAATTTAAGGATAGCACTCCATCTGTTTAAAAACCCATTCTCTCATCTTACTACATCATTGCACTGAAGATAAAGTAGTGAACCACATTATAAACCAAAACCTGAGATATCATAATTAAGATATATATATTCAAAGAGAGCATGCCATTTACTCATGCAAAACCATTTAACTGCTGATATAGTCATATCAGTATTGCTATATTGTAATTACCACTTTCCCACCATTACTCTTGGACACAAGAAGAGGGCCAAGAAGTGGGTGACACAGGTTATAATTTTCTCAACAAACTAGAGAAATTAGAGATACGAATTAGTAAAACGACCCTATCCTTTACTTTTCTGCACGAGCCTATCCATCTTTTGTTACCACACCAACTGAACTGTTGTCTGTCTTAGCTTTCACGCCTCAACGGTTCCTGCATGTCAAATGTTGTTCACCATATCTTTGTAAGAAAAATGAAATTTTACAGTGAGAAGGATCAACCATTACTTTGATGAGTAGTTTCTTGTACAAGTATCAAAAGAATCAAAACCGTAGAGTCACAGTAATTACCGATCAGATATTATAATCAATTCATGGGGTAAAAGAGTAAAGGGAACAAGTATAAGAGATGATGATTGATGAGGTAAAACTCATATCACTCAGAAACCATTGATAAACATCTAATCAAAACCATATATGCAAATCACAAACGACACCATGGATGGAAAAGATTCAGAGAAAGACTCTTTACCGGTTCATTCTGAAGTTGGTTGTTCAGTCGTATATCCTCCTCCTCGGTTGGGCTTGGGGAGAGAATCATCGCCTGAAATCACACAAATACTAGCGAAGAACATTACACAACAAAGTCAGAAACATCAAAACAAATAACAATACCAACCTCAGGGCTAATACTGTTGTTAGGCTCCTCCTGGATCAAACTGGAAAACAAGACAAAAAAAAAAAGCAAACACATTAAACTTAGTCTACATTGTAGGATCCACCAAAAAAACAGATCACCAAAAGCTAATTGTATAGATACCATATATTTGTATCTTCTGAAAACAACTCTGGATGCAACGTCATTGCCATGTTCATATAAACCACAGTAAGATGCTACAATCAAAACCAAACATAAAAATCCCAATAAACCCTAATCAAATCGATGGCTGAAAAACTAATCATCAGATTTGAACCAAACATTATGCAAAAATCTTACAGAGATAGGTCCCTGTAGAGTGTCAATCTCAGATTTGGTCATCTTAATATAAAACAGAGTAGGGAAATAGAGAAACGAAGAGATCTTGCCCTTGGGAATAGCTTCCTTCCTTTGACGCAATAAGTCTCCAATAGCTTCAAGTTGAAGCTCCATAGACTTCAATGTCGCACCGATCGCCAAAAGACCTGTGATACTGAGCTCTCCTCCATCCACTGCAAAGAAAAATGATAATCAGGCTTGAGTGGGGATGAAACGGAAAAACAACAAACAACACAAATGTTTCAATTTCGAATTACTAGTCAGAGTCGAACTGAGTTGATGCGACTCGTCGATTGAATCGTACAGGGAAGACATCAAAGAGCTTAAGGAAAGTTTAGATCTTTTTTGCTTTCATCTTCTTCATTTCTCCTCCTCTCTCTTTTGCACAATGCTTAGGAATTTGATAATTCACCAAATGTGTATGTATACATGAAAAATTTGAAAAATGCACGAAAATACCCAATTTCGTGACAAAATTAAGTTTATAACAAACTGCATAGTTGTATTAGGGACTGGTGCTTATCAGCCGAAATGGCCAACCAAAAAATTTCAGACTAAGAAGATTGTTGGGACTCACGGTGAAGTGAGAACCCTCCAAGAATAGGCTTATGCCACTTACGCGTGGAGAGCGCTCCGTATTCTTTAGTAAAAGGCGAAAGAATAGTTAGCTTTGTGCTCACCACATGGCTGCGTGATTTTAATCGTAAGGAGAGTGAAGTCTATTTATACAAAAACTTTCACTAGCAATGTTTCTTAAACTTCCGATGTGGGATTTGCGTTTAATCTAATCCAGTAATCCTTGTTAAAAGGCTTAGTGGGGATACATACTCAAAAGCCCATTACCATTCTCTTGTATATCATTATACTTCCACTTAACTAGGAGTAATGGAGTATGTTAACTTCGTATAAAGCTAAATCAATTGATATATTAACCAAACAATACATATAAATTATTCTACATTTCGTATACATATCATTTCGTATAAAGCCCATTACCATTTTCGCTTTATGGTTTACAGTTTTTTCCCTCTCACCAAAAATAGACCTAAAAAACCTACCAACATTTTAAACCGTTATAGCCTTGAGGAAACATCCTTGAAGTAAAGCTTCAGTGTCTCGTATGTCATGAAGCATATCCCAACACCAGGTACAACTTTGTAGTACTCTGGAAGAATTCCTCTGTACAAGCCTCTCGCTCCTTCCGTCTTAACAATACGCTTTAATGTCCCTAGCAAACCTGTCTTGTACACTACCTCTCGCCCGCCTATTCCTTCTAGCTGCTTCCTTCTTCTCACCAGATCCAGTGGAAACGTAGCTACAATTTTTGTTTTATGTTACATTAGATATGAAATTTGACGAATGCATCAATTCTATGTAGTGGTTCTACTGCCTATGAATGCAGCATGAGACGAGCTTCATTAGAATATACACCAAAACCAGCTGTTAACAATAAGACTCGACATGAAACTCATATAAGGCCAAAAGAGATACTATTCACAATGTAGATAAAGATAGTTTGTGTTTGAGTGAGCAAATGAGACACTATATGTGTACCACCCTTATATAAGTAAATTCCTCACCTTAAACTATGTTTAATGCTTGAAGATAAAAATTAACTAGAGAAGATCATATTAGCATGTATGTAACAGTGCATGGTAATCATATCAATTTGCTAGAGAAAGAAATATGCATATGAGAAGGAGCAACAGAATTTTCATTCTGTGGCAATAGTGGAACTTAAGATGCACCATGTTCAGCTTTTCTGAATTGAAAGCATAGTACAGAGAATTTTGAGTTTGAGAATTAAGACTAATGATGTGATGCTTGTCAGCAATACGAAACTGATTGATGCTCATGCTAAGTCAATCAGTGTTTATGAGCAAGGCATAGAATGACACATTACAATCAAACAGCGAGTCTCATGGCAAACAAGAAAGGAAAAGGTCAAAGAATAGCTAAGATAACTTACCTGTTGAAGATGCTATTCCTGAAAGACTTCCACAAGCAAGACTGACCATGATAGGGGAATCATGTGGCCTTGAGAAAATGAAAACAAACAAATCATTTTAGGAGTAATTACAAATAATATGTGACATTTTTAAACTGCAAAACTGTAATTTCGAGATGGACTTATTACCTAGTTGACCTCCAATAAGATCTCAATGATTCATACACAGAAAAGCTAATGGCAATACTAGGCCCAACACCCTGCATCATATAATAAAACCTTAGTCAGAAAAAAAATGAAAGCGGAAGGATACAACATTATGTATGTATCTTTCTGTGGAAAATACCACAAGCGTTGTTCCAAGTCCCTTGTAGAGGCCCAAGATACCTTCATCAGTGCTGATAGTGCGCAGAGTATGGTAGATACCCGTGTAGTAAATTACTTTTGTCTGCCATTGACGCAAAAGATAAAATGTCAACAACCAGCTAATGCAACAATACTTGAGGAAACCAGCATGTAAACTTTTTAGAACACAAGGTTTAACAACGATCATATCAAATACTTACCTGAGCAGCAAGACGAGTTCTAACAAGATCAAGCGGATAAGTGGCAGAAGCAGCTGTAATTCCAGCCAAACCACCGGCTACAAAATGTACAAAAAGGTTTGAACTTATACTCGCCTTGTGATTTTCCATCCCAGTAACCATATACATGAACTGTAAATAATCGAGTAAAAAAAAAAGTTCAAAATCAGAATTAGGCTCAGTAGAGAGTAATGCCACACTACGAATGACAAACAAAAAAACTGCTAATTTTAGATTCTCAGACCTTCTTGTAGTGTTCATATGCGTAGAAATTGACGGAAGAATAGGGAAGCCGGTGAGCAATTGTAACCAGGTTCCCTTTCCAAAAAGCCTTGAATCCTTCTTCATTCAATATCCGTGATGCCTCGTGCAATATGCTTGCCTTTCTTAGAGCTCCTGCCTCTGAGTGCATACCTTGCACCTACATACATCATAAGTTTATAATCACAAATTTGTCCCCAAAAAAAAACTTAGCTTTAACAGAAAATTTCCCTTTTTAAGCATTCAAAAGTGTAGTAGCAAAGAAGGTTTGTGATTGTGATAATTAACCAATACTAGATTCTTTCTCTATACACAGACCTCAAATTCAGCTTTTTCATATCTACAGATCCCTAAATTTTTTGATAATCCCAATTACACAGTGCAATTGAAAATACTGAATTGGTCTTTTACTTCAATTTGTCCAAAAGCTTGAAATTGTCTTATTCTATAGCTCGATGGAAAAAAAAAACAAACCTGGAAGAGAATAGTGAGGCGAGAGAGAGGGGCAGTACAAGTTTTGCTAAAAGCACCGGCGAGTCCACCGGCTAAGAGTTGTGACGCCGATTCGATATGTGATCTCTGGTATTGCGTTAAACGATGAGAGGAAGACGCTACGCCATGCCCTGAGCTCACACCAACCCTAGCGTCCGTCTGCATCACCATTTAGCCCGCCCAAAATCACAAATCCTCCTCACCTATCAAAAATTCTCAATCTCACACACCTCCGAGAACTTATCCGAACAATACTACTACCAAAAGCTCGAATTTTTCGACGAGAACAAAAAAAAAACGAAACTTTCAAAGATCGTCGTATTGGGTTTTTGATTGAAATTGCTCCTTTTGCTTTGCTTGAAAGTTTTGGTTTTGGGTCTCTCTTTTTGTGTGCCTCTCGTCTTTTTTTTTTTTTTCCAACTTTCACTTTGTGTGCGCTTGGTTCCAACGCCACACCTACGCGGCAAACACTAAAACGATAGCGTTTTAGATACAACGAACGTTTTACCGCCACGTGATTCACCTCTTCTTGTTTATTTTTTTTTTTCCTATTGTATGGTCAGATTACTTTTCCATTGTTACATCCCACACTTTTAAAAAGCATAGGCTAGCAATCATTTAAACATTGGAGTCGTCGGTGTGGTACACATTTGAAAACGGTGTAACTTGTAAGATTTTTTGTTGGAGCTTTACTAGTGTTTTTATTCAGCACGTGTTTTGTCTTCTTTGTTGAATCATGTCCAAATGTATCTTTTTCTTATAACTATTAGTCTATTACAGGCAGAGACATAGAGTGTATTCATTTCCTGATTAATCTTAAGAGATCACCCACCAAATGTAATGAGCCAGTTACCAACACCTAACACCCAAAATAACAAAATCCAATTAGACCTCCACTTTGTCACCTGAAAAAGTAAAATCTGAAACTAACTTTACAAGTAAAGTTAATAAGTTATACCATGTAACAAACTACTTCATTATTTTACCTGAAAACGAACTTGTTTACTTTGGCGAGCATTGTCCCGGAGCCAGTCAACGGCCAAAGGAAGTGACGAGAAAACGAAACTTTTCACCTCTTCTTTGCCTTTAGAATCACTTTCTAAATTCGATTTTGCTTCACCTCTAGCCAAACTGTCCCAAAGCCTCTGAAGACCGAACTGCCACGTCACTGAATCCACACGTCTGTCATCGTTCGACGAATATCCCACTTTGTTGTACACTGATACGTTTGGCACAAAAACGGCTCTCTTGAAATCAACTCCTACGACATTTGTAAAAAAAAACTTAATATGAGAGATTTCTTGTACAATCCTAATAAGTCCTAATAAGAGCTCAGTTTATATCCATAAGACCATAACATAAACAGTTAAACACACCATGATCAATGCATTTACTCCTTAATCGTGGAAGAAGCAAACTCGGATCACGAACAGTCATACAATTGAACAAGAGTATCTGCATTATATATATAACCACCAACGTTAGATATAAACTTATTGAGGTCTCTAAACACACAATGCTTTAAAAAAGCTTTACCTGCTCTGATCTTTTCTGGCTTCTTTCTTGGTTTTGTTTGATCTGTTTTGAAAACCATATAGCGCAAGCTTCCATGCTTTCAGGACTATGAGCTCCATCAAGGTAATACACAATCTCCTCAGGAAGTTCTGAATCAGGCACCACCATAGCCCGTCCAATCAGATAAGCATTCGACAATCCAGAGACGAACTTTTCTGGTAAACCCCTCTGCTTTAAGTAAGAAAACCGTTATTTCTTATCAGAAACTCACAAACTCAAGAATGTTTTAATTGTTTCAACTCACTGTCTGATTCAAACCATTCTTTTCCTCAATACCAATCTCTTTTAGGAATGTAGAACACAACGCAACCGCAAGACCAGCGTTTAGATATTGATGTTCGCCTTGAAGCCCCAGTCTCTGACTCATATCCAACGGTTCCACCACCTGAAGATTTACCTGCAACAAGTAGTGGTTAATAACCTTATATATCATCTCAACCATCTATATAACGATTTGGTTGTTTTGTATAACCTTACCTCCAATTTTGAAGCTTTCTCACTGAGTACATGCATCGCTTCATCAGGTTGAGGCACTGTAAAAGCCGGAACTCCACTCTGCGAAAGAGAGAACAGTTAAGAAGGAAGGAAACTGAAACTCGAATAACGTAGAAGCTTTTTGTTAGCACCTTGAAGATACCAGCTTTCTCTGCAGCAATTTCAGCAAGAGTGTATCCTGAATATATACAAACCAAGTGATTAAAAACGTATTGAGTTCATTTATCTCCGAGAAATGAAGCAGAAGAGACTAACCAAGTATCTCCATATGATCATAACCAAGTGAAGAAATACCACAGACGACAGGTTTCTGAATCTATATATACTAACATATGATTAGTTAGTGACAAAACCTGATTAAACTAAATCTACATCTCACAAAGAAACTTGTCGAATTTTCCCTACCACATTAGTCGCATCAAACCTCCCACCTAAGCCAACTTCTAGTATAACAACATCTACCTGCGAGTAGGAATAACATTATATGCCTAAGGCAGGGATGAGTTTAGTTTACTGAGAGGACAAGAGATTGCAAAACCTGTTCTGTTGCGAAAATCTTGAAAGCTAATAATGCAAGGAAGCAGAAGTAAGTAGGCATTGGAATCTCATTGCTAGTTTTCTCCTGCACTTTAATTTGAAAGGATGTAACTAAAATGAGAGAAACAAAACAAAAACTAATGAATGTTCTGTTCTATATAAGCCCCACCTTTAGTTTATGGAAGCAACACCAAAAGTAGTCCACAAATTTCTCCTGGCTTATCTCAATGCTGAAGAACGCAAATTATGTTTCTGAACATTTTCTTCGATAAAATTATTGTGATGTGTATGTTTTCAGAAGCTCACCCGTTGAGACGAAATCTCTCTCGGACATCGATTAAGTGAGGAGATGTGAAGAGACCTGTTCGAAGACCGTAACAACGTAGAATAGATTCCGCAAATACGCATGTTGATCCCTTCAAAACGATATAAACAAAATTTAAAACCTGCATTATACAATCTCAATGAGCTATATACATGAGTGAGCGTTTGAAGTCTCTACCTTTCCTTTAGTTCCGGCCACATGAATGATTTTCAGTTGTGAGACTGCGTCTTCGAGCTCAAGAACCTTGAAAGATTCATGAGTATATAAGAAAAAGCTCATAACTATTGGTATGAACACACAAAAAGGTTAAAAATGATTTGGAACCTTGAGATAATGGAGGAGCAAACGGAATCTCTGAGATTGGTTGTTACTAACACAACTGCTGCGTTTTGTGATCAAAGACGACAATGCATCCAAAGTGTTCTGGTAACGAGCTGACAATTCACCTTCGTCTTCTTCATCCGGCAAATAAAACAGAAAACGTATAAGAATGAACTCACAGAGTGAGACAAAGCGCACATTCATATATACTTTATGAGAAGACAGAGTCAGATTATAGAGAAACAAAACATTTACCAGTTGCCATAGAAGGCGAACAGAAAAAAAGTAAAATTCCCAAGTTTCGATTTTGGGATCTGTTTCTCTCGTCGTATATGGGTGTAAGGATTGGAAATGAAAGGTCCTAACTTTCAGTTAATCTTCAAACTAGTTGAGCGAAAAAGGTGGTAACTTTATCACATAGAAATGCAGAATTCGGATATGTACCGAACAAAACCGTTATCTATTTCACCAAATAGTTTCTTCTCCACTTAAAATATGAACCAAATGTGGACCACAATTAGTAATTTCAACGAGAATTTTCTTATTAAATTACTTTAGAAGGATTCAAAGAGACATCAACAGATTACTTCTAAACTGTTAAAACCACACAAAAATATAAGAAAAACAGCTAATTCTTGCAACAGTAGAGTATGAAAATCTCTGACATTGACACTTGGGGATGTTGTTGTGTGTGTCTCATCCAAACAAAAACAAAAAATTTAAACATAGGTATCGATCAATGACTTCCTCATCTCATCGACGATAGAGCTGGGTTGGGCTTCCCTTAGCTTGAAGATGCTGTCTATAACAGAGAGCTCTGTTGCGGTTGTGTCTGAACCACAGAAGGAAGTCCAGTCATTCACGGTCATACCCGCAGCTATAACTTCACTACCACGGTTAACGGTTCCAGCAACGAGAGGGACTTGAAGAAGAGTTGAGAGTTCATCCAAGTCTTCTACTGAGGTGTGAGGATGAACCTGTTTGAGGCAAAACATTCAAATTATAATGAGACCAATGTCAAATTTCATCAGTTTTCCAAGGGGTGTTATGTTCTTTATCCTCTTACCATTCCACCTCTGTTGGATAGGGCGCAGTAGCTGCCCACAAGAATGTTGCCTGCAATTGTCTGACGGAAAACTTCAACGCCAAGAACATCTGCAATTATTTCCTCTGTTTCCTGTCAATGCAAAAAAATAACATAAGAACCAGACATCAAAACCATAGGGTATACGTACAGCTCTGTTAACATGCTAAGATATAAAATCAAAATAAAATCTAACATGACGCATACAGTACAAGGGAGCTTAAGCAATAGATTACAAAGGACTAANTAAATTATAATGAGACCAAAATGTCAAATTCATCAGTTTCCCAAGGGGTGTTGTGTTCTTTTTCCTCTTACCATTCCACCTCTGTTGGATAGGGCGCAGTAACTGCCCACAAGAATGTTGCCTGCAATTGTCTGACGGAAAACTTCAACGCCAAGAACATCCGCAATTATTTCTTCTGTTTCCTGTCAATGCCAAAACGTAACATAAGAACTAGACCAAAAAGCAAACGGCATGTGTAAAACTCTGTTAACAAGCCAAGATATAAAATCAAAAATAAAATCATCCATAACGCATACAGTAGAAGGGAGCTTAAGCAATAGATTACAAAAGATTCAGGGTGATTACAAAGGACTACATTACATTATCATTGCAAAGTTTTGTATAAATCTTATACTTTCTACATTTCCTGTCAGTCAAGAAAAAGGATATGCTTTTGAAAGGTTTCATTAGAGAAACTCAGAAGGGCATCAATCTTTACCTTATCAAGATCAGTGTGAGCAAGAGCGACATGATCATTGCAGGCAATGCAGTTTCCAAGAGCAGACAGACGTTCATCAATTCGCTGGACCACCACTCGATCAGGTAGACTATTCCTCAAGTGTTGAAGCTCTAGCAGAATAAAAACCATCAGCATAAATCAGGAGATGTAACCCAAGTACAGACCACAACACTCGTGATGTAAACTCAAGATATCAGAAAAGAGCAAAAGACCCCTATATAATACACACGAAACAGATTCACCAACAACGGAGGAGAAAAAACATCTACACCAAAACCATATTCAGTTATGAAAAGTCCAGCCATAAAATGAAATGAAAAAGGGATTGGCAGTGCACAGATACTTCAGACAAGTTGCATAAAAGGTATTCAGCGAAAACTCAACTATCTCTGTCTATGTCTACTATATTTATCAAAGTCAACTGTATCATAGGAGACATTAGTAATTGCAGTGAGAAATGATTCGTACAAAGAACTGCAAAATTACCTTGGTCAGTAGTTGTATGGGGGACAAGAAGCCCATTCTTGTTTCCTATTTCGAAAAACACAAAAAAAAAAACACATTCATTACGCTAAAGAGAAGAAGGTTTGAAACAAGAACATATAAGAGATGTAGAGAAAGCGAACCAGCACAAAGACGCCCAATAATTCGTGTTCCTCCAATAGAGGTCTTAACGATAGGGATAACATCTGCTAACTCAGACTCAAAAGCACTACACAAAAGCATCAAACAAAAAAAAACATCGACAAGTGATATCAAAGAAGCAAAAACAAAAAAACTGAAGCTTTTACGAAGTATCCAACCCAACCTGTAAAAGTTCTCAGAGCCTCCTATAGCGACTAAGCAATAGGCATTAGTAAGTTTGGAAAAGACACCAACTTCACAGTTGTTCTCAAACTGAAGACCTGCATATTAAATTACCCACAAAATCCCATTAAAGCTAATCAAAAGAAAAGTAAAAACACAACAGTATTTGAAGAAAGCTTACGGGTCGCCATTAGAGGGAGGAGGAGGCTAAACGAGTACACCTGCGTAAATAAAGAAACATGAAAACGAAATTAGGGTTTATATATAATATACTTCACAGAGTCCAAAAATACAACGATTCCGTAACTAGGTTTTACAAAATAAAATAAAACTTAAAAACATCGGTCCTCTAAAATATATAAAAGTTTCGATTTTTGCAATCGACTATGTTACAAGAGAACAAATTAGGTTTACAAATAATTGATGTTTGGTTAGGTCTAAGAAGGAAAAATCAAAGAAGCTTACTTGAGAGGGATGAATTCGAGGAGGAGAAGAAGCGGCGAAGAACGGAGAAGAAGAAGAAGGAAAAAGATGGGAGTCGAAGGTTTTTAAGAATAAGGGTTGCGCCGGCCCTGGATGATCCTCCGAATAAGCCACCGTTTGGGCCCTAATTTAAAGGAGCCTCCAATAATACACAATTATTAATAAAAATATATATTGAGATATTTTTATTTTGAGCCTTGGAGGCAAAGTAAAGTTGAAAAGTCAGACCACTTTCGAACAAATTATTTTTTAATTCAAATATTTGAGATTTTTTTTCTTTTTCTTGGGGGTGAAAATGTAAGAAGTAGTGAATAAAAATATGGGAGTAGGATTTATTAAAATTGTTTTTCTCCTTGTATACTACATTTTTAGGTGGCGATCAAAGTCATAAAAGTTAAAGTTTGTGAACTATGGTACTGATTTATTGGTGGTTATTAGGTCATTTGTTTTGCCTAACTGATCTCTATTTGAAGGAAAGAAAAAAAAAACCACATGTAGTCTAAGCCCATTACTTTTTTATCAACTCTAAGCCCATTATTGCAGATGAAATATGAAAATGAAGCCCATTATCGGAAATAAACAATCAACGTTTCTTAATTTAGTATCAATAGAACCTCTATAAATTAATACTCTTTAAATTAATACTCGCCGTAAATTAATAAATTTTTCCGTCTCAACCTCTATAAATTAATACTCTTTAAATTAATACTCGCTATAAATTAATAAAATTTTCCGGTCCCGAATTAGGTCGGTGTAAAAAATAACACAATTCGATAAAATAATAAAATAATAATCTTTTTGAAAATCTTATGTAAAAATATAATCCCAACAATATCATAAATTAATAATGATATAAACTATATAGATATATATCTAAGAAAATATGACTCTATTGTTGTTTGTCTATTATTGAATTTGCATTATAGTTGCAACTTATCTCTTATATTTTTTATTGTATTAAAAACTTTTAATGTTGTCTTAGCAAATAGCATCAAAAAATTGAGAAGAGTAGTTGCGGTAATTTTTTTACATGTAATTGGTTCTAAAGGCACCGCAATATGTTATTCGACTTCATCATTACCATCAAAGATAACCAACAATTTCTTCTAAACTATGAACTTCTAACATTTATCATTTTCATCTAAATAAGAAGTTCTATTAACATAAATCCTATTACGATAGTTAAGATTATAAATTAAAAAAATTATATAAAAATATGAATCATAACAAAATTATCTTATTTTGTAATATAAAAATTTCAAAATTATGAAAATAAAATAAAAATCTCTTCATAAGTTAATATTTTATTAATTTATTAATAAATTAATAATTATTAATTTATCAATAAATTAAAACCTCTAAAAATTAATATAATTTCTTGGTTCTGATCTTATTAATTCATAGAGGTTTTACTGTATTTCTTTATTTCTTTTTTTCTTTCGAGCTCAAGTGTCGAGTGCTTGCTTTTTTACTCACATGATAGCATAAGTAGTAGTAAGTCAACTTTGGTTTCTGTCTTAAGTAGTTTATTTGTCTTAAGCTAGATCTCGTTTTGATTGCCGATTATAACATCTTTTTCCAAATACTACTAATTTAACTTTTAAAAAAATTTCTTGTCGGTCAATAGCTCAATAATGTCTCTGTTAACTTGTTTTCTCTTGTCGATATGTCTCTATTAACTTTTTAATTGAGTGGAGTATTTTTTAGTAATACAGTGATAATGATTCTTTGGATTTTCTTCTTCTATATGCGTCTTCTCGCCACGTATAACAGAAGAAAAAAACAATAAGTAGATGAGAAGACTTTGCTTAACCATTTTATAACGATCGAACTTGTTTCATGCATATAGAATTGTTTCAGCCAGTCGTTTTTATTAATTTAAATTTTGTTTACGTTGTTGTCAAGTTTTCGTGTAAAACAAAAAAAAGAGAGCAAAATATCTAAACGGCTACGAGGTTTCCGGTTTGTGAAGAAAACCAAAAAAGAAAAGAAAAGAATTGAGTTTATCTTCTTGTTTGCTTGTACTGTATTACACAGTCTCTGAACGTGACGGCACTCGACTTTTCCATTTTTCGACGCTCGTCGTGAACCGTACGTGGTGACCTCCTTTTTTCATTTTAAAAATACGATTTAGAACGATTTTAGTTAAACCGCACCAATCAAAATTTTTGCCTTTAGTTATTTTAGTAAATGGTTTGTCGTCAGAGGAAAATAAAATCAAATGAACAACTATCTTACCAAATGACTCGTGCGGTGCGTGTTGCACTGGTCTGATGAAACTTTTGAGTTGTGCACATTCTTACTACATATGCTCTGTCAAGTGTCAAGCCACACAAAATATCTTCTTAGAAAAATAAGATATTTCATTATTTTGTGTGCACGATTCTCAAACTATATAAATTAACGTTTCCTTAAATGTTATAGATAGTGTGCGGCAGCATATAGTATATATTATTGATCATAGATCCAAAAGTAATTTAGATCCGGCCTTGATAATTCATTTAAGTGTTTGAATATGTCTCTGCTAGATTCGTGAAATAAATAAAAACCATGATAAAGTAGATTAGATTATTTTGGGATCCATTGAACTCGACAATATTTTAGTGTCTAAAATTATATTTTATAAGTAATTAACTATCATAATATATATTATATCAAATATTTTATATATTAGATTTAGATCTACATCCCGGTATTGACAGATTCAGGTTGCCATATCAGTTATCACCCACATGACTTTCATTTGAAATGCGTCAGGTGAGTTGGTTTCTATCTGCTGACAAACAAAACCTTGTCCAACTGTAAGAATTTAGAATCTTCACTAATGAAAGAAACCATTTTCAGACGAAAACATTTATTTTTGTTAGGACCAGTAGTAACTAATTAAGGATTTATTCAAATGCTACAACTTTGTTTCCCGTAATTGTTTTAGTGTTCACAATGTTTAGCTACCATCGAAACACAATGAATTAATTTGTCGTGTATCAAAATTTTGGATCGTAAAAAAACCCTTGGAAGATGTCGAGCAACACGTACATTCGGCAGAACATATATAACGCTTAAATTGAACTGTAGCATATATATAAATTCTTGGAATTAAGTGAGTATTGAGTCTATTGACCCCACGAATGAATATCTCTACGCTAATAGATTAAATACGACAAATAGATAATTGTACACATAAATATTCGTTTGCTTTTATACTTTTGGTTTGCGCGTCGGCCGGATTGTTTTGCACGATCCAAAGATTATAAAAACTATGGGCTAGATGACGACACTTCGTTCTTCGAAATCTATTTGTGGTTAACGAATGTGATCCAATATCAAGCATGTATAACATGAAAAAAAGCATGTGAGTGACGAGTCTTTCGTCCTATTGATTTTTCCTTCTTTTATTTTGTTGAATAGTATGTGGTATCAACCGCACATACCGACGTAACTAATCACCAATTTTTTAATTCGTGTAGTAGGTAAGCGTGATTTTAATAATAGTGTTAAAAACTTAAAAGCCATTAAAACGTGTTTAAGTGGGGGTTAGATAAATTACTATTTAATTATTGATATACGTACCTTGAACCCATCACCAGATGCTTGCAGAGTAGTACATGGTCTCGTTGTCTGGTCCCTTTGGCCTGCGTTTGGATGCGGAGACGTCCCCTACATCCCAAACCAATATATATAGTCGCATATTATTCCTTGTCATCATTTTGGTTGGTGGCAACAATTGCATTGTAGGCTTGTAGCAAGCAGACTAGCAAAAGGATTACCGATTATAATCATTTTACTGCCGTGTGAAATTGTTTATTGGAAGCGTACCTAGTCTAAACGGATGTTAAAATTTTGATAGAGATTGGACAGACGTTGGAGCTTCAAAGACGTACGTATATATTGATATAAACTTATATTGTTTGGCTCTTAGCTTCACAGGCGAAAATAGATTTGTGCTAGAATTATAGAGGAGGACACGTGTCGTATAACCTTTTTCATTTGTTTAGGATATTTCTTTCTCGATTGAAATTTGTATTAAAAAAAAACATTTTTTAAAAGATATTGTGTCATTATGATAGAAGAATATACGTATATATAATTAGTATGCAATAACTACTGATTGTTCATATCTCCTAAAAATGACGTATAATATCGTAGATTGGCCGACTTTTTTTAATCAGAATTGAAATATTTAACTCATTTTAGAGATAGATTTACTAATTTTAGTATTAGATAGATTCTTTGAGAAGATAATATTTGTGCCAATAAACTTACGACATGTGCAAAAGCACGATGTTTATATTTTTCCTATATTAACTTGTTGGTACCTAACTAGCTTTCTCTCTAAAAAAGTCATATCCAATAACTTAGTATATGTGGTTTAATTGTCAAAAAAGAAATATGTGTATACTTAATTAGTATCAATCAACCATAACTTTGTAGTTATAAAAAACAAACAAACAAAATTGAAGTAAAATACGCATGTTTAAGATGGATTATTTACATGTGCGTGCACTAGCTACTAAAAAACTTTCATACCTTATGTATTGTGACAAACTCTCGTTTTTATCAGATTAGTATCTAATCTGTTTTGCATTATGAGCAACCATCATATCCTCTCTTAAAAAAAGTTGCTTGCCGAAAAGCTTGTTGGGGTGTCCCTTGTGAACTACCTTGTCATCTCTCCAAGAATATTCGTAGAAAAACTCCGGAGTATGTTCTATGGAAAATTCATCTTGAACATGAAACAATCATTACCGAATGAGAGGGGAGGCAACACAGATAGTAAGTTACAATCATTCCCATGTATATTGTCTCTGATTTTGATTTATGTCTATTTACATCCATTGTCTAACATTTACTTTTGCAGATTTTGATTCAGTCATGACTCAAGTTCAAAAGGAGAAGATAGAAGAATTAATGAGTTATCAGCATTCTTCTCATTCTCTAGCCTAGAGACAGACTCACTAAGCTCCAAACATGTTTATAACATGCCTCCAAGATGTTCCTCCTCATAATAAGAATATCATCATTCTTCTAATATAACTTATGCATATTGCCAGCTCCGATCATCCTTTTCTACCGAAATAAAAAACCTCCAATCCACATTTTCTGCAAATCTTCTTCGATAACATCCATTTTCAGTATATCCATTTTCCGTACATTCTTTATCTCATTAACCAAAACAAAATACGGTTAATCATTACCGTGGTATCTACCGATGACAACAGAAAAAATATATACTAGTGTATATTCATCACTTAAATTTAAAAGACGTATCAAACAAAATATAATCTAATATACCAATTATTTTCAAAGAAACAAATGCAAGTAAAATAATTTGTAAAATTAAAGAAACCAATATATATATATACAACTAAGTCTCTGCATGAATCATGATATTGAATAGAACTTTATCTGGAAACAGAAAGTGAATTCAATCTTCTAAAAAAGGGAAGAGTTTTTTTAGATTCGTGATTGGTATTATTATCAATATTTTTTCATAAAACGAGTGATTGTTATAAATACAGTGGTTATAACTAGCATTATAAAATGTCACATATTGATTTGTGTCAAAATCATTTGAATTTTGGACTCAACGATAACAAAATATTTTTAAAAAGATAATAATGATGATAAAGAAATGTTGTGGCGCCGCGTATGAATAATTAAAAATCTGTTAGTTTCATGAGATATTGCCAAGTAAACTTGCTTTGTTGTCTCTACCCCCTTTGTGTTGTTCACGTTCACGAAGCTCTCTCAGCCGCCAATTTTTGAATTTCCCGAAATACCCCTACCACTCGAGACCTTTATCCTCTGCTCTTCACCCTATCTCTTTGAGCCTGCACCACCACGTCATCAATCAGGATCTCTAATCACGTGGCGCCATGTGGTTGGAAATTTAGTTCAAAAACATGAATATTGTAAGTTTTTTTCTTTCTTTCTATTATTATATAAAAGGATTCTATAACCAGTCACTTCAGAATAGAAAATATACAGAAGGAATCTTAAATTTTTAATAATTTGACGATTTGGCCACAGAATTTGTAGCAACTTTTTAACCATAGCAAAAATCTTACAAATTGTAAATTTTGTGACAGTAAATAACTTTGTGACATGTTGTGTCCAAAAAGAAAGATGTTATTGCGACATGTTTTGCTATGAGTTCTTCAAAACTTAACTCTATTATACAAATAAGATATCGAACTGACAATAGTACAAAAAATATCTCAAAATAAATAGTTTCAGTGATGCATTCTACACAAGTGATAAGACACATAGATAGCATTACCAAAAACATTATACAATCTTTGTGTGTTTACTAATAGAAAAAAATATGATTACATGGTGGTTAGATTAGCAATCATATACTAAGAACAACCGACAACAAAATAATACAACATGCATACAATTCTTAAAATCTTATATCCACAACAAAACTCTATATACGTTTATCTAATCTGAAAATTTGGGTTTAAAAGTTATTTTTGAAAACTTGGGTAATCTTACATGATTTTTAAAAAGTATGAGGGTTCAATTGAATAATATCACAACTGTTGTCTACGCTCTTAAAAACCCCATTCGCTTCTTCTCAGTTGAATCTCCCCTCACCGGATTATCCAATTCCATATTTCTCATTCTCACGTCCTCTCCTCTTCTTCCCTTTTTTTAACTGAGTCTCCGACTAAGTTGACTCGTTCTCTCTCGTTATTTTGATTGAAAAATATGACGGAGATCGATCCTTCCCGCCTCTTCGCCAGGGACGTTAAGCGTATTGTCGTCAAGGTTCTTTTTATTTATTTTCCTTCTTTGTTGATTTGATGATTGTCTTCCAATAACATTTCTGGGTTTGACTTTTTTTTTTTTGTTTAATTTTCTGCGTTGAGTCTAATATATTTGGAAGTCTGTGTTTTTTTTTGTGTCAATTGGTACTGTGTTAATCCATACTGTGTCAATGATTGTTTTCTTAAAGTTTTCAGCTTTTTTTTTTTTTTTTAATTTTATTTGACGGCGGAGAAATCTGAGGAAAATGTTGAAACTTTATTGTATTTGAATCCTAAATCTTCGATTTTTGTCACTACCCATGTGCTCTTTGATTGATTTTAACAGGTTGGGACTGCAGTTGTTACTGGGAAAGGTGGAAGATTGGCTCTTGGACGTTTAGGAGCTATCTGTGAGCAGGTATTTTCATATATTAATGGAAACATATGATTTTGAAGTTATTGATTAAGCTCTGATTTTAGAAACAGAATCAAGGATATGGTGTTTTTTCTTTCTTTCTGAAGGACTTTTGTGTGTATCTATAATGTCAGCTTGCGGAATTGAACTCGGATGGATTTGAGGTCATTTTGGTGTCGTCTGGTGCGGTTGGTCTTGGTCGACAGAGGCTTCGATATAGACAATTAGTCAACAGCAGGTTATTGTGATGTAAACAAGTCTTTTGAGTTTTTTTTGTTTCTTGTTTCTAGTGTTCCTCTCCAAAGGTTTGAATTGTGTGTCTTTACTGTTTTATATGTTTTTTTCTTTGTGGTTTTGTGCTGATTCTTTTTCTATACGGGTTTCAGTTTTGCAGACCTCCAGAAGCCACAAATGGATCTTGATGGGAAGGCTTGTGCTGGTGTTGGACAGAGCAGCCTCATGGCTTACTATGAGACTATGTTTGACCAGGTGATGCTCCTTTTTTTTTTTTTTTTTTTGGCTGTTTCTTGATTATTGAAAACTTTTTCATATATTGAATTTTGTTTTTACTTTCTTCGTCTTTTTTTGTTGGTTAGTTGGATGTGACGGTGGCTCAAATGCTTGTGACCGATAGCAGTTTTAGAGATAAAGATTTCAGGAAGCAACTAAGTGAAACTGTCAAAGCGATGTTTAGAATGAGGGTTATTCCTGTTTTCAATGAGAATGATGCTATAAGCACTCGCAGAGCCCCCTACAAGGTTTGTTGATTGCCTTTCTTTTACTCTTTGACATGGGACTGAAAAATTTAAATGTTACTTATTGACTGTACATGATGTAACTTGGATCGAGTAATTTCCTAGTTCCACTGAGTCTTATAGTCTAATCTACAGCTTCACTATACTTAAACCTGTCCAGGATTCTACTGGTATATTTTGGGATAATGACAGCTTAGCTGCTCTTCTATCGCTAGAGCTGAAAGCTGACCTTCTGATCCTTCTAAGTGATGTTGAGGGTCTTTATACTGGCCCCCCAAGTGATCCTAACTCAAAGTTAATCCACACATTCATTAAAGAAAAACACCAGGACGAGATTACTTTCGGCGAAAAATCCAAATTAGGACGAGGGGGTATGACTGCAAAAGTTAAAGCTGCTGTTAATGCAGCTTATGGTGGCATTCCTGTTATCATAACCAGGTAAAAGTCCCTTCCGTACTCGTAATCTCTATTAGTAGTTATCTTCCCTTGAATATCAGAATATAGAAGGTACTGATCAATAAGCTAACAACATATAGTGTTGGATGGAAGAGTGATTTTTTTTCTTGCTACTTTTATCAAGTGGGTTTGCAGCTGAGAATATAAGTAAAGTCCTTAGAGGACTGCGTGTCGGTACCCTGTTCCATCAAGATGCTCATTTGTGGGCTCCGGTCGTAGATACTACTTCTCGTGACATGGCAGTTGCTGCAAGGGAAAGCTCAAGAAAGCTTCAGGTAATGTTAGGGCTTCGATGCAAGTGTCATAAAACTATTTCTTCTTTTGCAAGTGTACTCAACTTATTTACATTTTTCTTACAGGCCTTGTCTTCAGGAGATAGGAAGAAAATTCTACTCGTTATTGCCAACGCCCTTGAAGCAAATGAGAAAACAATTAAAGCTGAGAACGATTTAGATGTTGCTGCAGCACAAGAAGCTGGATATGATGAGTCTCTGGTAGCTCGCTTAGTTATGAAGCCTGGGAAGGTAAGTCAGTGTTCACTGTGTGATGAAACCTATTGCACCAATTTTTTTGTTGTCTTTTGTATGGCGTATTTACTTATACATTTTTTGTGCTTTGATAGATCTCAAGCCTTGCAGCTTCCGTTCGCCAGCTAGCTGAAATGGAAGATCCAATCGGTCGTGTATTAAAGAAAACTCAGGTAACAATACTTTTCAAACTAGGATTCAAATACAGGGAAAGAATATCCTCATATGATGTAAAAGGTCCAACTATTAACATGCGGAATTGGTCTAATTCATATTATTCCTGACAATTTCTTATGCAACAGGTTGCAGATGATCTTATTTTAGAGAAGACCTCATCACCAATAGGTGTGCTTCTTATTGTATTTGAATCTCGACCTGATGCACTTGTTCAGGTATGCCATGAGTCATTGTCCTTTATGCTCTTAGATGTAAAGTTTAATCGCTGAACACCATGCTCTATCAATGAATCAAACAGATAGCTTCGCTTGCAATCCGAAGTGGAAATGGTCTTCTGCTGAAGGGTGGAAAGGAGGCTTTTCGATCAAATGCTATCTTACACAAGGTACATCGACCTCATGTTTCATAGATTGGAATGAACTCCATTGTAGTTATTATCTGGCTAATTTGTGAGATCCACGGAATATTTTAGGTGATCACTGATGCAATTCCAAAGACTGTTGGAGGTAAACTCATTGGACTTGTGACTTCGAGAGAAGAGATTCCTGATTTGCTCAAGGTAGGTAGATGCATGAATGGCAAGTCACCTGAAGTGATTAGCTCTTTTTACCTAAACTGGAACCCTTCATTTTTTTGCTACAGCTTGATGACGTTATTGATCTTGTGATCCCAAGAGGCAGCAACAAGCTTGTTTCTCAGATAAAAAACTCGACGAAAATTCCAGTGCTAGGCCATGCTGGTATGTTTATAAGTTCAGTTCCATTGACTTCTTAAATTGTATTGGCCTATAGAGAATATGGCTTACCTTTTGGGTGTATCCAGATGGAATCTGTCATGTATATGTTGATAAGTCTTGTAATCTGGCCATGGCAAAGCGCATCGTTTCCGATGCAAAGTTGGACTATCCAGCAGCCTGTAATGCGATGGTTAGAGAGTCTTACCTCTTTCATTACTGTTCATTTATGCAAAGTGATTTCGTTTTTAGTTCTCTTGTTACTTCTTGTCTCACTTCCTCATCTCCTTTTATTTTGTCCTAACAGGAAACTCTTCTTCTACATAAGGATTTGGAGCAGAATGGTTTTCTTAATGATATTATATTTGTTCTGCAAAGCAAAGGTGAGAATAGTAGTGTGGGAAAATGAATCTGTTTTATTGGATCTATTTTTCCGCCTTGAATTTTAGCCTTACAACTGTTGTTTTATAGTTATATTAAACTAGAAAGCTTTCATAAACACTGAAACCAAGATAGAATTTAGTTTGTTAGCCATTTTAAAAGAGATTTTGTGTACGTGTCAAATTGCAGGTGTCACTTTGTATGGTGGGCCAAGAGCAAGTGCTAAACTGAATATTCCGGAAACAAAATCATTCCATCACGAGTACAGTTCCAAGGCCTGCACCGTTGAAATTGTCGAAGACGTACATGGTGCTATAGATCATATTCACCAACATGGAAGGTAAAATTATTACTGATTTCAAACTAATAATAACATTACAAAGTTTGCAAAGGGCCTACCGCTCTG
Organism: Camelina sativa; assembly: GCF_000633955.1. Classification (NCBI taxonomy): domain Eukaryota; kingdom Viridiplantae; phylum Streptophyta; class Magnoliopsida; order Brassicales; family Brassicaceae; genus Camelina; species Camelina sativa. Next base: position 16,946,255 of record NC_025690.1, on the reverse strand, counting down.
TATTCTTTGCATGTGCTGAAAAATAAGTGTGGCCACTCTTTTGTCTTATCTTATGAGAGCAGTGCACATACGGATTGCATAGTGACAGAAGATAGTGAAGTCGCAGAGATATTTCTCCATCAAGTAGACAGGTAAAAAGCTCATGTACTTGAGCATTTGTGCTTTTGATATATCAATCATATAAAATGTTGGAGGTTGAATATACAGAAAACTAACTAATTCTTCAACATTTCGTGCTCTTGACAGTGCTGCTGTTTTCCACAATGCAAGCACAAGATTCTCTGATGGTTTTAGATTCGGATTTGGTGCAGAGGTAGGGAAGAGAGAGATATATTATATCACATCTATTAAACCGAATAAATAGAGAAGTGTCGATGAATGAGTGGTTAATGTGGGTGGTTGTTCTTATGTATAGGTGGGAATAAGCACAAGCAGGATCCATGCCCGTGGTCCAGTCGGAGTAGAAGGATTATTGACAACGAGATGGTACAACTAAGTCTATTTTGTCTTTCCATAGTACATTGAATTGTCAAAAGCTCTGAAGTTTAAATGGTTGTGGTGATGAATGACAGGATAATGAGAGGAAAAGGACAAGTTGTTGATGGAGACAATGGAATCGCTTACACCCATAAGGACCTTCCTGTCTTAAAAAGGACAGAGGCAGTGGAGAATGGGAATTAGTTCTCTCTCTTTTTCTGCTAATGTCATATTATGTTTTACTATTATGATGATGATTGAAGATTTTTTTTCCTTTTTACATAGGATTTAGTTTTACTTGACGTTTGTACCATCATAAGATCGCTTTACGTAAGTGTCTTTGATAATAGTGAAATGTTTAGCAGCTTCTCTTCATGTCAAAAACTATAGTCACAAACTTTGATTCACCATTTCTGTTTGTATCATTTGTCTATGCCAGAATAAATAAGTTGATCTCTTCTAATTTGTGGATATCGCAAAGATTCAAATTCGAATTTCACTTCCAAAACCCATGTGAGCTCAAAAGTAATTACAGTAAAACCTGCAACCCTACAAACCATCTTGCTCTTGCTCATCTTAGTGTGTTTTCAATCTTGGACAAAGTTTTTAAGCTTCTTCAACCATAGTTTTAGGCATGTAAAGGGTGAAATACAATTGTATTTCAACCATAGATATCATCAAAATTTCTTTAAAATAGAAATTCGAAAAAGGATGATGATATCTATTTGGTTAGCCCATTAGGTTTATAAGTTGAAAGAAACCCTAAATGCCTTTGACTTGATTGCTACGTATCGAGATCGCCTCTCTCCGTAAACGATTGTGAAAGAAGTGTTGAACTCTTTATTAAAAAAAAAACAGAAGATGATGATGTTTCGGGCTCCCATGATGCGTCCCAAGACGGTGATAAGCAAGGAGGAAGCGGAGGCTAACACGTCGGTGTGGTGGAACTTAAACGAGTTTACGGTTCCTTGTGGGTATGATGCTGGTCGGATCCGTGAGTGTATAGAACGGGCGTTGGAGAATTTAGGTTACTTTGGTCGTCCTGTCACCATTTCTGCCTATAGCGACCTACACCGAACCCCAGAACATGTACTTCGAGCCCTCTCTTCTGTTGGAATCATTCTTTACTGCTCCTTTCGTGGTTGGTTCTCTATCTTTTTTGTTCTATAATAATTATATTATATACTTTGCCCCTTTACTATTTATTTCCTTTACTGAAATAGCTAATCCACACATGTACTCCGATGTCTTTATTGAAGTTTTGCTCTTGTACTTTACCATAAGCCATTGCTTCAAATACAGAGCATAATAGAGAAAAAACAGAGATGAAAAAAGTGGAAAACTTCTCAATTATTTTCGACAACTTTTACAATAAGAAAACATCCACCTTATGTAGTTTTCCTTAAAGACACAAAGCAACCGTTGCAACTTCCTACACTAACAACGGTTCGTAACAAGTCACGGTTATCACATAACATTTGACTTTACAACACACTAAATAATATAGTTATATAAAGTAACATATGTTTTAAAATATTCAACAAAGGTTTTTAATGGATTTTAGAGTTCAATGGTTTTATCATATAAAACACAAGTCACATGTCCAATCAAAATAAGCCACATCAGATTCTATAAAAAAAAAGCAAACAAAAGTCCATTAATGAGAAAAACTAAGTACGACCATGCAAAATAAAAGTTTAAAAATAAAAAAAAGTCACAAACACAACTGATTAAAAAAATTTATTCCTAATTTTACTCCCCACTAATAACTCCATGTTCATGGTGGTTTACAACATATCTATCTTCTATATAAATCCAATTTCAGTTTATTCTCTCACCATTTTCTTTGAAAAAAAATCTAAATACAAAAAACAAAACACCACAAAACAACTTTTATCTTAGATTACCAATTTACCAGTCACCACCATATTAGCCAACCAATTGTGCCACATCAGATATATTAATGGATTTAAAATATTAGTAGATTTTAGAGTCCAATGGTTTTGTAATAAATAATATAGTTATATAAAATAACATAAGCCTAAACTCAATTATTACCAACAGTTTTGGTATGGAGAATGGATAATCCACCTCCGGCTACAATAATGCTCATAAATCTTCCCGAAGCCACTGAGGGCATGTTTGGTACTGGTTTTCACTCAACAGATGAGAAGGAATACAACATTGTTCCGGAAAATGATGGATGGTTTCAACTGATTGAAGGTGTGTTTCTGTCTGTCCTCTCTAGTTGAAGAATTAACCGGCAAATTTTTTAATTAAGCTTTCTTTCTCAACCAGTTGGCTGTCTTTTTTTTTAACAGGTGCAAGAGATTCAGAGTCTACCCGCGAGATAAGAAGAGGTAAACAGTTTACTCTGGAGAAGTCATGCAGTGAATCGAGTCGTGAATATTCCCCGTTCTATTGCTGTTTATGCTGTTTTGATGCCCAAACCTTTGAAAGTTTCAATCTTCATCTCAATGGTGAAAAACATATCCAACTAGGAAGCTGCTTTTTCACACATTTACCCGATCAGGCTTCCCTTGATTCTCATCCCAAGACTGCAACTACCATGGTGATTGAGGAGGAGCCACCAAAGACAAGTTTTTGCTTTTTTTTTTCTAGTATATATATGAATTTGAATTTTATTGAGTAAGCAAGAGTTTTTATTGAATTTTATTGAGTAAAAGTTTGTTACTTAGTTGAAGAAATGCTTGACCAAAAAGTTTTTCCTTGCCAGAAAAGGAGAAAAAGAAGGAGAAAAACAATCACAATAATACCACCTACTCCAAAGGCAAGTTTTAATATCTCAACTTTGTTAATGAAATATGTTTTGACTAGACTCCAAAATGTGAAACATAAAGCATGATGTTAATTTACAGACTTTGGTAGAGGCTAATAAAGTGAAGAAGAAGTTGAAGAAGAAGAAGAAGATACTGACCGAATGAGCATCTGCAAGACTTAAGAAGAAGAAGAAGAAGAAGAGTACACATGGCCCTTGTTTTACTCACAAGGAATTTCATTTGGTCAATGGTTTATTTTATTTGTAGCTGGAAATGTTGGGTTAACTTATAGTATAGAGTAAGGCAAGTTTTTAATATCTCAACTTCGTTAATGAAAGATGTTTTGACTAGACTCCAAATGTGAAATAGCAGATAGCATGATGTTGATCTACAGACTTTAGTTGAGGCTAATAAAGTGAAGAAGTTGAATAAGAAGAAGAAGATGTTGACCGAATTGAATATGAGCATCTCCAAGACTAAGAAGAAGAAGTGTATGCAAGGTCAGTTTTTGTTGGAGCCTCCATAACTTTGGAAGAGTCTGAAATATCAAATGACTTCCAAGTTTAGTGTGGCAGGGCCTTTACAAATAATCAGTTTAACGTTTACTAGAATAGTCAAGCAAACAATATAGTTCAAGATTTTGACCTCAACTTGATCACAACCAGTACCTAAACTGGCCAAATTGGTTTCCACCAAACGGATAAACATAACCATCAGATCCTGTGCCATAGACCTGCTGCCACTTGTTCTATTCGGATTCCTTAGCTCGTCATCTGTACTCCCTTGGGCCACACTTGAGAGAGCAAAACAGAACATCCAATAAAAATCACAGACCCACTTAATAGAACAAAGTGCAAATGTGGGTTGTTCTTATGTGTTGGTGGGAATAAGCACAAGCAGGATCCATGCCCGTGGTCCAGTTGGAGTTGAAAGATTATGAACAACAAGATGGTACAACTGAGTTTTTATTGGTATTTCCACTGTTCATTGATTTGTTAAAAGCTGAGAAGTTTTAATGGTTGTGGTGATGAATGACACAGAAATCAGGATAATAAGAGGAAAAGGACAAGTTGTGGATGGAGTTTCTCGTAATGTCAAAACTTATACCTTTTCTATTTTTATCTCCATGCAAAAGAAGTAATGATTCTCTAATAATCAATCTATGGTTGTTAACTATGATTATCAAATTCCAGTTTCACATTCAAAACCCCACTGTAAACTCAAAAGTCACTACAAATAAAATCTGCAACCATAAAACCATCTTGCTCTTGCTCATCTTTAGTGGGATTTCATTCTTGGACAAAGTTTTTGAGCTTCTTCAACCATAGTTGGTACTCTCTGCTATCTTTCTCCATCATGTACTCATACAAGAAATCCGTTGCGCTTGGGTTGATTCCTCTGGTCTCTAGAAACTTGTGGAACGACTTGCGCATATTCTCATCCAACTCCCTGCAAAGCAAAAGAAAGAAAGAACATTTGAGTTATTTTTTGGGTTATCATATGGTTAAAAAAAGATGGGATATATGTTGCTTACTGAAAATCTGGCCCATCATAAGTCAACTGTTCTTCAGAAGAAGAATCCTCTGGACGGTTCACAGACAAACCATCAATGACAACCTCATCAGGGAAAGCAGTGCAGCTAAACTCAAGGCTGAGTCCACTCTTCTTGGTAACAGTGACAACTAGTGGAATGCTTGTTTCATTCGCTTTCTCATGACGACCATCACCACCACCATCTTCATCGTCATCCATATCATCTTCATTTTCATCCATGCCAAGACCAGGCATGCTTACTTCCACTTTCATCTTCTCTTCATTGTGCTCTCTAGTCAAAGTCACAGTCCTGTGTCCAGGATTATCTTGGATTATGAAAGGAAAGCCACTAGAGACATCTGTACTCTCATCCTCCTCCTTAAAGAAACACATAACCATAATCATGCATGTAGTCTTTCAAAAACTTTTAAAATAAAGAAATCAAATCAGGTTCATTTGCTAACACAACATCTATAAAGACATGACCTCCATTGAAGCTTATGGCTTTCAGAAATCAGTCTAATTTTCTCTATCAGAAATCAAGACTATAACTATTGAAGTTACCCAAATCCTCTACAAATTCGTGATTTTTTTTCTCCAGGAACTAAGTGGGATAGAGACGAGATATTACCACATCGTGATCATCCGCTTTGAAAGAATCGTTGTTGATCTCGGAGTCAATTACTTGAAGAAGCGTCTGATCGGACTTTAATCGCTCAGTGGCCGTCGAATAAGGGAAGCCACTAGAGACGAAAGGACGAAACAGAGATGGCTTGTGAACAAGAGATGAGCGATTAACGATGACGGAGGAGACGGCCTGAGCTCGAGCTACACGACCGCACACGGAAGCCAAAGTAGAAGCTGATCTGCGAATGCACAAAGCGAAACCCATTGCGCGAATTGATTAATTTACTAGAAATGGGACTCTTTCAGGGTTTTAACTTTTTTTAAGTGTTGTTGCGAAGAAGATGAACTGACACTAACCAAACCGTACCGGTATATCAATCAAACCGGTCAAATTACGATATTTTATTTCTCAAAATTGTTAACCAAAAAATCTCTTCAAAATCAAGGTATGCTCTATGCTGCTTCATTTCACATATACCAACTCAGAATTTACACAAGTCAACATAACTTTTTTAACAAACTGAAATGTTCTTTAAAGTTTCACTAATTTGGTTTACATGTCCGAACCATTTTTCTATGTGACTCGGATCAACAGGACAACCATTATGAACACACAGGTCATGGCGAAGATCAATAGCCACTGGAAGCAACTTGTCTTTGAGCTTTGTGAATATATCTTCGTCGCTCTTGTTGTCGCGTGTCCTGTGCTTGCTAAGCTTTGCTCAATGGCCTCCTCGGTGGAGTCAAGTATCTTTTGTTAATGAATCCACAAGCAAAGAAAGAAAGAAAAATTGTTAGGACCAATGAAGCCAGTTAAAAGAATATGTGAACCAAACTATAGATTCTTCTTCTCTTATCCCATTGTTGTTGTTGATAATAGTATGCATAATTGATATTGTGAGGAAATGGTTAACATGTCACCTTCTCTGTATTTTGCACAGATTGGCTTATCGCTTGACTTCTCTCCTTGAGTTGTCTTGCAAGTCCCACCATTTCATCAGTTAGATCCTCTTGAAGCTTTCTGTCGTTAAAATAAATCACCAACGTGAACATGAAGTGGCAAATTCAACTTTTATTTAAAAGAGTACAGCTTTACTCTTTGCGATAATGTGCAGAGATAAAAATGAGTTCCTAGTTCTTTTTGGTGATCTATGAAACTACCTATGCTTCTCAATGTGCGCTTGAGCTGCGGTGTCTAGTTTTACTGGTTTTGATGAATCAGCATCAGCAGCATCAAAACTTTGGTCCTTGGAACTTGCAGGCCTACCTCAATCAAGAGCGCTGATAAGTACTAAAGGAAATAAAATTAATAAATTACAAGTAGAGAAGGATGTGAATCTAGTTTTTCACTTACACGATTCTTCTTCTCAGCTGTGGGGAAGTGGGGCTTCGAGGATCATCTTCTAATTTCGGTGAGCTGCCACTAGTCGAATCTTTTCCAAAGGGTTCATCAGATACCTCTGTGTCAGGCTGTTATTAATTTAGCAAAAACCAATAATTTGGTATTAGTTACAGAATTAAAACTTAAGATTCTTGCAACCGGTTCTACGCAGGAACAAACCAAATGCATCTAGTAAAAATTGGGGAATTAAGTAGATAAGAAAGTATTTCTAACACATTACTCTGAATGTCCTAGTCTATACAATCGAAAAGAAGAGACCCTTTCTAGTTCATGTGACTTACCACTTGAGAAACTATCTTGGAAGCAACAGCTTCAATCTTCTCATAGTACTCATTAACCTTAGACTTTGTAACTCTGGAAAAAGAGATCAAAGGAGAAAAAATAAGCACACACTCATAATGGTCGCCAATGGAATTGTGAAAGAGCATCTCCACCCAAAAAAAAAAAACATAAACTTTGGAACAACTAATAATAACACAAAGCAATTGAATTCAAATCTCAAACCCTTAATCGTAGAAAGATACATAGATCTTCTCAACAATCAAACACCAAAGCAGGAATCTTTGAATGATGAATCAATAAAAGAGAGAGGGTAAGTAAGTAACAAACCTGGGAAGCCCTTCAGGGGTCTTCTCTTCGGAGAGTTGTTCTAACAGTTCCCTCAATGTAGCAACATACTACAGCAGAATTGTATCCACCACATCAACATCAAGCACGAAAAACTAATAGTTTTTTTACAACACATGAAGAAAGATCCAAAGAAACGTACATGCATAAGCTTCGATTGATTTTGCTGATTAGGTGCAGCCGAAAGCAATCTCCGGAAATTGATCTCCGTTTTGCTTATCCCCATCATCAAATTCCTAACCATAGTGGAATCAAAACATGTCAGATCGAAACACGGAGACCAGTAACAGTATCAATCGGAAAAAAAAAAAAAAAATCTTGAATCTAAGAGACCCAATCAATCATCGAATCACGATTTGGGAATCCAATCGAAACATCAGATTTCAAATCACCTTTTGTCATCCACCGTCGTCAGGTGAAGCTGGTGTAAAAAAGTTAACCGGAGTTTTTTTTTTTGTGTGTGTGGTGGTGGTCCTTGTCGAGACGAAGAAGGAGAAGAAGTCTCTGTGCAAAAAAATAACCGAGTCGTCTAAACCGATGGTTTAATTAATAGTTATACCCGAATTATGCAATTATATTATGGTTTACATAATATGGAAACGAATCACATCAAAACTGAATATGAATCACTAATAATTTATGACCAAAATCAAATACAATTAGAAAAAAAATCGAATGTTTTACAATAAAAAAAAAAAAAAAAGAGATCGTCAATTATCTTTATTTGATGCGCACGTTTGGCTACAATGTTATGTTAGTTGTGGCTAGTGACTGCTCACCAGTGGAGATCGATCTGACTGCCGGATGTAGAATCAATGAAACAAGAAATAGGCTCTTTTTAATTTGTAAATGTTGTAACATATATATATATATATATATAGTTCGAAGAAGGTCTACTAAAAATATATGCATACGGCCAACTATTTTATGTCAAAATAGACTTTGGTTTTGTGTATGTATGATGACATTGATTCTTATAGTTGGAAAAATTAATGACAAGATAAAGTACTCGGCGTTTTTTTAACCATAAAGTTGTGTGTCCGCAAGGTATAGTTATATTTTTGGACTGCTAATCTGCTACACTATTAATTGAAGTTACACCAAATCAAATTTGTGTAAATGTTGTGTTACAGGATAGTTTTGTCAATAACATCAAAACGGAAGAGATGCATTCTATTGAATAGAGTAATTATAAAACTTGCTGCACGATGCAATGTATCCACGAAAATCCTCATTCCTCTACTCTGATGCGCTCTACTTGCAACTAAAAAAGGATCCAGCCCACTCAACACTGCTCTGCTCTGTCAAAAGAGCGGCTATCACCTGATTGCATCTACTGCACACTAAGGTGATCTATTTACAAGTATTTAGGAAGTAAAAGTTGTGTCCCCGGTGTACCATGGACAAGAAGAGCTTATAGAACATATGACATTGGTTGGAAAGGGTCTAAGAGAACAAAGAGCCAATGGTAATCATACACAAACAGAACCAAAAGTCTTTTGACAGACTAACATAGTACCATGCATTCCAAACGAATGCTGGCATCAGTAGTTACGGCCGGATTCACACCTCGTCCTCATCAGAATCACTTTCGATAGGATAACCTCCATGGAATAGGTTTGTCCAACGCCATACCAAGCTTGCAACAGTAGGAGGTGGCACTTTTTCTGGTGGGCAGTCATCAGGCACAGTTAAGAAAACATTGAAGTTTCTTTCTTGCAAAGCTTTGCATACATTGACGAACTCCGTGTCTTCATCTGGCATGTCTTTTGCAATAACCAGCAAATTTATTTTTAGAGAAGTTAAGGTCGGAGAATCAATTATAAAAACTTTTTTGACACCTTTAATTTGTATTCTTTACCGGCCATCAAATTTATCGCGTTGATTTTACCCCTTGTTAGTTGTTACAATATGTACACAATGTAGCGAAGTTAACTCATCTATGTTTTGCAGACATGTTCTTAAGATGCTTCTTTCAATGTCATATCCATTATCAAAAAAAAAAAAAAACAAATTATTGGGAGGTTTGGATCTTTTGAAGTAATTGAAATATTGTGGCAAAAAAAAATACGAACGTCTTAGCTATATATTTACGATCGAGAAACCCCTAATCTTACGTTTAAGTTTATATTTCTAAATTTTCCTTGGCTTTCGCCTTTCTAACCAGGAATGTCAAATTTTATGTAACCTCTAGTAAATCCATCATTGTAAAAGAATAGTATAAACAAAAATCTTTAGTATCACTTTAGCTAGTTTTGACTGGTCATCACATGACTATATCTGGCTTCATGATGTCTGATTTGATCTCTTTGTTATGCAAAACAACCCCTCCATTACAATAAATCTCATCGTACAAATGAACATTTTTCCCAAGTATGGACATGTTCTCGACCCTAGCCCATTGTCCGACCGTCGAGTGCCACCCAATGATACTACTTGAGACACACGAGTACCTCTTCACGTGTGCCCCACGCATCACCGTGCATCGTGAAAGTCTAACCCCGGACTCAATGACGCAGTCAGGGCCAATCAAACACCCTTCTCCAATCTCTGCGGTTTCATCCACTAGAACATTCCCAACAATGTGTGGACCATTGGCTAACTTTGAAGGAGACTTCTTCCTCAGAGAGTCTAAGTAAAGTCTAAGACCAATAATGTAGTCTCGTGGTTGACCAATGTCCATCCAGAATCCAGGAAGCACCATTGCATAGAGTTTTTCAGCTTCTGCGATTTGGGGGAAGATCTCTTTCTCAATTGAAGTTGGTCTTAGCTCAATCTGGTCAAGAACTGAAGGATTTAGAAGATAAATCCCAGCATTGATCTTGTTACCAACATATAGTTTCGGCTTTTCGACAAACCTTTCCACTTTCCCTGTGGCTTCTTCCATAACCACTACTCCATATTTCGAAGGCTCATCCACCTTAGTTTTAAACCAATGGTATCCTAATGAGTAAAAACATGAACACATGTACTTTAAGTTTAACTTTCAATAATCTTTTTTACCTTTGTCACCATTATAGAGGCCTCTCCTCCATGAGCATTGTGAAAAGCAATAAACTCTTCAAGCGGGTATTCACTAATAACATCGCTGTTAAGGACAAAGAATGGCTGATCAGAGCCATCAACCAATTTTTCCCTGGCTAAAGCCAAAGGACCAGCTGTACCTAAAGGCTCAGTCTCTTGCGAGCAGGTGATCTTGATCCCGAGATTTGTCTCTACCTCCCTTGAGAAGTTCGACATCACTAGCAGTTGCTGAATAATTTTCCAACATTGAATTATTAAGATCTTATATCGAAGTATCATATATAGCTTTGCAAAGGGAAATATCAGAGAGACTCAAAAGTGTTTTACCTCTGGCTCGTAATTAATTGTCAAAATGACTTCATCAACTCCAATAGCCTTAAGTGCCTCTATCTGCAACAACATTTGTCATCACATATCCCATATAGAAAAAGAAATACAATAATAAAACCATGAGACTAGCAAGAAGAACCACAATTACAATTTGAAAGACCATAGTATAGTAGTACCTGATGTAGGATCATTGGTTTATTAGCGAAATCAACAAGAGGCTTTGGGAAACTGAGAGTCAATGGTCTTAAACGAGTCCCAAAACCTCCAACAAGAATAAGAGCCTTCATCTTCTTCTTTTTATCCTGTAGAGAACATATAAAAGTTAAAAAAAGCCGAGTAAATTACAGCATGCATCTATTGTGAGACCATTCTTAAGAGTAATCCAAAAGCTCTAAAAGTTTAAGAATCAAAATAATAAAACATGTCACGGCCAGAACAATTAAAATAGTGTAAATTCCCATAGTCCAAGTCCAGATCAAATAAAGTTCAACTAAAACTAAATAAAAACATATATACTGTAACACCGACGAAGCTTCAAACCCATAACCCTAATCGACATCCATATAGAATCGACCTGAATTACGTACGATCTAAGCCAAATCAAATCAACACAGACAAAGCGCACAAAACCACTCCGTAAAATAAATAATAATAATAACCAGATGCATCACAAGTTCGAGGAAACGGACTAGGGTAAAGAGAAGAAAAAGTCTTTCATTACCTTATTCGAGATCTCACAGGATCGTTGATAAACTAAGCCGAAGAGACGATGTTTGGGATACTTAAGAGATCTTACTGATTCTCTGTATATAGCTCTTTAATTTTGGTATAACAGACGTTACAAAAAGGGAAAAATTGTAATAAATTCATGAAATCAAGATTTCTTAATGAAACAAATGAATTAACCAAAAGAAAACTTTATATAATGATAGAACAAAAAGAAGTTCACTGGATTACTCAAGAGTCAAGACTTACATTGCATACAAATGCTGCTGGTGTATGTACAGTAGTATACCTCTAACGTGTATATTAAAAAAAAAAAAGGGTCAACTAAAAAATCTGATCTTTTGCTCTAATAAACCCCTAACAAACAAAAATTGGAGTGTGTCAAGTCTGTTCAGAGAGAGGACTGGCCTAGAAGCAGAGTATGCCACCAACCGCATGCAATGTTTTTGGGAACACAATCTTTGATTCTAACCTCTGATGGAGCATTCCGGTCAATCACATCTCCTAGACCCAACTGTTTCAGACAAACAACTATGTCGTCAGTAAAATCCACATTAAATGGAACAAAACAATTTCTAGAAGTAGCTCTCTGCTTTTTATTACCTGCCCATATTTGTTCCATCCCCAGCAGAATACTCTCCCTTCATCTGCAATTACAGCGGTGTGACGAGCACCGCAGGAGATGGTTTTTACGTTTACCTCTTCCAAATTTGGAGCCTCCAATAATTTTGGAAGAGTCTGAAAAATACGATTTTCAAGTTTAATGGCATGATCTTCAGAAACAATCAGCATTACTAGACAAGGAAACATATATAGTTCAAGATTCTACCTCAGCTTGATCACAACCAGTACCTAACTGTCCAAATTGATTTCCACCAAACGAATACACATCCCCATCAGATGAAGCGCATATCGTGTGCCATAGACCTGCAGCCACTTCTTCTATTCGGATTCCCAACAAAGACGACACACATGTTGGACTCAATTCATCATCTGTACTTCCTTGGCCACACTTAAGAGAGCCCAAAAAAAAATCAATTACTTCCACATACCCAACAGAAAGTGCAAATATTAGTTGCAGACGTATAGCAAGAGAGGTTTTAGATTATCTTTTACAGCCTTATCTTAATGCAGACTAGCATTTTTCCCTAGTAAAATGTTTTGATATATAGTATAATAATATATTTTGACAAGCTTAGTTACACAATGATGATTAGATCTCCTCAACACGTGGGTTCAGCTGAAAGCAAAAATCTCAAGTCATTCAAGTTTCAAGCATATATGCTGTAATATAGAAAGCCAAGGATCTGTCGAACTCACCTGTCCATAAAGCCCCCAACCAAATGTAAGGAGCGCTCCAGTATCTGTCCACAAAAAAAAGCTAGTTAAAAATCATTCGTATTATATGCATGGCAAGTATTATCCTTCTGATAAATTCTCAGTTAACATATGTCAAACTCTTTTCAGGTTTCTGTTCATAGATTTGTAAAGGATTCCAAGCAACCTAACAAATGAACCTTTAATCAAGGCATAGTGCAAATATGAGACCAAATTTCAAAATCCTGAT
>NC_025690.1:16927662-16932978 GCF_000633955.1 Camelina sativa | reverse complement strand
TATATAATGATAGAACAAAAAGAAGTTCACTGGATTACTCAAGAGTCAAGACTTACATTGCATACAAATGCTGCTGGTGTATGTACAGTAGTATACCTCTAACGTGTATATTAAAAAAAAAAAAGGGTCAACTAAAAAATCTGATCTTTTGCTCTAATAAACCCCTAACAAACAAAAATTGGAGTGTGTCAAGTCTGTTCAGAGAGAGGACTGGCCTAGAAGCAGAGTATGCCACCAACCGCATGCAATGTTTTTGGGAACACAATCTTTGATTCTAACCTCTGATGGAGCATTCCGGTCAATCACATCTCCTAGACCCAACTGTTTCAGACAAACAACTATGTCGTCAGTAAAATCCACATTAAATGGAACAAAACAATTTCTAGAAGTAGCTCTCTGCTTTTTATTACCTGCCCATATTTGTTCCATCCCCAGCAGAATACTCTCCCTTCATCTGCAATTACAGCGGTGTGACGAGCACCGCAGGAGATGGTTTTTACGTTTACCTCTTCCAAATTTGGAGCCTCCAATAATTTTGGAAGAGTCTGAAAAATACGATTTTCAAGTTTAATGGCATGATCTTCAGAAACAATCAGCATTACTAGACAAGGAAACATATATAGTTCAAGATTCTACCTCAGCTTGATCACAACCAGTACCTAACTGTCCAAATTGATTTCCACCAAACGAATACACATCCCCATCAGATGAAGCGCATATCGTGTGCCATAGACCTGCAGCCACTTCTTCTATTCGGATTCCCAACAAAGACGACACACATGTTGGACTCAATTCATCATCTGTACTTCCTTGGCCACACTTAAGAGAGCCCAAAAAAAAATCAATTACTTCCACATACCCAACAGAAAGTGCAAATATTAGTTGCAGACGTATAGCAAGAGAGGTTTTAGATTATCTTTTACAGCCTTATCTTAATGCAGACTAGCATTTTTCCCTAGTAAAATGTTTTGATATATAGTATAATAATATATTTTGACAAGCTTAGTTACACAATGATGATTAGATCTCCTCAACACGTGGGTTCAGCTGAAAGCAAAAATCTCAAGTCATTCAAGTTTCAAGCATATATGCTGTAAAATAGAAAGCCAAGGATCTGTCGAACTCACCTGTCCATAAAGCCCCCAACCAAATGTAAGGAGCGCTCCAGTATCTGTCCACAAAAAAAAGCTAGTTAAAAATCATTCGTATTATATGCATGGCAAGTATTATCCTTCTGATAAATTCTCAGTTAACATATGTCAAACTCTTTTCAGGTTTCTGTTCATAGATTTGTAAAGGATTCCAAGCAACCTAACAAATGAACCTTTAATCAAGGCATAGTGCAAATATGAGACCAAATTTCAAAATCCTGATTACAGAGTATAAAGATTTGATAAGGTGAAAACAAGTTGTTTTGAGTGATGTGGACACTAATACAGTAGATGACTAGCCACAAAACCAATATGGTGAGAAAAATACCTGTAATCACAGCACTGTGTCGCCCTCCACATGCAATTTTTTTTACATAACTTCCAAGAACTCGACCGCATTGCACTTCTGAACTCATGTAAACACCAGAAACGGTGCCTTTTCCATAAGAAGAAGGCTCAATGCATGGAATAGGATGAGGAGAGGAGACTAGACGCACACGGGAGCCCAATCCAAGCTGTCCTTCTCCTCCATAACCCCAACCCCAAACTTGTCCAATATCTGGACTTCATATAAAATTAAGATGCATCAAGCGTTTATTATAGCACACCAAAAGCTCTTCAGAGCTACATTGATTATTTCATAACAAAATTATCCCATTCAGGATATAATGATTGGTGTAAGAAGCTGAAAAATTCACCTGATAATGCTAAAGTATGACGTCCACCAGCAGCAGCACTTATAATCCTAACTCCTGGCGCCAACGATACAAGACAAGGCAATGCCGAGAGCTCGTTGTTATCAGACTGTGATGAGTTCTCAGCAGCTTGCTTTGCTTGTGAAATCCGCCTTTTCTTCGTTGTTTCCCCTCCACCTCTAGCTTCACTCTGAGAAGACGTTCCACCACTAGACTTTTTCCCTTGAGAACTTGGACTCACTGCAAAGAAAACAAGCACCATCCTATCCTTCACATTCATCCTCAAAGTAAATAAATTTAGAGATCTCACAATGGTAAGAAAGACAAAAGGAGATGTAAACCTTGCTCTGCTGAGAACGATATGTTTCTTTCACACGAATCTCCCTCTACTTGACCGAACACTCTCCCAGTGGGTATACATTCCCTCCATCCCCATGTATAAACTTCTTGATTCTCTGTATCCAAAGGGAACAGTTCAACAACAAAAAATCAATAAAGTAATGAACTTTAAAACAGATGATAATGGAAAAATTGCAGACCTGTGACTGCAACACAATGAGCCCATCCAGCCTGAGCTTTCTGTACACGAACCTCTGGAGGAAGAGGAAAAGGCTCTGGAGTTTCCTATTATAAAAGCATATATAACTCAAGTTTTAGTATCCTCTGTACCATAGATTTCTCACAAACAAAAAAGTAATCAAATGAGCACAATGCAGAAGAAAAAATCTAACCCCGTGCTTCCCAGATGTCACATAGCTTTGACCTAGATCATCAGTTGAACCCCATGTAATCAGCTTCCCTGACTCTGATTTAGCCAAAAAAAAAACTCAAATTCAATTGAACAAATATCTCCCAATTAGATACATTATGAAAATTGAAAATTCATTCGTCAAACCTGCAGTAGCCATTGCGAAACCGCAACCACCGCCGGAGACGTCTTTCCAAGAGCTTCCAACTGTCGGCGGGATCTTGACTTCGACCGGTGACATCAGAGGAGAACGTTGCGGAGAAGCTCCGGGTAAGTAACCCCACATGTACACTAGTCTTTTACCAGCTGCTACTACTACTTTCTCATCCTCCTCCTCCTCTTCCTTCTTTGGTGCTGCGGCGGCGCTAGGTCCTCCACCAGTCTCCAGTTTTCCCCCCTCGCCATTCATAATTTTACAAACCAAAACACTCTGACGAATGAAAGAAAGCAGAAACGAAACGACGAATGGGAGAATAAAAATATCAGTTTTCACAGAGAAGTTGACGTGTATATATATATATATATGTATAGGTTGATAGGCTCTTTTTAATTAAACCTATCTAGTTTTAGAATCTTCGATTTGGCCCCTAAATTTAGTTTCCTATCGTAAAGACCCCAATCTATAGTTTAATCGAATGCTCAATAATCCATATGAGTAAAAAAAAATCAATTCAGCTACTGTCTTGGAATATTTTGCAGCAGCATTGTCGAAAACAAATTGAGTTCCTTCTTCACAAGTATATATCGTCTCAAAGCTGTCATAAAATCACTTTAGTAATTACAATTTTCTTAAATTTTTAGGCAAATTTGGTTTTATAATTAACCGTCTTGTTTCTCTCTTAAAGAAATATTCTTTGTATCCAATATTCTTCCAAAATTCTAAATATTTTTTTTTTTTAAATCAAGTTTTATATTTAAAATGTCTAAAGAATATTTGTTGCTTATAAGCTAGGAACATGAGTTTGCCAAAACAAAATAATAAAGCTAGGAACATGATTAGAAAAATTGTTAAGTGCATTTGCAGTACCAAACATTTTCTTAAAAATGCCTTCAGTAGGTCATCAAAGTCATGATATCAACATTTCAATATAGCACATATATATCAACAAATGTAATCATATGTCTCTTCGCACTTAAAAAAACCTCGAAGCCACATGGTCTTCAAATATTCTTTGATTTCTTTTACCCATTTTCAATCATCCTTAGGTCCAAACAAAAATCTGGTTTTCATGATAGGATTCATCCTCATATCTCTCATTGATTAACATTTTTATCTTTCGTTATGTACTTGAGTGATGATTAAATCAAAATTTGCAAAAATATATATTATACACTAGATGTAAATATACATAAATAAAAAATCATTTAGTATTAGAGGGAAACCAGATTTGATTTCCAAGAGTTGTTACTTTGGTGAGAACTAGATCATTCACAAACTCAGGAATTTCTTGGTAATCTATTTGAATGACTATAAAAAGTAATTTAAAAATAAATTAAAACATTGTAATAACTAAAAACTTATATATCTACAAGTAATATTATACATAAATCATTGAGCTGAGGATAAACAAACTGAAATCTGTATTTAATGTTTGCCACAAATATTATCTTTTAATTATATACATTTGCCACTTTTGCACCATGTTAAGCTGATGGTAATAATTTATACTAAGAAAAAATCCACATGTTACCAAAAATAAGTTATGAACTTTACAAGTATCTGGGTCATGTATTTTGTAATAGTGTCAAACAATTCATTAACATCTTCATTTATTGTAATTCATGTGAAATCATGTATATTGTTAATACATAATTTCAATTAGTATCATTAATCTTTTAAACATAATTTAAGTAATCCAACATAATATTTTATAGTAGAAATGATTATAATTAACTGAAAAAGTTAAGATTTTCTATACCATGATCATAATTTGGAATTGTCACAACTTTTTTTCCCCCAAAAAGTTCCTTTTATATATGACACAACTTGTTGTTGGGTTTTGGTGGATAAACATTTGAAATATCTTAATCAAAAACAAAAGGAAAAGATATGAAATATCTTGGGAAAATGTCAGCCAAGTAAAATATTCTTTGGAATAATATATATGCGATATTTGTTGTAAGCCAAGTAAAAATATCTCGTTGGAGTATGTGGACCAAAGTCTTTTACATGATGAAATCCATTTTTGTTAAAACCTTATCTACAAATATATTTCCCAAATTAGGCCTTCCCTTTAGAAAGTGTTTTAGACACGACCTTGATTTGTATTGACGAATAATGATGGTCATGGATATAAGGAAATGACAAAGGAGAGTTGGTTTACACGTTGATCCAAACAACAGGGGTGAGTTGCTAAAGTAGCAATAACTTCGGGGGTTAGTTCCAACATAACGCGTTAAACGTATCATTATTTGGAAAACGAGAGTAGCCACGTAGGATAAATCACGTGGTGGTGAACACATAGGTGGCGGAGTACTAACCACTAGTTTTATGATGGAATCTAAGCCAAGAGTTTGTGACGAAGTTTCTGGAAGCAGTAGTGTGGTCATGGTCCATAACATACGTCGGCCAAATTAGCTAGTGGGGCTTGGTTAATGAATGTGATGACACGTTGCAGGCTTTGAGACGATGAATCCTTCTTGAAGCCATGTGACTCACCATGTGGGACCTTTCAAGAACCTGATCCTAGCCATCACTCCTTGTCTCTTTTTTTTTTTTTTT
>NC_025690.1:16923225-16927657 GCF_000633955.1 Camelina sativa | reverse complement strand
TTTCTTTTCAAATTTCAATACTGTTCTCTTTTTGTGAAGAACATAATAGTATACAATACGCGAGAAAACATATTGTAGATATTTAAGATATCATTTATAGAATTGAAAATCCAAGTTTTTGACATTCTGTTTAACTTTTTTTTTTGTTCATTCCATCAGTACGTGCGAGTGATCCGAGTAATCAAATAGTTAAAAATCACAAATTATGTGATTATCCACATGTTCATGCGTTTAACAAAGGCCATGAAGAAAGGTACACAAACCAATCCATGTGACAAAAAAATCACACGTTAGGTGTGTATTTAAAATTTAGAACCATCACTTTCAACATCTTTGTATAAATAAGTCTCATCAAGAACATATATAACCCATGCCTCTATTTCCACATCAGAAGCAAAAGACAACAAAAAAACAGAGGATTTTTTTTTAATACAATAATATTATACGGTATATATGGATCTGGAAAATGGCAAGAAGAACAGTGAAGCGAGTGTGTTTCGAATGCCTCTTCATTACCCAAGATACTCTAAAGAAGATTACCAAGACATGCCAGAGTGGAAGCTCGACAGGGTTCTAGCAGATTACGGTTTGTCTACTTACGGTGACTTGGCTCACAAGCGAGACTTTGCTATTGGAGCTTTTCTCTGGATTTCGACTCGTAATCCAAAGCTTTATCAAGACAAGGCCATTAACTCCAAACTCAAGAAAGCTACAAAATCAGCTCATGCGTAAGGTTTTTACTACTACTACTACCTAAGTTAGGTGTTTGCAATAAAAAGTCTATGTTAATGCTTACAAAAATGATGTAATAAAGATAAACATGTAAATCAGGAGTTTCGTATAGCAATGTTTGGAAGCAGTTAATATCAGAGGTCAGAGATGTAGATAGTAGTTTATCGCCTTGTGATAACAATTTCAAAATCTTGTATCTTCATTCTCACTCGCCTGTTCGCTTCTGCTACTAATATAGACTATGGACTTAGAAAATCGCTCTTGAACAAACCAAAACAGAGAACTAGTTGAGGGTGTGGCAACAAACCACAAGGGCTGGGACTAGAATTGTATATCAAACTTCGAGACTAAAATTCTCTTAAAGATTCATTAGAACGAGTGCTTATTTTGTCTGGTCTAAATTTTCTTCAATATAACCAACCAGTTCAAAACTAGTTAATCCTCCTTATCTATTTGGAAACTTTTTTTTGTTAAAAAGGGGACAAAGTTTTTTGGGGTTGAGATAAACCTTAGGGCCCAAGAAGCAGCGCATACTCCACCAATGGATTTTGTTTTTTGTTGGCAACAAGAAACCCATCAATTAATTAAAGAAAAGTTTTTATTAAAAAAAAAATCCCCTTTATTTACGAAACGACGCTGATCTCTTTTAGCTTATTCGTTCATTTGTCTTCAACACCACACTAACAAGAATGAAGAAACTATCGTCTCCTTTTTTTTTTGTTAACGATTTTAAATGAAATATAAATAGTATTATTATTATATAGTTAACAAAGGGTTGTTGGAGCAAATCTTTCCCGAATCAATATATATACTTTTGCGGTTGATCATTGTGTTCGTTGCAGGTGATAGCGGTTGCTAGCGATTGGTACAAATCGCTTTAAATCGCTCCTAACCGTTTGAAATCACTGTTTCCCGTAACCCGTAAGCGTTTGCGATTGCAGACGATTGCGGTTAGATTTTTTTTTTTTAACTTAAAACAAATCAATGATAATGAAATATGTTTTCAAATATCTTCCACCTAATCATTTTATCCATTAAGAATGGGAGAAAGTGACCTATACAATTAAAGAGATTAGAAAATAAATAATTATACAAGAAAATAAGATTTCAATTAACAATAACCCAGAAAACTTGATACAAATTTAATGGCACATGGCACATAAGTTCAAAAATATAAATAAATATTATCTGTGAGAATATTAAAATAAATCATCAATGACTTTTCTCAACTCTCGCTTCAATATGAAATTTTTTGTTTTTTGAATAATTGTTTTAGTATTTTTAATGAATTATAATTATAAATCAAGTTTAATAATTTTTTTGGTATTTTAAAACATTTATATAATTATATATTACATTTATAATGTTTTAACAGCTATTACACATGCTGGTCAACCAGTCATAAAACTTCCGCAAACGCATCCATTTTAAAATGCTAAATCAGTAATTTAAAACGCTTAATAACGCTTGAAACCGCAACAACCCACTTCTGCAATCTCCCGCAAACGCAACAGCAAAGTCTGTGTTTGAACCAATCAGGCCGTAAGTGAAGACACAATCATATGAGATAAATCTTGTACGCTTGGTCATGTTGGGTTGCTGACTTTAGTTTCAATTTGGGTGGGACTATGGGAGTAGGAGCAACGATTTTTTCGTCGATGCAGTAAGATCATGAGAAAGACGAAGATGTTAGGTTCTCACTATTTTCAAAGGTAATATTATCGCAAATGCTAATTTATCAAATTCTGCATATTTCTATACGCTGAAAGGTAGTTATCAGTAGGGTTGCACACTATCACGTGTCATCTAAGACTTATTAGTTATTTTGTGTTCATGATCTTGAAGAAAACAGACTCATACAGTTATAACTTATGGTCTTGCTTCAATTCTACTGATGACTGAAGTTGAAAGAACACCGCAATAAGTCAAACAGAATAAAGAGAAGATATATATATATATATATATATATATATATGTAGCATCTGAAGTGTGAACAAGTAGTTAATTACAATTTGACAAGGAAACCTGATCATTTTAAAGTCTCATGATGGCATTAATTGGTGTTGAAACTATATTCTAAACGGCATGTTACTATTTTGTGTAGATGAGTGGATGATTTCGGACTAAAGGCATTGAATCACAATAATATTACTGCTCAAGAGGTTTATTGTTAAGAACTCAAGATACCCAAACATTAACTACTAGCTGCTCAAGAGGTTTAGTACAGAATTGAAACTTTCTACCATGCATATATATGTCGTTTTATTTAAAACTGGTGAGGAAGGTAATACAGAAATGATAGACATATAGAGGTAGGTAATATAAATATAAATACAAGATGAGGCGACAAAAAGACATTAAATACAAATATAATGTAACGTTCCGTTCTAGTGGCCATTGGGGCCGGTGGTGTCCTCCTTTTCTTGATTCACTTCATTAAAGAAGTGAGACCACCAAATTCAATATTTCAAGAATTATTATTGTTCCTTTTTTGACATCAGACCTCATAATTTATTATTATAACTGGGTATGGTCGTATGGTCTGGTCAAACAAAATTGTATATACATACAATGAACTATAAAATTCCAATTTCTCAAGCGGGAAATGAAAATTTCAAGATGGTTTGATAATATCAAATTTATTTAATATCAAATCGTCGTCATCCCTCCTCAAATTCAATGTCTCAATAGCATATATTTTTCTTTCTTTCTGGAAATTGGGGTTATCCTTTAGCATTCAATAACAGATTAGTCAAATGTCACACTCTCTTTTCTTTTTTTGTTAAAACAAATGTCACACTCTCTCTCTTGCATATTATCCAAAACCATATGGGATTGAATTACAAAAGAATTAGAGACCTTAATTGGACCTTACGATATTTATTTCTATTTATAGTAACCATAATTAAACGTTACCACTTTTTTTTTTGTTGCTTTATAGTTTTTTTCTTTCTTTATTCGCCATTGCTATAGCTAGCTATTTCATCAATGATAAGTCATACGTAATTACGTACAACGTGCTTATAATTGATGAAATTCGAAAACAAGATCATTCGGCGTAAGTTGACAATGTTTATTATATACACTATAGGTCTATAGCTGCCTAAATTAAAAGTCTCTTGTCTTTTAGATTTTCCTCGAGTCAACTTTTTTTTATTTTTGGGTTTCTAAGTTGATTTTTTTTCACCATTATCAAACTAAAAAAAGAAAAAAAGAAGACAACTTGGTTAACCATATCAGAACCAAGAAATTGACAACTGATGTAAGAAGTGGGGGGGGTAGTGAAGTAATTCCAGAAAGGGTCCACAAAAGTGAGCAATAGAAGAGACAGGCGTCTAGAGAAGCTCGCTCAAACTTTTGCACGAACACCTAAAAGTTCAATGGTCCAAAAGGACGGCTCTGGTCGAGAGATAGAAGAGGAGAAGAGAGAGGACCGCTTCAGAGACCCGTTATCACGAAAGATCAAATCATAATCCCCTTATCGTACGCCTCCCATCAGAGTCCTTTTTTTTTTTTAACGTACGCACACGCTCCCAATATATTTTCCCAAAGTACAAAGTAGAAAGAGACGGTAATAAGACTTCTCACACGACTTTCAAAGTACAAAAATCTCTGCCTGAAAATTTTAAAACCTTTTGTTTTGTTTGGTCTCTCTCTTCCCCTCTTCTCCTTCTTCTTCTTTTTTTTTTTTTTTTTTTTT
>NC_025690.1:16915669-16922627 GCF_000633955.1 Camelina sativa | reverse complement strand
CTTTTTTTTTTTTTTACTGGAGAAGAAAAGGAAAAAAATCAATGGCGAATCCTTGGTGGGTAGGGAATGTTGCAATCGGTGGAGTTGAGAGTCCAGTGACTTCATCAGCTCCTTCTTTACACCACAGAAACAGTAACAACAACAACAACAACACACCGACTATGACCCGTTCGGATCCAAGATTGGACCACGACTTCACCAGTGGAAGCCCTAATAATACTCAGACTCAGAGCCAAGAAGAGCAGACTAGCCGTGACGAGCAACCCGCTGTTGACCCTGGATCTGGATCCGGTTCTACGGGTCGGCGTCCTAGAGGTAGACCTCCTGGTTCCAAGAACAAACCAAAGAGTCCGGTCGTTGTCACCAAAGAAAGCCCTAACTCTCTTCAGAGCCATGTTCTTGAGATCGCTACTGGCGCTGACGTGGCGGAAAGCTTAAACGCCTTTGCTCGTAGACGCGGCCGTGGGGTTTCTGTGCTGAGCGGCAGTGGTTTGGTCACTAATGTTACTCTGCGTCAGCCTGCTGCTTCTGGTGGAGTTGTGAGCTTGCGTGGTCAGTTTGAGATCTTGTCTATGTGTGGTGCTTTTCTTCCTACTTCTGGTTCTCCTGCTGCAGCCGCTGGTTTAACCATTTACTTAGCTGGAGCTCAAGGTCAAGTCGTGGGAGGAGGTGTCGCTGGGCCGCTTATCGCCTCTGGGCCTGTTATTGTGATAGCTGCTACGTTTTGCAATGCCACTTACGAGAGGTTACCGATTGAAGATGAACAACAACAACAACAACAACAACAACAACAACAAGAGCAGCAACTACAGCTAGAAGATGTGAAGAAGCAGAAGGTGAAGGAGGATGATGATAACGAGAGTGGGAATGATGGAAACGAAGGACCGATGCAGCCTCCCATGTATAATATGCCTCCTAATTTTATACCAAATGGTCACCAAATGGCTCAACACGACGTGTTTTGGGGTGCTGCTCCGCCTCGTGCTCCTCCTTCATATTGATGATAGTTTAGTTAGGCGGTGGTTGGGTTGGCACGTTTGGAAGGATTATATTTTCCATTAGGATGGTTAGGCTTTTGTTTATTAAAGCTATCAAGTATCTTTTTTTCACGGGTGGTCGGACTTTTAGCTAGTGTTTGTTGGTTTGTTTTGTGACGGCTTTTACTGGTTTTTCTGACTTGACTATTTTGATCGCGGATAGCTTTTGTATGAAGGTGAAATTGATTGTAGAATCGTCTTTAAAATTTGATGTTGGAAAAACCAAAGCAAATGGTGTGTGTGTGTGTTTCTGCAATGGAAGCAATTACGACTATCATTGTTTTAATGTTGTTGGTAAGTGTGATTCTTTTCGATATATCTTGCTGTTTGTTAATCGTTTTTAAGTTATATATCTTGCTCTCCGATTATATTTAGCTTACTTTAGGTATTTAGTTTTTTTTCTTGAGCTTGTAATGCGGTTAAGAGTTATCAAGGGAGGGTTTCACTTGCAGACAGATATCGATACTCATATGTGGCATCTAGTGAGTGTATATGGTTCATTTTGAATCTTAGGTGCTTTTGACATAAGACTAGAGAGCATACAAATCGGGTTATTGGCTAATGTTGATGAAGTTTTATGTGTGTGGATATACTTGTTTTCTCATATTCATGTTGTGTTTACTTTTCTAGTCAGAGTTACGTTGTTTGTTAGCTGATGGATTTCAACAAAGTTTCATTTCTTTGGTTTTATGGTTTTGGTCCCAAATAAGCATATGATTGATCAGAATTGTATCTTTTCCCAAAATGTTTGGGTTTTTGGCATTGTCTTTAGTCTTAACTATTCCTTTTATGTATATAAAAAACATGAGTACGGTAGATTTGGTCCCAACAAGACTAATCTCCGTAGCAATTTTGTATTTTAACGGCTAAAATACAAAGTTGTAACCTTTTAACTTCTTAGATAATGTTTAAGAGTAGGGCTTAGAACATACTAGTGTTTTATCATGCAAATTGTGAAATGTGTTTTTGTATTTATATGAAAAACGCATTTTCACATCTGAATTATGTGCAGTGATGGCAGCCAATACTAAATGGATGTGTTAAGTGTTAAAACATTTAATCTAAATTTTTATTTCTCCTGTCACCTTAGTATTATAGTACTAATATGATCGATCACGCACATTGCAAAGGATTGAAGGTTGAGTAGTGTAACTTGTGCAACTAAATTTTTGTACTTACATGCATACAGTAATAAGCAAAACCGAGTGCTACATTTTTGGTTCAGTTCTAAGAAACACATCATACACATGTATTTTGTTCGGATTTAGCTTCTGATTTTGGCCAATACAGTCAGAAGTTTACTGAGCCAATTTCGAGTTCGACCGACACAAATCTCTACTTTTTAACGTACAGTATGTGCGTTTCTTTTTCAGTCATGCAATAATATTCACGTTTGACGTTTGATAATGCTAATTGCAAAATTACATATTTTTCTTACAACATCCATATTTAATTTCACATTTTTCACGACATACACCTAAAATGTAACTAGATATGAAAATTATGAATAAACACAATAATTATATTTGGCATGTTCCTACTACTCTTATTATTCGTCTTTATTCCATCATATTACTATTTCATTTTCAGTGATCACCAGTCACCACAATCAACGTGAATCGTGTTCCATTTTCGATAGTTCTATTAACTTTTAACTGCTTTTATTCAGCAAACACATTTTTCTTGAACGACCTTTATCTTTAATTTAGCTATTAATCTGTCCGAAACGTAGACTAAATTATCCCATCTTTTGTTATTTTCAAGATCTTCTCTAACTAATTAATTGACTTCTTTTTCCCTATCCAAGAACAATTCTTCTTACTTCATCTTTCTGAAAGGTAACTTCTTCCAATCTAATAATTTTCAATGTCAAGTGGGTCATTTACACGATTCACACTATATAAAAACCCGCGTCATGACGATACTTTAGAATATATATATATTTTTTTTTGGACAAAACGATACTTTAGAATATTTTAATAGATGAATTTTATCGCATGGTGAAAGTATATAAAGTTATTTTCTTGGTTTTAGTTTTAGTACTTTTGCCAAGACATCGTCATCGGTGCCGAGCCACGTTACTGGAATAGTGTCCAGAGTCCAGACTGTATGCTTTCTAGTTACCCAACAACATTGTGTGCGTATAGTTTAGCTCTATTGAATACGTCGACTATAATAAGGATATACCTTCCTCCCATAGTTACTAATTTAGGACTATTAATTAAGAAAGGACTAACTGACGAATGTATTTTTCTGATATGAGTTGTTTAATCTTACTAATTTATGTTGTTTTTCAGTCATTTACTATTTGATGCCTACTCTTACGCTTAATTTGAATACACGACTAACTATTAAGAAAATCTTATAGATCAACGGAATTGTATCGTATCTATCTACCAACGAATAAACCACATATATAGACTAGATTAATTTATACTAGTGGCCTAGATATGTCACCATATAAAAGGTTAATCGATGGAAAATAGGTTCAAGTGCACTTAAACAATTTTTGTAATGTGCTTTATTACCTTTACATATGCGTTCGCAATTTGCATGTAATGATAGAACAATGTAAATACACACTGTTTAGTACTTAAAATGCTATATAATCATTCTCTTCATCTTCATGTATTGTTTGGATTTACTCACTTACATATAAAGTTATAAACTATCAAACAATTACTCTATATACGAAAAACAAAAAAAACAAAAAGAAAAACAAAAAAAAAAACAAGATATGTACTCTAGTTTTGTATTAATCTCGTCGCTAATTCAAACTCACCGCATGATACATCATGTTGAATGGTGAAATTAAAAAAAATAGTCCAAATTTCAAGTATGATAATAAAAACTTTTTTGGGGGTCAGATTTTATTAAGAAATGTAGTCAGGCGTGTCATTTAACGTTTTAAACCGTTAAACATCAGTTTAAAATCATGAAACATGGAACGAACCCCGATATCCTCTAGTAATACAGTTTTTTTTTTTTTGAATAATCTAGTAATACAGTTGTATCCGTCAGAAGAAAAGGTTAAGAAATTCATAAGTCAAAAATCTTACTACAATTTATACGCACTTGCTCATCGATTAAACTAATCAGTACCGACGATCTCGATTGATAGCAACAACATCGGAACCCAAAAGGAAATGGTACTAACCTCGTTTAATCGTATTTTAATGTTAATATTATAAAGTTTCACCTGTCTAGAAATAATCACATGTTCCTCAATCACCAACATCATTCTCAGCATCACATGCTTTCATAATCTTCACAATCTTCTTAACCTCTACTCCTACTGGATCGTATGTTAGAACTATAACCCTAATATCTTATTAATATATATACTTCTCTCCCAAGAAACAATTCTTGATGGCTCAGACGACCTTTGTTTTCGTCTGGTTACTACTCCTCTTCTTCTTCTCACACTTAGTTTCATCTCTACCTCAAGACTTCTCCTTCGTTGGATTTAAAAAAGCCTCAGAGAATATAGTCATAACCGGAGTTGCAGAGATCGTCGACACTGGAGCCATCAGGCTCACAACAGACACACAACGCGTGATCGGTCACGCTTTCTACTCTTTACCAATCCGGTTCAAGCCACTCGGTGTTAACCGAGCTCAGTCTTTCTCCACGTCTTTTGCAATCGCCATGGTTCCAGAGTTTGTTACTCTTGGAGGCCACGGACTTGCTTTCGCCATTGCTCCATCTCCAGATCTCAAAGGTTCTCTTCCTAGCCAGTACTTAGGCCTTTTGAATTCAAGCAGATATAACTTCTCGAGCCACTTCTTCGCTGTGGAATTCGATACTGTCAGGGATTTGGAGTTTGAAGACATCAATGATAACCATGTTGGAATCGATATAAACAGTATGGAGTCAAGTACTTCAACTCCCGCTGGATATTTTCTTGCTAATTCAACCAAAAAAGAGCTTTTCCTGGATGGTGGTAGAGTGATTCAAGCTTGGATTGATTACGATTCAAACAAGAAAAGGTTAGATGTTAAACTTTCTCCATTCTCGGAGAAACCAAAGTTGTCTCTTCTCTCTTACGATGTTGATCTGTCCTCTGTTTTGGGAGATGAAATGTATGTTGGCTTCTCTGCTTCTACCGGTTTGCTAGCTAGTTCGCATTACATCTTAGGTTGGAACTTTAACATGAGTGGAGAAGCATTGTCTCTCTCTTTGCCATCTCTCCCTCGGATTCCTAGTTCAATCAAGAAGAAGAAGAACACTGGTTTGATCCTTGGAGTATCTCTCATGTGTTCCCTTTTGATCATCGCGGTTCTTGTCGCTGCATCGGTGTTCATAGTAAAAAAGGCGAAAGATGAAGACAGAGTTGAAGAGTGGGAGCTTGATTTTGGTCCGCATAGATTTTGTTATAGAGAGCTCAAGAAAGCTACTAATGGTTTTGGCGACAAGGAGCTTCTAGGGTCTGGAGGATTTGGTAAAGTATACAAAGGAAAGCTTCCTGGTTCAGAAGAGTTTGTAGCCGTCAAGAGAATCTCTCACGAATCAAGACAAGGTGTACGAGAGTTCATGTCAGAGGTCTCGAGCATTGGTCATCTCCGGCATAGGAATCTTGTTCAGTTGCTCGGTTGGTGTCGAAGGCGGGATGATTTGCTTCTTGTCTATGATTTCATGCCTAATGGAAGCTTAGACATGTACTTGTTCGACGAAAACCCTAAAGTTATCTTGACTTGGAAGCAAAGATTCAAAATCATAAAAGGGGTTGCTTCTGGTTTACTCTACCTACATGAAGGATGGGAACAAACAGTCATTCACCGAGACATTAAAGCCGCCAACGTTTTGTTAGACGGTGAAATGAACGGGCGGGTGGGAGATTTCGGTCTAGCTAAGTTATATGAGCATGGATCGAACCCAGGAACCACAAGGGTGGTTGGTACATTTGGTTACTTAGCACCAGAACTCACAAAATCCGGGAAACTGACAACAAGTACAGATGTTTACGCGTTTGGAGCGGTTTTGTTAGAAGTAGCTTGCGGAAGAAGACCGATAGAAACAAGTGCATTACCGGAAGAGCTTGTTATGGTTGATTGGGTTTGGTCAAGGTGGCAAAGCGGAGACATTAGAGATGTTGTAGACAGGAGACTCAACGGTGAGTTTGATGAAGAGGAAGTGGTTATGGTGATCAAATTAGGCCTTCTATGTTCAAACAATTCCCCCGAGGTTCGACCTACAATGAGACAAGTGGTTATGTATCTCGAAAAGCAGTTTCCGTCGCCTGAAGTTGTCCCTGCACCAGATTTCTTAGATGCAAATGATAGTATGTGTCTTGATGAGGGAAGTGGTAATGCAGGCGAGTTTGAGGATTTTGTGGATTCAGCTACGTTTTATAGCGGGCCGAATGAAACTACTACTTCATCCATATTCTCCTTCTCCGGTAAAACTAGAACTGATCCAAGATAACGTTTTGTTAACGTTTTCAAGCAAAATATTCTACAATGTAAACAAGTAATCTGAATTATGTTAAAATGTAATATATTTTATCATCTGCTGTTTTTCAAGTTAACTACGTTATGCTGTTTTTGTTTTTGGGATAGAATTCTTGCATTTAAGTTAAAAAGTTGCAAGATAGCTTACATTATAAATTTTACAATATTTGCCCATATGTTGGAACAGAGAATAAAGAAGCTACCATGAAGAAGAAAGTTGTAAAGCTAAAATAAAAAAGAGCAAAAACGTAAACCATTGTATTCATTAATTTCTGAAAGGAAAAAAAAAGACTACTGACACAACAACAACACTAGCAATAAACCATCAGCATAGGTGTTATAAGTTTTGTGTGTCTATGTTATTAAAATAAGAGAGTAACTTCCCATTCTTTACCATAAAGTAGGGAAGCTCCACATCAGCTCTGGTTTTTGAAGCAGAGTGGCTCGAGGTTTCAAGTGTGTCTTGAGGGG
>NC_025690.1:16913463-16914890 GCF_000633955.1 Camelina sativa | reverse complement strand
TTCAAGTGTGTCTTGAGGAGTAACATCAACATAACGGAGAATGTCATTGAAGATAACATAAGACCCTTTTTGACAACCTGCCACATAGAAAAATTGCAAAAACTTCCTCTCTGTTTTGTCGTCTAGAGTCACGGAACCGCAAACCATGATAAACATTCTATCTTTAAAAGATCTGCAAATCTGGTAATCCAAACTATTCAGTACAAAGTTAGAAGCTCTCTTATGCTCATTAGCGACCCTCTTGTTGATGGCCTGCAACAAAAAATTGTAAACTTATATTCCATCAAAAACTGTTTCAAAATTTTTCTAGAAATACATTGGAATAGGATCCGAGCTTTTGCAACTTACATCAAGGCCTGGCATATCAACCATTGTTCAACCAGACGTCGAAGTCGGTCTGCTCGTAACACTTTCATTGACATACATCAAACCAACTTCTTCACGCATAGGCAACTCGTAATAAACTTTGACAAATCCAGCTGCAAATTCTGCATATATAGTCACACCAAAACTAATAAAGTTTTGTAACTTTTTATATTGAATCAAACACAACTTATATAGCTATTTACCGGATTCAAGAACGGAAGGTATCGCTGGTATTGAGTCAACATAGCGGAGGATATCATTGACGATAGCATAAGACCTATCTTGACGACGTGCTAGATACAAAGATTGAACAAATCGCCTCCTCAGTTGTTTGTCTTTACAAGTCAAGAAACCAGTAACCATGGTAAACACACCATCTTCAGAACTAGGATTGCAACTCTGAGCGGCGAAACTCATCACATTAATCGAAGCACCTTCATAGTCGCAGGAAACTATTTGCTCCTGAATTGCCTACATAATCAAGATCAACAATCTTTTTGTTTCAGCACAAACATGCATCAAACAAACAAAAAAAAAACAGAAACTAAGAGAAATTTTGTATTTTACCTCAGGCGATGTGAAAGACATCATTGTACCATCGGGACCAGGTCTACTCATAACACTGTCGTCGGCATACCACATCATGTGAACTACGTCGGGATAAACTCCTAGGTTGAGGAAGTAAGATTGGAGAAAGCAATTGGCTAACGCTTCGGAAGTATTTAAATTCATGAAGTGAGATTGAATAAAGCCATTCGCTGACAATACTGACGGATCAACTTCTTTCATGGAATCCATATGATCTGCACTCGGAAGCCCTAAGAAAAGTCGAAGAAGGAATACCAAAAAAAACAAACAAACCCTAGATATTAGATATATCAAAAATCTATCTCTCCGGAACAAACGTATCTCGTGAATTGTATTAAGTCTCTCTCTTGAGTCTTGATCAATCGCTGTTGATTGAGAAATTTAAGGAATCACTGGAGACGGCAGTTGTGAGACGGTTTATAAATTTGGAAACCTACACGTTTCGATTCAACTTCTTTATTTATGGATCAGTT
>NC_025690.1:16905543-16913362 GCF_000633955.1 Camelina sativa | reverse complement strand
TTTGTCTTTACAAGTCAAGAAACCAGTAACCATGGTAAACACACCATCTTCAGAACTAGGATTGCAACTCTGAGCGGCGAAACTCATCACATCGATCGAAGCACCTTCATAGTCGCAGGAAACTATTTGCTCCTGAATTGCCTACATATATAATCAAAGATCAACAATCTTTTTGTTTCAGCATCAAACAAACAAAAACAGAAACTAAGAGAAATTTTGTATTTTACCTCAGGCGATGTGAAAGACATCATTGTACCATCGGGACCAGGTCTACTCATAACACTGTCGTCGGCATACCACATCATGTGAACTACGTCGGGATAAACTCCTAGGTTGAGGAAGTAAGATTGGAGAAAGCAATTGGCTAACGCTTCGGAAGTATTTAAATTCATGAAGTGAGATTGAATAAAGCCATTCGCTGACAATACTGACGGATCAACTTCTTTCATGGAATCCATATGATCTGCACTCGGAAGCCCTAAGAAAAGTCGAAGAAGGAATACCAAAAACAAAAAAAAAAAAAACAAACCCTAGATTTTAGATATATCAAAATCTAACTCTCCGGAACAAACGTATCTCGTGAATTGGATCAAGTCTCTCTCTTGCTTGATCAATCGCTGCTGATTGAGAAATTTAAGGAATCACTGGAGGCGGCAGTTGTGAGACGGTTTATAAATTTGGAAACCTACACGTTTCGATTCAACTTCTTTATTTATGGATCAGTTTTTTAATTATATTAAATATTTTAAAAATAAATTATTAAATCGAATTATATACGGAGAGGAAATTACAAGGATGAAAAATAAACCTTCTTGAAAAACATAGCTTTCTTGATTTCATGACAAGATATAGATGATCATCTTTTGGGGAATAATGTTTTATAGTCGAGTAATTATGTTACTAATTCATGTAAATGAATACTACGTGTACATACGGAAACAGATTCTAATTAATTGTCATATAAATTTATTAATTTTGTCAAAATTTTGTTGTAATGGTAAACCGTCTAGACTTAGAATAAAAGTATGAAAAACGTATAGTGATGAAGGAATTTGAGCCGAGACGGAAACCCCTAAATTATATAAGACGGATACATTTGTCGAGTGACCAAATTTGAAATTTAGGTTGTTTTCTATGACTACAAAAAACGTTGGAATTGGTAATCCAACATTTGCCAGGATGGTAAAAAAAAATTAGCAATTGAAGCAATTACGTATATTTTTGTTTTTTCCCTCAAAAAATTATGTGGTAGAATTAATGCACAACACCTAGGTCCTAGGTTGGTTGGTACCTAATCAAAAATTAATGAATAACCAAACGTCTTGGCAATGTACATCTATGATCTATGAATGAGAATTATCCAAATTTATCTAGACTAATTTCTTTGTTCTGTTTCCTTCAGAACAATCTTTTATAATTGACTAGAATTTGTAATTTAAAATATTTCTTATCAATTGAAATTGTTGAGCTCAATATAATCATTCCAACTTTTGAATATAAATATATAACTTACTTTACATAGTAATATACAACATATATATTTATTAAGATAATATTTCTTTGTTATATCTATTTGCGATTTTACGTGGGATTTTAGTTAAATTTTTTATCAATAGGAATCATTGAATATGAATATAATTTGAAGATTAAAAGATAATTATATACAAATGTCGTACTTATTTTACTAATCTATATATAACATATATTGTCTAGTGTCGCAATAATATTGTCGACAATCTTCTGACCTTTTATGTTTAAAAGAGTTCATCCCATATTCATATCCTATGAAAACATAATTTTAAAAGTTCTAACGTCAATGTCGATCGTTGACCTAATTATAGAGACCATTTAAACATATCGATATCCTACATTAAATGCGAATATACAAAGTTTCATGAACAGTTTTACTCCTATGTCACTACAATAAGGTTGTCCAAATGCATCATCTGCCATTATAAAATTTTAGACTAAGTCAAGAATGCTTAAATGATGAAACATTTAAACCCCACAATGAATATCTATTCACTAATCTCATATGTTATTTGCATATGTTAATTTTTTGATGCAACCCAGCTTCGTCTTTTGATAATATTTATATATATATATTATATCTGTTATATATGTTTTATATCATGTTATAAAATTGTAGCTCCAGTTTATAATATACCTTATGAGATATGCTACACAAATCACATGCCACTTTTTGTAACGACTTGCATATCATTTTGTCTATATTTCCTAACCACTGATTTTGTTTTTTTAGATAGATTATTTTTTTCAAAATTCTTTTTCATAGTTTTCCCAAAAAAAAAGTGTCCCCCTTACAATGTATTTGTTTTAGATCAAAACTTTTAAGTTAAGTTAAGTTAAGTTAAGTAATTAATCTTTTCTTTCTTATAAATAAAATTTAATAATAAATCTTTATGGTATATGTTTCTTAGAAACTAATGTTTCACTTCAATTTTATATTCATGTTTAGATTTTTATAAATACAATTACATAACTTGTTTTTTTACTCCACCATGCATTAAAATCTTACTTACATTCTAAAACTCATTAACCCATTCTAAATTTTGGAATATAATCATTCTTTGGTTATAATTTTAATAATAACATTATTACTAAAACAAATTTATAGTATTATTTTTACTATTTTAAAATTTTCATTTAATTTACTTAATTCATTTTTAGTTAGTTATTATTTTTATTATTTACTACAAAATTATATTATTGTTTATACTATTTTAAAATTTAATTAATTTTAGTTAATTCGTTTTTAAATTATTTATTGCTATTATTAATTATAATTAATAAATATGCAATGAATGAATGTGGAGGAAGGAGAAGTGAGCAAAGTTAACTTTATATATATATATATATATATTATTATTATGTAATTTATCTTTTATTGGTTATGTATGTTCTCTTTTATTAATGGTGATTCTAAGCATTACCAAGATTTGGTTATTGGATTCATTCTATATATTCTCCCTTTTCTGTAATTTATTGTTATTGCATATATATGCATTTTCTTGATTTCCTTTAGTTTTTTTTAGGTCAAAGATTTACATTCCTTATGAACAAGAAATTCCTTTTTTCGTAAGAAATTCACATAAACGTACATATGATAAATAATATAAGGACGAGCAAATCAAGATCGAAGAGAGACAAGGAGTAAACAAGATGTCTTCTTCATCGATTCATCTCCAAATCATATTTTGGCTTCTAATAATTTCCCCTCTCGCTTTCTCCAGAATCCTTCCTACAACAAACCAAACACTCATCTTCCCTCTAACAACCCAAAACACTTCTTCATCCTTACTCTTCAAACGAAATCGTCTTGTTTTTTCTCCACCCATCAAGGTTCCTTTCACACACGATGTCACACTCACCGTCTCTCTCACCGCCGGTTCACCTCCTCAAACCATCCAGATGGTTCTCGACACCGGAAGCGAGCTCTCATGGCTAAAGTGCAAACAATCCTCCTCAACCTCCATATTCAACCACGTGAAGTCATCTTCTTACTCTGCTATACCATGTTCGTCTCCCGTTTGCACCATCCAAACCCAAGATTTCTCCCTTCCAGCCACGTGTGACAGAAGACTAATCTCTGCCACGTGGCTGCCTCCTACGCCGATGGTGCCTCCGTGGAGGGTAACCTCGCTCAAGATACGTTTACAATCGGCTCGTCGACGAGACGTGCTACGTCGTTCGGGTGCATTGACGTGATATCAAGCACGAGACCAGAGGAAGACGCTAAAACCACCGGTTTAATGGGTATGAACAGAGGTCGGTTATCGTTTGTTAACCAGATGGGTTTATCTAAATTCTCTTATTGTATATCCGGTTCTGACTCTACCGGTGTTTTGGTTCTCGGTGAATCGAGTTTCCATTCGCTTCCACCTCTCAATTACACGCCTTTGATTACTCTAACCGATCGGTTACCTTATACTGACCGGTTCGCGTATACGGTCAACTTCGAAGGAATTCGGGTCGGGTCAAAACTGCTACCTATCCCTAGATCCGATCTTATTCGTGGTCAATCCGGAACGGGTCAGACGATGTTGGATTCCGGTACACAGTTCACATTCTTGCGATCTCCGGTTTACAAAATCTTGAAAACCGAATTTACAGAACAAACCAAATCGGTTCTCACCGTTGACCCGAGTATCGTGTTTGAAACCGGAATGGATCTTTGTTTCCGGGTCGGGTCAACACAGCTTGATTTTTCAAAATTGCCAGCGGTGACGCTGATGTTCAACGGCGGCGCAGAGCTGACCGTGTCGGGTAAGAAGCTGTTGTACCCGGTACCCGGATCCGGATCGAAGAAGTATTGCTTTACATTCGCTAACTCGGAGCCTGCGGGTATTGAAGCGTTTATAATAGGGAACCATCATCAACAAAACGTGTGGGTCGAGTATGATCTTGCTCATAAAAAGATTGGTTTTGCTAATGACGTCAAGTGTGATCAAGCTAGTCAACAACTTCTTGGATCGCGACGACTTTGAATAACTTTTGTTTTTTGAAAATTATATATAAGGGACATGCATGTGTTCATTGGATTCTTAATTATACGTATTTTAAAAGTTTTGTTTTCACTAATCATTTGTTAAACTTAAAACTCGGTTGTTTTATCATTTTTTTTTTCTTTACGGTTTGGTTTTAACAAAGAAGATTTGGTCATCAGAAGAGAACATTTTTTTTTGTTAAAGATCAGAAGAGGACATTATATTACATAATTTGATTTTCTTAAGAAATCTACATTTGGACTACTTGCTTAATCAGAGCAAATGTGACAATATATATTATTTAATAATAAAAAAAAAACATTCAACACGATAAATGAACATTTTGTATTTTAACTCTGAGAGCATGGTTTAAAAATCGTTAAGTAAAGGATTAATCGAAGTCACGAGAGTATGAGCCAAAAAAAAAAAAATAAATAAAGAAGTGACAGTAGAAGCGACGACGTTTGTGGTACCAGTGCATGCAGTATCACTTTACTATTCATAAAGGAATTAATATGGTGGCTATTACATATGAAGACAACAACAACAAAAAAAAAAAACTAAATCCTCAAAGTAGCGAAACTCGGTCCGAGTCGACTCGGTCCGACAGCGATTCCGTGACTCCGCC
Organism: Camelina sativa; assembly: GCF_000633955.1. Classification (NCBI taxonomy): domain Eukaryota; kingdom Viridiplantae; phylum Streptophyta; class Magnoliopsida; order Brassicales; family Brassicaceae; genus Camelina; species Camelina sativa. The sequence goes on along the minus strand of NC_025690.1, from coordinate 16,908,226 downwards.
GTCGCCACGCCTATGTTACGTGAGTGAATCCGACTCTTCTCCGTAGATTTCTCCACCTCCAGGTGAATTTATCTCGTCCGATCTCTAGTTCCGTTCAATTGATTCTATCGATGATATATATTTTTTTTTCCTCATTTCAATCTCTTGGATTATTTGAAAAGATTCGTGTTATTGTTTAGGATCATCGTAGGATTAGTAAATGATTCGAGTTATCATTAAGTTGTTTTTGAGTTTTGATTTTTTGATTGAACCAAATTTAGAGATTCAGTGACAAACTTGGTACCTTTACATGTCTGTCTTTTGTATTGCATGCTTTTTAATATGATAATTGTATTGAGCAAAACTTTGCAGGGGCTCACTTGTGAATTTTTGGAAAAGATGAGTTTTGTTTTCCGGGGAAGTAGAGGTGATTTAGAAAGCGGATTCTCTGGTTTTATACCCGAGAGACGAGCTATGGTATGCTTTCTCTTCTTAACAATTGGAAAAATATAAACATTCTATTACAAATTGATCTTTTGTTAACTTATGGTGGTATTGGTGAACGCTACAGCGTGTTCATGGAGCTCGACCAGCTCATTCTAATTCCCTCGCTTTTCTAGTTACAGGTTATTTTTTTAACTTCAACCCTTATGTCTTCTGCAATCATTTTTTCTGTTATGATGTAATACTTACTTGTTTGGTTTGTGTGTTTTGCAGTTCTTTTGCTGTTTATGATTCTCAGTTCGCATCAGATGCCTCCTAATTTCCTGGTATGCTATATACTTGAGATAAAGTTTTTATCTTTTCAGTTAGTTATCTTTAGGGTTATCAGTTTGACATTCCACATATTTTTTTAGCTCTGGCTTGTGCTTGGGGTGTTTTTGATGGCAACGACCCTTAGGATGTATGCCACTTGCCAACAACTTCAAGCTCAGGCTCAAGCTCATGCTGCAGCAGCAAGTGGCCTCTTTAGTCACACTGAGCTGAGGTTGCATGTGCCTCCCTCCATTGCTCTTGCTACAAGAGGACGTCTTCAAGGACTTAGGCTCCAGCTGGCTCTTCTTGATCGGGAGTTTGATGACTTAGGTCAGTGAATTCTGTTTAGAATATAATTTCTTAGTAAACTTGAGGATTTGACATGCCATTATCGTCCGTTTGTCCCTTTTTTATTTGCCTAGTTCATATACTTGCTCTTTATAGTTGAAGTCTGAGGCAAAAGTTGTCCTGTTGCAGATTATGAAACTCTAAGAGCACTGGATTCTGATAATGTTTCCACAACTTCTATGAGCGAGGAAGAGATCAATGCACTTCCAGTACACAAGTACAAGGTGTTGGATCCTGAAAAGTGAGTAACTATTGTATCTTAATGTGTTTTCAAAAGTGGGAAATTTTGAGGAAGAAGAAAATAGTAAGTTAGGATGCTGTGACATAGCAACTTGGATAGACGTTAACTTCCTTAATGGGGGAAGAGAGGGTGGTCGAATTTACAACTTAGTAGGTTAGAAACTGATAACTTTTTGGGAATATTGTACTTAGCTTTACTGTTTACTCTGCTAAATAGGGTGAAAGAACATGTAAGGTATTGACTATTGAGTGTGTCCAGTGATGACTAAAGATATGTTCTTCAATAGATTCTTCTAAATTTACAGGTTCCAGCCGTTCCTATCACTACTTAATAAATCGTTGGCTCAAGGCCCTTTTGTTTGTCATTGAGTAAAAATTTCATTAGCTCAAGGATCTTTCGTTTCTGGAACAGGTTGATCTAATCATTAGCTAATAAATCTGTATTCATGGTTTTTGGCTTGTGTTCGTTTTGTTGACAGTGGTTGCTCTTTGGCCAAGCAGGCATCAACGTCATCCTCAGCCGAGGTAATTAAACAAAAATTTCATATGTAGTTGATCAGTACTCTAATTAATTTGTCATGGTATTTTTCATTGTTCAAAGCAGCAGAAACAAGATTCTGTCAATGGAAGTAAAAAAGGAACAGAAGACGAGCTCACTTGTAGTGTTTGCCTAGAACAAGTAACCGCAGGGGAAATTGTTCGCACCTTACCTTGCTTGCATCAGGTTTCCATATTCTCTCCAAAACTAAAATCCTCCGAGGTATTTTATTGTCTCAAGACTCATACATGTATCCGGTTGCTCAGTTTCATGCAGGATGTATTGATCCATGGTTGAGACAGCAAGGAACATGTCCTGTCTGTAAATTCAGAGCTCATTCAGGATGGCAAGAACAAGATGAGATCGATGATGATGCTTCGGACATGGTTTGAAAAGTTTGGTTTCCGACACTTGTTATGCTATTAATGTAATGTGTGTGAGAGAATTAAGCCCCAAACCATGTAATGGTCAATAATCAATATGATGATTGATGACTCTGCTCTTTAAAACAGTTAAAAAAAATTCAAAGCTAAATCACAAAATGGTATCCAAGAGATACAGTCATTGGTCCCTTTTTTGGCTATTACATTATTTAGCTTTGCCTTTGCCTTTTCCTTTGCCTTGACCTTTCTTAGCATCTAGCTTAGCTTGAATCCTAGCAGCTGCAGCAGCTTTTGCTTCTTCTCTCTTTTTCTTATCATCCTCTTTAGCAGCTGCAGCAATCTCCCTCTGCTTCTTCAGATCCCTGCAACCATAAACAAAAGGAGTATTATATATATATGCCAATGGAGAAGAAAGAAATCAATGTTGGGGTCCAAGTGT
>NC_025690.1:16880904-16899554 GCF_000633955.1 Camelina sativa | reverse complement strand
TGCTCAGTTTCATGCAGGATGTATTGATCCATGGTTGAGACAGCAAGGAACATGTCCTGTCTGTAAATTCAGAGCTCATTCAGGATGGCAAGAACAAGATGAGATCGATGATGATGCTTCGGACATGGTTTGAAAAGTTTGGTTTCCGACACTTGTTATGCTATTAATGTAATGTGTGTGAGAGAATTAAGCCCCAAACCATGTAATGGTCAATAATCAATATGATGATTGATGACTCTGCTCTTTAAAACAGTTAAAAAAAATTCAAAGCTAAATCACAAAATGGTATCCAAGAGATACAGTCATTGGTCCCTTTTTTGGCTATTACATTATTTAGCTTTGCCTTTGCCTTTTCCTTTGCCTTGACCTTTCTTAGCATCTAGCTTAGCTTGAATCCTAGCAGCTGCAGCAGCTTTTGCTTCTTCTCTCTTTTTCTTATCATCCTCTTTAGCAGCTGCAGCAATCTCCCTCTGCTTCTTCAGATCCCTGCAACCATAAACAAAAGGAGTATTATATATATATGCCAATGGAGAAGAAAGAAATCAATGTTGGGGTCCAAGTGTAAATCATGCTTACTCTAGTCTGGCTCTCTCCTCAGAAACACTGCCAACACTAGCACCTTTCCTCGGTCTACAAGCAACCAATTCCACTTCGAAAATCAAAGTAGCACTGCAATTACCAAACAACACATCGATTACGAAAAAAAACACAGTCACACGCCTTGAAAGAGATGCAAGCAAGTTAACATACTCAGGTGGGATATCAGGAGGAGACCCTGCTCTTCCGTAAGCATATTCTGGCTTACATGTGATTTTTGCAACTTCTCCAACCTGAAAAACAAAAAAACAAAAAAAAAAAAGATAGGCAAATCAGTTGCATAAAATAACTGAAAAAAAGTTCAGATTGTAAGGGTCAAAAGAAAGACACAACAAACCTTCATGGTCTTAAGTGCAATGTCCCAAGAACGGATAACACTGCCTGTTCCTAACTCAAAAGAGAAAACAAGATTGTCTTCACGTGTAGTGTCAAAGACCTTTTCGTCTTCAGCCAATATACCCTCATAGTGAACTAAAAACATTAAAATCAAAACATTTGTTATTATTATGGTTCTTCATCAATTCAACACATATGATTTGGGTAGATGAATGAATATAGTACCATCGACAACAGGGAGATCATCAGAAGGTGAAATAGCATCAAGTTTGGCTCTCCTAACAATCTCTTTCAAGACACCACCATCTCCAGTCAAATCAATTGCATCACCCATAGCTTTTTAAAAGTTCAAAGATAACTAATTCACCCAAGAAAAAGAAGAAAAAAAACACAAACGTCTCATGACAAATATTACATGAATCGTGAATAAAACAAGTCCTCTAGATGCAATTTGATCTCTCGAAATCGAACTCGAACTCACCTGATTCGAGTAAAGATGAATAGTCTCTGATCGAATAACAAAAAAGGAAGAAGCGAGAGTGGAGTAGAGGAGATCGGCGGCCATAGACTGTCCAAATGAGTCGAGAGAACTGTTTTCCTGAGAATCTTCTTCTTCTCCTCTAATCCGATGCTCACGTGTTGTTCTCTGGGGACCGGTTTAAAAATTCATATTCGGTGGCCCATTAGGCCCATTCTGTTTTCAACAGGTCTTCTTCTATTATTAATTAACCCAATAGACGTAAGCCCACGCAATATGTAAAAACTGGATTTTTTTTTTTTCTTTGATAAAATGTTTTATCAATTTATTTCGGCTCTTCAGTCTTCACTCCCATTTTTCACTTTTGTAGAAAAAGAAATGAAAACTATAATTGTAAAATTTTGCAATCTCAATAATCTAACTAAAGTACAAAAGATTCCGCAAAGTAAAAAATGTAACAGTTAAAGTCAAAACGGAATATTTGTCCGCGTGGTTGTTGTCTAAGACAGAGCAATTGATGATACTATTAAACAAAAGCCAAAATCAAATCAAGCATGCTAATGAACAATCAATATTCTATAAAATCATTAAACAAAATATCCCTTTGGATTTGTGGGGATGGCTGGTAAAGTCTAGTTTTCAATCAATCATTCCCCAAAACCCCCTTTTCATCACTTACTAAACTATTTTAATTTGTCTCTTTATATATATATATATTGGAACTGAAATGTACTTAATTACATATCTCCTATATTTGTTAATGCCCCCATTATACTGTTATGTTTATTATATACACAGTTTAGGAAAAAGTATTGGCATTTTTTTTATATAGGACAATTAAATCGGACCCATACGAATCTCACTGTTTAAGCAAAGGCAGCCAGTTTTAATCGGACCCATAATAATGCTGAGGTATATAGTGAGCAGGTATGTTGAGATAGTGGTCATATTGGAAACACTCCATGCTTACTCTGCATAATCATTGCCATAATTATTGAAAAGAAACTTAACTATAAAAATGCGTGATCATCACTATGGTCAGAACTTTAAAATTTTTGAAATATCCTAATGTCACCACAAAGTATCAAAAGTAAAACATATTCCCTTTGTCACATGAAGATTGATGTTTTGGAATATTTTTTTGTCCCATAAAGATTAAGATTGATGTTTTGTAAATTTCAAGAAGTAATCATTGAAAATATTTAAAATTTTGAATTGTTATTAGTTTAAAATTAAATAATATTTCTTTAATCAAAAAAATATATATTTAAACTCAGTAATCATTGTTTTATTAAAATGTGTAAAAGCTTCTAAACATCAATCCTCAGAGGGAGTATTATTTAATTTTAAACTAAGAACAATTCAATATTTTAAATATTTTTAATAATTATTTTTTGAAGTTACTAAAACATCAATTTTTGTGGAACAAAAAAATATCCCAAAACATCAATCTTTATGAAACAGAGGGGAGTAAGCTACACTGGAAGATTAGAAAAACATGAAAAATGTAGTACAAATAAAACAAGAGCGATGGCTCTAGCCCATTGCCCACACACATACATATACACAATACATCTAAAGTATAAATGCCATCGATTAATTCATAAGTATCATCCAAGTATAAATGACAAAACCATCTACTTATGGTACCAATCATGTTTGTTCAACTAACATCCGAAGTGTCAATTCCAAGATCAGTAGTCATTGCACTTGTAGATGAAAAAAACAATATTAAAAAAAAAGAACTTTATGTACGTCCGTCAATAACAATAAGTTGATGAAAGTAAGAAAGTTGATGATAATCTATTCTAGAGAAATATTCATTCTGAAAAAAGTATGATCACAACATTAGTAGTAGCTCAATGACTAGCAGCATTGGTACTTTCTTTCTTTCTTTATTTAATCACCTAGCTATGCCTAAGACACTACAATTACATATTACTATCATTTATTCAAGCTATTAATATGAACTATAAATTTATAATAAATGTGGCCATATATAATGATGATACCAATGGAAGTTACGGGACCAAATAATACGTAGTGGCTTTAATTTATAAATCTGAATATTTTTCACGTTTGTAATATTTCTTCTTATAGTAGTATTTTTAAGTGGCATGTAATCATGGACTACGTAAGATGTTAAGTTTTGTTAGCACTTAGCATAGTGCAGATCCATTGCATAAAACAATTATTTTTATGTTTATGTAAGCTTTCTTCCTCTTAGATAATCTTTGTTTTTTTGGCAAAAAGAAGAAGACTCTTTTATTTTATTACTTTAAAAAGATAATCTTTAATAATTCGCATGTTCAATCCACTACATAGTCACAACATTATTTCTTTGGAACAATTTGAAGTTACCATAATTGTCCTTTGACTTCAAGGATATTCGAATTTTTTTTATCACATATTCACATCGAATTTATGAAAAAAAAACTTTTTTCTCTAACACATTTAAGTCATAACACGTGATTTAAACAAATCGGCTTAGACAATACTGCGATATGTTTTCAAATCACGTATTCACGTTCAACTTCAAGTAACTAATATAATATCGATATGATCGAGCAAGAAAACGAACTGATATGTTTATATTTTATAGAAGTGCATACATTGAAACTGATGACCAAAAACATAACACAAACATTCGAATCTAAATTAAAACTAATACGTTGAAACCAGAAACTATAGAATCCCTCTTAATTATGTACATCATTTGTATCTCTAATCTACTTTCATAGACTAAAAACTGCGGCAAGAAGAAGAAGAGAGAGAGAGGGTTTTTTTATGTTTGATATAGCTAGCAGTGGTCGGAGTAAGTATTATGATTATCAGTCCAGCAAATAAGCATAACGACGCATCTACGCATGATGTAAAAGCGAGCTCTCTGTTCTTTCACCAATCTCCCACACTTCCTCGTGAAACTGTACTTCCCCTGTTTCTGTCTCGACGAGCGCGTGTTCCTCAACGTGCCTTCATCGTCTCCAAACCTTTCCTTTTTCGATAACTGAAACTGCGGTGAGATCCTCGGTCGAGACATTAATTTGCGTTAAGATTCTTAGACTTCTAATCCTCCTTGGGAAGTGAATTGATGGTTTTGTTAGATAGATTCTTGTTGGAGACTGATGGATTTGAGATTTTTTTCTCGAATATGGGAGATTCACCAAAGTTAAAGAGAGAGAGAGAGAGAGAGAGAGAGAGAGAGAGAGAGAGTTAAGGAAGAGAGAGTATAGGATACTTCCCCATTTATAATGGTTTTACAACTTAAGTATCTTTTTGAACACAAAACGGCTCAACGAGAAAGAACAATTAAATAAAGCAAGCTATAATAATTAGTTTGTTTTTTTCTTTCTCCTTTTTCCATTTCATTTACTCAAGATATATTTAATTTATAAACCTCAGTATCACAGAGGACTACTTAATTTTATATTTTTCTAAACCTAAGCATATTTTCGAGAAAAAAAAAGAATAAAAAGGAAATAACCTGTGAATAAGAAACAAAAACTAAAAAGGCTCATAGCATTTTAAGTTTTCAACTACAATGATGATCTTATTCTTACAACAAAACATGGGTTTCTTTAGAAGCACTTGTTTCTTTTTGTTTTGTAAATTTCACTAACTTCAATAAAAAGTTCATAAGACAAAAAACATGAACAAAAACTTCAGTATTCAAAGTTTGTTTTTTGAAAAATGGGTGCATGAGTCAGGAAAGAGGAAAAGATTGAGCAGAAAGAGAGATTTTAATGCATGAAAGCAAATCTAAACTCTCAGTGAGCTTTTCTCTGCAACTGCAACTGTTTATTGCTTTCTCATTACAATTCATTATTATTCCACCAACAACAGTCATATTCACTCTTCAACACAACAATAGAAAAAAGAAAAAAAATAGAGGTCCAACGTAAAAAATAAAAGCATAGAGCTTAACAAAACAACCACTCTTCCAGTAAAACGATACTAGGACTAATAAAATTCGTTGACTATTCAGAATATGTAACAACATCTCAGAGACTTGTAATAATTTTGCGTCTTTGAAAGCTCATACACATCTCAATAAATCAGAAATAAATATTACAGTATTAGTAACGAATCCGAATGTAGTAATAAGTGATATTCTTGTAATTCACAAAAGAAAAAAAAAAGAAAAAAAAAGTCATTATCGCTTAACAGTGGCATTGAATATAAAAAGCAAAAGCAGAGACATATCAAACAAAATCCGAATTAGTCAAGCACCAAATCTTGTTCTAATCATTGTGGTTAGGATTATCAATCACCAATAACACTAATCCGAATTTCTTACTATATACTGGTATTTTCTAAATAACCATCACTGATATTCATACGAGTATCTCATTGTTTAACCTAGGTCACTAGATTGGCCTATGATTGGATGCAACTCATACAATGGTCTCTTCGTCTCCAAGCTAGCTATTCTTTTTTCCCCTTTTATTATTTCTCGTTCTATTACCAGTGTATATGAAAACAAGCTAAAAATTTACATAAAAATACCCAGAGTAAAAAAAAGAATTGCTTACTCAAGAAGAATAAAAGAGTTGTAATCGGAAATATCAGAATCTATCAGACAATAAAGATTAACATTCACTTTCTTTTTTTTTTTTTGAAAAATATGCGTTCATAATATTTCACTTGTAACTTTGTAAGGCATCGAAGATGAAGTTCGAAATTAACTCAAAATCTTATTTTGATTTGCAAAAATGTCCATATTTCTTCGGACCGAGCTAGGAGGATTACGAAAAATAGTATGTGCATGTACATACGTTTTACACCCACAGTTTAGGCCCAAAATTAAAGGCCCAAAACTACAAAAATGCCTTAAGTGCCCAACGTTACGACAAATGGGGGATGCATTTGATAATCGTTTACCTTGAATCGACCGACCAACCATCAAATTAAATCTTGGAAAATTCCAAATGTAACCAATCAAATTGTTTGTCCGTCGGTTACATCAGTGTTTATTTTTAACCCTTAACACAAAGAACAGCTTGCGAGATCACGACGGATGATGTTTACAACTCAACCCACAATTTTAAAGTACTATATATGGAATCACGGATGACCTAACTTACAGCAGAACCTCCCAAAAGCTTTTATTGATAGTAATCTGCAAAATGCAAATACTGCATAAAGACGTTTTCAAACCTAACTGTAATCCGGGATTCTTGTCTGAATTTGATTTCCAGTATCATTGTATAGCTTAGACCAATTATTACACCAATAATATTTGCAAATTGACTACTTAAGTCAAGTGTTTTGAATATTGGAAAACAAAAAAAAAGAGAATCCATGACACAAATCTACCTCACTTGTCTTCAAATGTAATTCATGCATATGTTTTGGACATACGAAAAGCTAGCGTTGGTGTTGTTACATTTCAACTTTCAACATGTCACATATCAATGAGACCAACATTTAGGAAGCAAGTTTGATTTAATTAAGATTTTGATCGATACTATAGAGCCCTTTGAAATAAAATCTACCCACTTTAAGCTTGTTTGGTCTACTAAATAGGGAGTCCTCCATCAAGAAAATATTAACCATCCAAACTAAATGCACGTTGTAGTTCCAACACAGTATTTACCAATTTCTGGCAGATCTTAAATATTAGATAATATATCATCGAATCTTTGCAGCAGAGAACAACTGCAAAAGCCTCGTACACAACTAAACCACTTTATTGTATAATACTATTTGCTCGCACAATTATTATGCCCATTTCATACATTAAACTACAATTTCACACACTTAAGGGATAGATCATAGTTTCGATTGGCACTAATTAATTAACCTTTAGAAATGAGATTCATATGTTATAAAATCTTCTCTAGGAAATCAGGTTCGAAAGATATGTATATATCAAAAGTTAAGAACTCTCATAATTATACCTGTCACATACACATCACATCATCATCTACTACATTAGAGAAGCATGATCCGAAAGTAGAGATCTAATCACATATTATAAAAAACCCTGGACACACAAAACAAGGAGGAGGGGTTGGATTATACATGAATATGAGTCCTTTGATTAACCAACGGACAAAGAGAAGGGACATAACCAGATGTAACCGAACATAAAACAACAGACATATGTAAGCACTTTCTTTGCATTTATGACTCAGCTTTGAAAGAGTCATATATTCTTTGGCGGTACAAATATAACCCTAAAACCTAATCGGAATTTTTGTTCACGATCTATACATTGGAGAAAGAATATAACAAAAAAAAAGGGGAAAAAGACATAAGGGTTCAGTTCATCAGTTGAAAGCACCATATACATACATCAGTACATCCGATCCACCTTTTTTCCCACATCATTTATTGTCGTTAATTTCGTCCACAAAATGTTCATACGCACAGAAATATATCAAAAATAAAAAATAAAAACAAATATGCTTTAATTAAACGATCAAACAAAAATTAAACATATGCATCTATACCTTTTGCTATAGGATTTATCACAAGTCATTATTGGAAGGATATAAAAACATGTTGATATGTATTTTGGATTTGAAAAAAATGGAGAAGAAAAAACCCTAAAGAAATAAGTCATTTAATTGCCGCTGCAGCATCATCAAGATTCTCAAATCAAATGATATAGGCTCCAAAGGAGAACCCTTAAAAGAATCTGATTTCTGAATCTTGAAGATGTTGCAATAGCAAACAATGACTGCCACTAACTTCAGAATCTGAACTCATCATCACAATAACCCTAATGACTAAAAGAGATCTGAAGACGAAAAAGAAGAAGGAAGAGACGAGATTTTAGGGTGAAGAAAGTAGGAAAGGGTAAAGAGTTTAAATAGAGGAAAGAAAAGAGATCGACGGTTGAGATTTTCTTGACATACTAGAGAGAGAGAGAGAGAGGAAGATTAGGGAAACAGTTACACATCGTAATCGAAGATACCAAATATACCAAAGCTCATTAACCCTCACTGTGGCTATAATAAATTTAAAAGGTAAATCTGAGTGATATAAAAAAAAAAAAAGAAATTGAAGACAGTAAATTAATGGAGCAAAGTGTTAAAACAAAGAGAGAAGAGAGATGCTTTGCGTAGTTCACAAGCATTAAGTTTTGTGGATCGATGGAAATTGACACATTTGACAGCTCCCTTCCTCTCTCTCTCAGTCTCAGTCGTCACCATTTAGGGTTTAGGGTTTCCTCAGACGTTTCCTTGCTTTTGGTCCCTCCCCTTACAGTTTCTGCTTCTTTCTCTTTTATCTTTTTTTCTTCATATTAAATTATTGTGACTTTGAAAAACTTTGTGACTTTGAAAAACTTTTTGTGGGTTTTCACATTTTCATGTTTATTGTTCCTTTTTAGTTTTTCTAAAAAGTGATCATCTTTGCTATTTGGTCTCATCGAGCGGCGCTTGCTTTTTTACCTCCAACTTATCTTAAGCCAATATCCAAAAAAAATCACTTCAAGAGTTTCCTATTGATAGATTAAAGAAAGATTACTCTACTTGCAAATACATTAGACGACAAAGTATGCAATAGTCATCAACTTTAATTTGTGTCATATCATACATATATTTTTAAAAAGTCATCAACTATAAATAAGTTCTTCATCTGATATCTCCTGTTATAAACAGTACCTTTAAAATCACTCTCACTCTTATAACACATAAAATATCATGTGCATGTTTAACTTCATTTAAAAACAAATCGATTTTGTTGGATCGTTTGAGATCCCATGTAATTAGGCTTACTGTTGTGCTAAAAGCTTGCAAGGACCTATTATTTCGGCGTCTCATTTGTGATCCTTCCTCCTACGCAATTTATTGGAACTTGCTGATTTATTAGGAGAATTGTATTGCAAAAAGTTTTATTAAAAAAAAAAAAAAAAGACTACAGAGACGCTCAGACGCAGATGCAATAAATTTGCTTTAAGTATTCAATAATTTATGTAATTACTTAGTCGGTTAGAGACATATTGGTTTATTAATTACTACCGGACTTGAAACAATATGAATTACGTTTTCTTAATTATCATGTATAGAGATATGATCAATTTTTTCTTTTTAAGTATGACCAAATGTTGATCCGTTATCTACAATGTAAATTATGGTCATACAAAAAAAAAGTTCTAGCAATTCTTTTTGACAAAAGAAGTGGACTTCCTCTCTCTTTTTTACAACGTCCACATGTACAACATCATGCTTGGTGACTTGGTGTTATGGTATATTAAGGGTGTGAATGGTAATTGCGGTTAGGGCGGACAAATCCGTCTGCGGATCAGACCGCTCTGTTTTAAATGTGGACAATGAACCGCTGTGGTCTAACTTTATTTGTAAACAAAAACAGTTTGCAATTGGTCCGTAGCGGTTTTGTCTCTGCTTATTTTGGACCGCACCACTGCAGACTATACATAATGAATGGTAAATAAAAAATGGTTTAATCCGCAGATGGATTTGTCCGCCCCAACCACTGCAACCATTCACACTCTACGTGATTCTCTAATGATGACCCAAAAAAAAGTATACCATAACAAGTCGAGATATATTCAGCTGTAGGGATAAGCAAGAAACTCAACTCGGAGGATTGCTGTGGGCAATTGAGAGCATGACAAGTTATCCGGTAAACAAAGTTGTTTCTGCGCTGCAGGAGGATTTTTTGGTAAAAGCGATTACCAAACCTACAACTTCACCTTCATTTAGATATCAATGGAGGTTGGATTGTCTCTAAAATCTATTAGAGACTGGAAATTCTTTTTGGAAAACTCATCTTCAAACAGGGGAGCTCTGCTTATAGCTCAGAATGTCACGAATGATTGCACGTTTTCCAAAAATTCTTTTTGGAAAACTCATCTTCATTTTTTGGTTGGGAGAGGCCATCCGTCATGGTTAAATGGTCTGTTTGTGGAGGAAAGGTTACATGTCTCTAATTGAATTTTGAGTTTTAAAATTGGTAGGGTGGGTTATACAGGGCAGTTGTGTACAGGCCTGTTTGGTTTTTTGTAGTATTAGAGAGGAGATAGGGTAGAAGTGTGACCCTATAATCTCGTGGATGTTTGCTATGTATGTGCTCTTGGTGGTAAATATATCAATCAATACAACATCAGTTGACAAAAAAAAAAAAACAAGTCCAGATATATAGGTGGGTTGAGCCCTATAGGCTAATTAATTTTCATTGAATGTACATAAGATTCCTGAGATATGGACTCGTCTAATAGTTCAGCTACTCAAAAGAATATATAGCTATTAATTACAATTGCATAACTCCAGATTATTTCTTAGCTAGTACACGATAAATCTTATGCTGTCAGAAATATATTGGTGAGAAACGAGGATGTGGTATGACACAAAACCCTAGTGTTGCCCACATAAAACATTATAGTAGAGATTTTTAAAAAATGTAAGTGCGTGCGTATAATAATAAGTTAAGACGTACCAAGTTGAAGAATAGAAAGAGAGAAAAATAAAAATAGAAAAAGAAGATACACGAAGATAGAGGAGGAGATGGGACATTGACGTGGCTGCATATGCCATAGAGTACGGATACATGAGAAGTGGAGCCAAAGAGCCTATCCTCCTCCTCGTACGGGACCCTTTTTATTTTTTTATTGTCACATCCATCTCTTCATGTCATAATGTGTACACCGATGTTTTCTATATAACTATACCGACGGACCAACATACTATTTCCTCCTAGAACTATCATATCGTACCAATTTCCCATCGATATTTGCCTTTTTACTAGTTCTCTTTCGGATTTATATCCTCCGCCTATTTCCCCCCGAATCCATACTTCTCCGCCTATTTCCCCATCGAACTGGATTTACACAGTTTTGGGGTTAAACCCGATAGAAATCCATGTCAAACTGGTATAAAATCAATTTAGAACCCGGATAATAGATTCAACCCGACCCGACTTCTTCTTCTTCTATTTTAAACTCGATAACCCCCAAATTTGCTACTATGAACCCTAAAAATCGAAATTGAAAAGGAAATCCTTCTCTCTCAAAATCATGAGCAATGTCTCTGGATCATCTAGCTGTTCGACAAATGTCCGCGAAAGAGGTAGAGTTGTTGGTGTACCTAAGAGATATTGGTGTGGAGAAGCAGTTGTGACCAAAACTTCCAAATCCGACCATAACCCAAATCGACGGTACTTTCGTTGTGTGTATGCAGATGGAAACAAGGTAATATGAAGTTAAAGTTATTATTTGGTTATTAATCTTTGAAAAAGTTGTAAATGATAACCAAATCAATTATATATGGTCTAGCATCGTTCTTTACCGTATCAATCTCTACAACATAACCTTGATTTGCTTCTAATATCTCAGCCCCATAGTCTCTGAGCCGTTCAAAGTGAGTGTCATATTCCAGCTCTATCCATCCCAAAGCCTTTCTCCTAGCAGCTTGACATTGACCCCTAGTAACTGATATCTTCCACTTCTCCATTATTGTCTGCTCCATCTTCAAAGGCATGTAATATTCTGGTTCTTCTCTAATCTTCTCAAGAAATAACCTAGATATGACTGGGACCTTCAACATTTCACACTCTCCATTAGGTACACAAATATGCTTGTTCGTGTAGAGTGTAATCCTCCACATCGAGTCATTGTGAAGAGATGCGGCATACACTTTCCACATGCATTTCCCCTTAGCACCAACACACTTAAAACTGATTCTATCCCTATCATACTTGTATTGCTTCAGGTTACATCCGCTTGCCAGTGCATAGTCGAGAACACACTCTTTAAAAGCGATTCCATTGTAGAAGTTTTGCCCTTTGTACATCGAACCATCACCACGAACGATTCTACACCCCCTTCTCGCAGCATCACTACGAACACATTCGTCAGCCTCATCGTCGCTTTCTGGGTACACATTATGGCGAATCGATTCCTCCGTCTCTGTAAAATCTGTTGCCAACTTGTCCATATGAAATTCATCTCGATCCGCAACTTCTTCGTCGAAATCTACTCCAATAGGCGGAGTAGTAACGGGAATTAACGCCATCACAAGCGCCAAGAGAGAAGAATCAAGAAGAAGAAATCACAAAAAAATCTTAGGGTTCGTCGAGAGAGAAAAGGGAAAAATTGATTTGGGTTTTTTTTTGATTTTTAGGTTAAAGTTAGGTTTACTTATGTAATCGGGTTGTAATCGGTTAGTATTCCGGTTTAATAGGATTTAATTTGGTTAATAAGGTTTGTGGTTGGTTAATCAAAACAGTAAACCGTGATAACCAAAATGATGGGAAATTTGATGAGAAGTTTAAGTTCGATGGGGAAATAGGCGGAGAAGTATGGATTCGGGGGGAAATAGGCGGAGGATATAAGTCCGAAGGAGAACTAGTAAAAATGCAAAGATCGATGGAAAACTGACACAATATGATAGTTTCAAAGGAGAAATAGTACGTCGGTCCTTTGCCCTTCGGTCGAGTTACAACCGGTTCAGTCTCGAAGTTTTTGTATTATTGTTGTTGAACGTATATTTCATAAGTTCAAGAATATTTTTTCAAAAATTAGGCGCTTATCAGTATATGTATATTCATAATTGATTTTTAGTTTTTTTCGCAACCATGATTCAATCTACCTGTCGTACTTACTAAATAAAGTGTCTTAATTATATAAATGTCTTTACATGTTAATTAATCCCACATATCTCTAGTAGCATTAAATTTGAAAATGTAAAGTGATGGGAGACTATATATGCATATGCGATGACAACAAAAGAAAAAACTTAGGATAACACACATAACCCTAACTAGTAACTAATCAAATTAAGACAAATATGTTTGTATAGTACTAGAGAGAGGTTATGATATTAATCTAATTAAGCTCGATCGACTCTACAAAGTGAGTCACGGAGTCTCTCGTGACACATTAATTGCTTTCAAACCAATACGAAGGAACAAATAAAACGATTGGTTGTGGAAATTAATAAATGTAAAAGGGTACTACTTCGTAGGTGTGTATAGATAGCCCTTAAATTTCGCTGACAATTTTTACACAAGGAAAAAGAAAAGAGAAAGTGAGAGTTATAATTTTAATTTTAATTATTACTCTGAAATGAATATATATGTATATATACATAGTCTATTCTTATTAGCTTTCTTCATTTGGAAAACCCTTTTGGGCAATCTCAGCCTCTTTCTCTGTCTCCTCGTATACTCTTTTCCCCTCCTCTCCAACTCCTTCTCCAAAATCGATAATTACATCATAAAGTGACAAACTATTACGTCCATTACAGCTTTTTTTGTTCTCTTTACAATTACAGTATACCAACATCTTCCTTAACAGCCGAAAATTATAATAAGACTGTGTTTATTACTTAGGAATTTGTTTACTTTTCAAAAGTACGTATAAATATGATGACATGCTAATTACTTTGATCATCGTTATCCATATTTTTCTTACATCGATTCTTGTTTAGATAGTAGATGTTTTCATCTCCACCTCTGCTAGAGTTCTTTTTCATTTTTTCTTCTTGAATGTTTTGTTATGTTCTTCCAACAGTAAGAGACAATTAATGTTTTGTAAAAAAACTAGAATGAATTGTTGCCTTTGGATAATATTGTTAATAGTTAAACATCCGTAAGAAAACAAAGCATATTGCCATTAATGATAAATTAATCACACTGTTTAAGAGATAAATACATCAACACTCTTTATATGAAGACAGAAACCAACATTTATTTTTATAGAAAGTTCTAAACATGCGGGCTCATAAATCATAATCTCCTTACATTCGAAACTATGTATGTATTGATCCAGCAGAACCAACTCAGTGATGTTTTAATCAATCTTCTCAATTTGATTTCTCAATCTCATGATTGTGAAGATTTTTATTTGCAAGATCTTTTTATATTGACAGACACAATAAAAGTGAGTTACTGACTTACAGCTGAGTGTTAATTATAATACGTTTTGGACGATTTTAGTTCAGTAATCCACTGTTTAATATATGAATAACAGAATTATAAACATTCAGCAGTTCAGTATTTAATGAACAACATCATAAATATGACCAAGAAAAACATCTTTGTATACCTGACCAAGTAAAATAAGTACATGTTTTTTGAGTAAAATATTGACGTATAGAATTTTATGATTGGGCTAATTTAGTGTACAAGACAAGACTACTATTCCTCCAATTGGTTCTTACTTTTTATCAGAATTTTTTATTTATTGATACATCAAACTGGATCAGCAAAACAGAAGAACAAGAGTAAAAAGAAAAAAGAAATTAAATCTTATCTCGTCGTGAGATGGGAAACCCATCGTGCTTTAAATTTTTGCAGAAGAATCTCGTCAGACTCTGCATTGTTTTAAGGTAGTTAGTTATGTCATAATAATTATTCTCAACAATGTAAAAGTATCTCTAAAAGCATAACAAAAATGCTCATAATTATTAAGTTCTTAACCAAAATATTAGAAACGATGTGACAAGTTTGATGAGTTTAAACTTTAAAGTCCTTTTCTATCAAAAATTAAGTCGGTCAATTTTTTATCTTGTAAACGCAACCTAAATAAAACTTAACACACTCTGTTACAAGGTATCGTCGTCGTGAGTAGTGACTTAGTTCTTTATGCCTCTAGAGTCTCACTTTCATGCAAACCTCCACAAGGATTCATCATACTCAACTAACTTGGAATCGTTAAAGCTCACAGCGCCGTACTTCACTAGAAATACAACTAAATCGAATAGAAATCCCTTTTTTTTTTCTTTTTTCTTACACCAAGTTTTACACATAAAGTAATTCATGAAACCCAAAATAAATAAATAAACATCGTCAACGCCAAAAATGGAGTACAAAATCTGAGTAGTTTCAAGGGAATCTGCGTTGATGCAATAACTGCAGCAAAAAAACAAACAAAGACAAATATTGATCAAATGTCTGAGAATAACGAACTAGTGTTACAAAATCACAAACATAGTATATTAGTTCCCACACTTACCTCACTTCTTCTTCTTCTTAGTCCCAAGAGCTTTGTTTATGATGCTTTGATAGTATTGTGTGTAAGGAGCATTTGTATTTTGCTTTTCATGCTGCATAAACAAGTCTGCGGATTTTTGATCGTTTGGAGAGAAAGTAGCGTCATCTCTCTTCCTTTGCACAAACTCAATGTTCGACTCTACCTACAAACATATAAATAAAAGCCATTCTCAAATCAAAAACAAGAATCATTCTAAGCCAAGATTCTTAATATTCCACAAATGGCAGTAGATTTAATTTGTATAGAATTTACCTGCACGATAAAGCGTTTCACCACTCGTTTCAACCCTTCCATATTGCTTTTCTCGTAAAAATATTTTAGCCTCATGATGGGAATAGTAGCAAGTTCTGGAAATGATATGTGGAAGCTCCATTGAGCGAAGTGGGCAGCAAGCACTTCAATCACAGAAAATATGCACTGTTCTTGGAAATTTTGGGACTTTAACCAATTCTTGGGCAGCTGCAAAACAAAGAATCTATTAGCTTACCCAGGGGATGATATATACATTGAAATCTACTATGTAAGAAATTTCTACTACAGAGCCTTTATGGTGCTAAATTTCTAACCTTTACGGTTGAGACTGCGTCATGCTTCTTCTGTTCTTGCTTTTCACCATCATTTGTGGTTTTATATTCCAACATATCCCATACCAATGATGCAATGGGAATGAATATACCGCTTGTCCGAGAGAGATGATTGAGCCATTGAATACATTTAACCCTTAGGAGCAGGTACCGTGGTCCAATAATTAGTTGAGCAACTCCATTTATAACCTGAACTATGGTATAAAGCAGAGTCTTGAGATCACAATCCTGAACGTTGGCGGCAATAAAATTTACCCAGAGATCAACACAGTTCGTGAACTGCCCACTATGTATCTTCTCAACAGCTTCCTGCTTACAAAAATTGAAAGAGGCTAAGAAGACAAATAAGAAAACTTTTTAAGTAGAAGGGAAAAAGTACGCAAATACTAAGAAGCACCTTATTCTTTGTAATGAGAGCCATCTTTAATAACTTGGCAAGTTGTGTAATAGAAACAGAGGCCTTGGTATATGACTTCTGCACATCTTGAGAGCATAGTTCAACAAGAGAATCTCTGAGGAACGGCAGACGTTCTAAATTTGCCGTTGGAACATCGCAGTCATGTAGATAGGCTTTGTACATATTGATTAAGCAGGTATCAAAGCATTCCGAGTTAAAAACCATACTGATGTCTTTCAAGATTAGAAAAGCCTGCTTCGATAGAGTCTCTTCACCAGTTACCCACAGGTGGATAGATATCTGCACCAATTTACACAATTAGATATGACTTTCCAGAAAACAAAGTTACATCATATCTAAAATTGGAAAAATGCCAATTAGAAGAAAAGCACCTAAATAATTTACTCAACTCTACTACTTCTATTAAGGATGTAAACCAAGAATTGTCAATGCGTCTATCTAAATGCTAGTGTTCTATAGGCGAAAAGGTTAGACAAAATTACAAGCTAATGAGTCTAGCCCAATATATGCAAATTTTCATAAAACATATATTGGGCTATATATATATAAAGCGTACCTTGATCAATTTTTTCAGAAGATCTGGAAATGCAGCAAAAAGCACGACAGAAACTCTAAGTTGGGTAACAGCAAAAACTATTATCTCCGAGTCTGCTGCGTGCTTAACAAGATGCAAGGTACTTCTTAAGAAAGATTTGACCAGTGGTTTTAAACTATCCCATTTTGGGTTGTTCTTCAACTTCATAATCTTCTCCTTAATACTGGAGTCTGATAATCCCAAAATACTCCTGAAAGTGTGATCAGCTTTTTGGAGCATAAAAATCAAAACCTTTGCAAATGTTTCACTGTCTTCTATGTCATAGACTATATCAGGCTTAGCAATTCCGGATGGTTCGTGCCCATAATAACATGCAGCTCGATACCAATTTAACAACCTAATTAATGCTTGAACAGACTGCTTCTCATCAACTAGGTCACAACAAGTGCTTAAAACAGATCCTGAGAGTACTCTGCGCTTCATTATATCTGAGTCAGCTCCGTCTACCAACTGCGTGGGATGATAGATAAACTCACCATTACTTTGCCGTATAATAAGAAGAGTATGCTAACAAATCTACCATTTTTCAACAGTTTAATAATACCTTTTCACTCGATTTCGCAAGCTTTCTCCTCTGTTTTTTAAGCTCTGACAGACTCTCTTTGCTCTGCACCGACATCTCATCACCTTCTTCTCCCTCTACAGCGGGAGAGTCCTGAACATAAGAAAATACTATGAAAACTTGCTATCATCACAGATAAATTTTTGACTAAAAAAACTAAGATCAATACCTCATCCAGATATCCATCACTATCTGAATCACCATCGGGGAGAACTTCATCATCATCCTTTCCGAATACAGCATCTATTGATATATCCTGAAAATCTTCTTCAGGGCATCTAAAAACGTATAAGAAAAATCACAATCACATGGTGAAAGAAAGTCGAACAGATAAACAGAGCAGCTGTTTTAAGTAGCGGTACTGTTCAGCTATACAAAAACTCTTACATCTTCTTAGGTTGCTTCTCAACCTTCTTCACCTCCTTTTCATCTCCCGCTTCGCGACGCCCATTTTCTGAAACATAGAAAGTTAACAACATTGGTTACAAAAGAAACCACCGATAAGTAGAAACAAGGTACAATTAAAAAAAAAAACAAAGCTTTCAAGACTATATAGCAAAACCACCATGATACTCAAAATAATAACTTACTCTTTGCAAATTTCTTTTTGAAGAAAGGCTTAAGCTTCCTGTTTCGTTTCTCAACGGACTGGAGATTTTTCTTGGCAAATTTCCTAGCTTTCTTCCCCAACTTACCCATTGGACTGCTCCAGTTACTGTGACTGCAAAAGGGTTTCTACGTATCAGCTTTGATGCACAAGCAAAACTAATAACTAGGTCGATAGAATTCGAACTCTCAATCCAGAAATTTGATAGACTATATATCCCAATTAAACAACTAGGTTACTCTGAAATCGAAACTAACCTAAGAGAAGTCGAAGAAGAAGAGTTTACCCTTTAGAACCGAGAGCACAGATGAATTTGAAAAAGAGGAAGTGAAACTGAGAACGCGGCGGTGAACGATGAAGAAGGAACAAGTCCAGAAGGGTTTTAGGGCTTTTTTTTTTTGGGTTTTAGCCAATGGGTGGGTTGTCAATACGGATCCAACTATCCGGGTCTTGTCTGACGTGGACAAGGATTGTTTTGCTACTTTGCTTTTTTTTTTTTTTTTTTTTTTT
>NC_025690.1:16865884-16880889 GCF_000633955.1 Camelina sativa | reverse complement strand
TTTTTTTTTTTTTTTTTTTTTTTTTTTTTTTTTGTGGCGAACTGTTTTGCTACTTAGCCTAATCGGCTAATCCTGATGGATATACAGTTTTTATTCTATTTTATAAATAAAATTAACATACATAAGTGTTTTGTTTATATAATGTGTTATACTTGTATAAAAAAACTATACTCAAAAATTAACCAAAAAAGTTGTTTATGAAGCGGAAACCATATAACACTATTTTACGTATTTTATTATTTTTAGTTAATATATAGAAGAGTAATTATCAAACTCAAGCTGACAAAAAAAAACTCAAGATGCAACTGCAAACCATCTCGTGAAATCTGTGTAATTACGGTCAGAATTAAAGTTTAGCTATGCCAAAAGTTAAGTAGACCACACAAAAAAATATCACACTGATGACTGATCAATACTGAAATACTAAATATCTTGAACTTGATTTTCTCTTATTGACATCTTCGATTCGATCTGTGATCTTAACTTATCTTTGTTTTTTTTTTCTTTTTTTTTTTATAGAATATATGACATTTTTTCATTTACCCATGTCTAAATTTTTGATAATCTCAACCGTTGTACACAATAGTATGCATTAATAGTGTTAAATTCAGATCGAGAATATGTTTGATCATACTTAGTTTATTGAAATCAAAGATTTATTTAGATACAAATTCATCATGTTTAAGCTATAAGTAATCAGATGTTCCTTTATATGATTTCATGTATTGCTTAATTTTAACTTCACAGTTAGCAATCTATATTTTTACTTGTATCTGAAGCCTAAGTAATTACCGAGCAGGTACATGTTTGTGGTAATATACATTATTTCATGATTTAAACATATATATTCTGTGTATACATATATTTTAAAATAATTAAGCACACGCATCATTATATTTCTTCTCAAAACAATATATATGAAAGGTTTCGTACGTACGCTTCTAAATATTCGAAACAGCATGTATTATGTTTGATGTAAATCAAAGATTCCTTTATATATATCATTTTAAGAACAGACAACAAACTTCATGTAACTTGGATATCATAGTTGGATTAATAACCAAATTCTAATACCATGTCAAAGTTTAACTCAAAATCAGTTGATAACAAGCGAATTACTGAAATGAATCGATATTTTCAAGATGTAATATGGCTTCATATAACGAACTGTCAGGTTGGATCCTTTAAGTTGTGCAAGCGCAATGTTTTTTCATTGCGATATGCTTAAATACGATATCGTACGTCGTACATGCCCTGGTGGCCTGGTCCTTTGGCTTTGGATCAGTAGTGTGCAGTCAGCAATGTTTTCTTAGAATATGTTGTTTGTTCGCATAAGCTTTTTTCACATTAATGTGCAACTTCCAGTTTCCATACACTGTGATAACATTTAATACACACGGACACGGACTTGCACTGCATTATAATGTTTTAGCTCATCCTGCTAGCTAGTTGGAGATGAAAAATTGAGAATTGGCATCTATATTATTCAATTCATAACAAAATAATATATAGAAAGGAGTGAAAATTGTTTAGTGTATATTAGAAAGAAATAAATGAAAAGACGAGAAATCGTCGGAAGAGAGTAGAGGTATTGACAAAAAAAAAAGAAAGAGTAGAGGTAGATGATAAATTCACATGCAAGTGGGGTACGTATGCGTTCATGTGCATTTGGGAAAAATAAATACACACGTCACTAATTACACGTATACACGATTTTGTAGAAACGGATCCTAGACTCCTGCCTACTACAACATTGTATTAAGTTTTAACTAACACAAATACTATGATGACTTAAGAATTACAGTTATGTCACATTATCATATCTACCAAAAAAAGATACACAATCTATAACCACGAGAAGCTATAAACTTTGATTAGTTAAACATAACACGTATGTATATTTTGTTTTGCTGCGTGGATGAAGTGGCAGATATACAAAATCTGGTTGGTGCATAGATATGCCTTGTCATCACCAAATGTCCTTAATGCTCTTCCACCGTCACCGCCCCTAACTGTTTCCCTCTTTTTTAATATCCATCTCATGCATGCTTCACTTCTCACTTGTATTTTCTCACATATATTTTTAAAAAATATTATGAAAACTATCCCAATAAATTGAGTANGTAATATGGCTTCATATAACGAACTGTCAGGTTGGATCCTTTAAGTTGTGCAAGCGCAATGTTTTTTCATTGCGATATGCTTAAATACGATATCGTACGTCGTACATGCCCTGGTGGCCTGGTCCTTTGGCTTTGGATCAGTAGTGTGCAGTCAGCAATGTTTTCTTAGAATATGTTGTTTGTTCGCATAAGCTTTTTTCACATTAATGTGCAACTTCCAGTTTCCATACACTGTGATAACATTTAATACACACGGACACGGACTTGCACTGCATTATAATGTTTTAGCTCATCCTGCTAGCTAGTTGGAGATGAAAAATTGAGAATTGGCATCTATATTATTCAATTCATAACAAAATAATATATAGAAAGGAGTGAAAATTGTTTAGTGTATATTAGAAAGAAATAAATGAAAAGACGAGAAATCGTCGGAAGAGAGTAGAGGTATTGACAAAAAAAAAAGAAAGAGTAGAGGTAGATGATAAATTCACATGCAAGTGGGGTACGTATGCGTTCATGTGCATTTGGGAAAAATAAATACACACGTCACTAATTACACGTATACACGATTTTGTAGAAACGGATCCTAGACTCCTGCCTACTACAACATTGTATTAAGTTTTAACTAACACAAATACTATGATGACTTAAGAATTACAGTTATGTCACATTATCATATCTACCAAAAAAAGATACACAATCTATAACCACGAGAAGCTATAAACTTTGATTAGTTAAACATAACACGTATGTATATTTTGTTTTGCTGCGTGGATGAAGTGGCAGATATACAAAATCTGGTTGGTGCATAGATATGCCTTGTCATCACCAAATGTCCTTAATGCTCTTCCACCGTCACCGCCCCTAACTGTTTCCCTCTTTTTTAATATCCATCTCATGCATGCTTCACTTCTCACTTGTATTTTCTCACATATATTTTTAAAAAATATTATGAAAACTATCCCAATAAATTGAGTATAAACATATTCATAATCATCTGTATTCTATATAGTTTTTTTCAAGAAATAATAATATATGCTTCTAGTGTAATTTATATATTATTTTACATGCTTCTATAGTTTGTTTTCCATTTGTAATGATAAAATAATGGAATTATTTAGAAATTTATCTTATATATTTTATCACGAAAGTAAAAAAAATTATAAAAATATAACTCGATTTATAACATCATGCATGACACATTGACACAAGTTAGCTATGTATAGACGTACTGCGTACGGCGTATGTACCTAAAGTATCAATGTATTAATTATGNATTGAGAATTGGCATCTATATTATTCAATTCATAACAAAATAATATATAGAAAGGAGTGAAAATTGTTTAGTGTATATTAGAAAGAAATAAATGAAAAGACGAGAAATCGTCGGAAGAGAGTAGAGGTATTGACAAAAAAAAAAGAAAGAGTAGAGGTAGATGATAAATTCACATGCAAGTGGGGTACGTATGCGTTCATGTGCATTTGGGAAAAATAAATACACACGTCACTAATTACACGTATACACGATTTTGTAGAAACGGATCCTAGACTCCTGCCTACTACAACATTGTATTAAGTTTTAACTAACACAAATACTATGATGACTTAAGAATTACAGTTATGTCACATTATCATATCTACCAAAAAAAGATACACAATCTATAACCACGAGAAGCTATAAACTTTGATTAGTTAAACATAACACGTATGTATATTTTGTTTTGCTGCGTGGATGAAGTGGCAGATATACAAAATCTGGTTGGTGCATAGATATGCCTTGTCATCACCAAATGTCCTTAATGCTCTTCCACCGTCACCGCCCCTAACTGTTTCCCTCTTTTTTAATATCCATCTCATGCATGCTTCACTTCTCACTTGTATTTTCTCACATATATTTTTAAAAAATATTATGAAAACTATCCCAATAAATTGAGTATAAACATATTCATAATCATCTGTATTCTATATAGTTTTTTTCAAGAAATAATAATATATGCTTCTAGTGTAATTTATATATTATTTTACATGCTTCTATAGTTTGTTTTCCATTTGTAATGATAAAATAATGGAATTATTTAGAAATTTATCTTATATATTTTATCACGAAAGTAAAAAAAATTATAAAAATATAACTCGATTTATAACATCATGCATGACACATTGACACAAGTTAGCTATGTATAGACGTACTGCGTACGGCGTATGTACCTAAAGTATCAATGTATTAATTATGGAAAGTGTCGAAAATATAAACCTTTGTTCAATCATCGTAGAGTTTTATACATTATGCACATTCATGCGTATTGTTTCGCAGAACTTTGAAATTATTTTATGAACACTAAAAAAGGCAAAGTCAACAACATGTTACATGATGTCAACTCAAATGTTTTCTCTATTACGTTGTTTCACTATCATCATCGTTGCTTAAAAACCAAACTAATTATTTGTTAGTTTATAATATATTGTATAGGAGTGGGTTTTTATAAATAAGACATTAATTTGTAGTATAATTATTTTCGTACTTGGTTGGCCAATATATGCATTTATCTATTTTAATTTATTTTGGAGTTTGTCTCACATTACATTATTAATAGATTTCTGAATTTTTAATCGGATAAAAGACTGCTATGATCTCATTGCATTGCAATACTATTAAGATTACAATTGCAAACGGTTATAAACCTATATTTTCACCACCTATTTTATAAAGTTTTATCTAGAAAATACTAATTTCAGCCAACTCTATCTCTATCTCTCTCTAACTTTAGAGTTTCTCTCCACCAATATAAATAGCCATCTTCACAAGTGTAATTTCCACCATCCTCAAGTCCCTCCCTTAGCCTTCTAGTCTAAGTCTAACAATCACTTGATCCGGTTCTCTCCATTTCAATCACATATACTAACCAAAATGGCAATCAATCCATCGATTCTCTTAACCATAATCCCTCTCTTCCTCCTCCTGAGCCTCACCGACGCCGGAATCCCTGGCGTTTACTCTGGCAGCTCTTGGCAAACGGCTCACGCCACTTTCTACGGCGGCAATGACGCTTCGGGAACCATGGGTCAGTCCACTATCATCGAACACAAATTCCAAAAACTATACTTGATCATTCATTATACTTTAAAAACAGAGCACTCTGTTTTCTCTTATAATTCATTTTTTGTTTTCTTTGTTTTGTGTTAGGTGGCGCGTGCGGATACGGAGATTTATACAGCCAAGGGTACGGAACAAACACGGCAGCGCTAAGCACAGCGTTGTTCAACAGTGGCCAAAGCTGCGGGGCATGCTTTGAAGTCAAATGTGTCAATGATCCTAAATGGTGTCACCCGGGTAGTCCTTCCGTTTTCGTAACCGCAACCAACTTTTGTCCTCCAAACTTAGCCCAACCTAGCGACAATGGCGGCTGGTGCAACCCGCCACGTGCTCACTTCGACCTTGCAATGCCCGTTTTTCTCAAGATCGCTGCCTATCGTGCCGGCATTGTCCCCATCTCTTACCGCAGGTATACTTCACATATACAACTAAAAGGAGGTTAACTTGGATTTACAATAAGTTTTTCTCTTTTCGATAACATTGTTTGTTTTATAAAGCACAATTCGAGAAAAACATATTAAAAAGTTACAATGAATAAAATTGATAAGCTTGAGAAATGTGGGTTTGGTATAGGGTGGCATGTAAGAAGAGTGGAGGGATAAGGTTCACGATCAACGGTCACCGTTACTTCAACTTGGTGCTGATCACGAACGTGGCGGGAGCAGGAGACATCGTGAAGGCAAGCGTGAAAGGTTCAAAGACTGGTTGGATGAGTTTGACTAGGAACTGGGGACAAAACTGGCAGTCAAATGATGTTCTCGTTGGTCAGACACTTTCCTTCCGTGTCACATCCAGTGACCGCAGAACCTCCACTTCATGGAACATCGCTCCTTCGAACTGGCAGTTTGGACAAACCTTTGTCGGAAAGAACTTCAGGGTCTAAAATGAATCGATGAAATCAAAACATTCAAAGTGGTTCAATTTCCACAACTTTGAGTTTGTAATTTCTATTATTATTGTTTTTTCTTATGTGATTTGGGGAGTGTGAGAGAATTAAGAAAGCTGAAGTGGCTGTTGAAAATGTTGTAAACAGCCCGCAGCTTATACTATTTGGTTTGCTGCAGTTTCATTGTATAACTTACCACTTGTACTTATACTAAACTTCTTCTCTTTATCATTTTTTTTTTTTGAAAATTCTGGCTAGACTATTTTTAAAGCAATGATCATATACTTTATTCTCTAAAAACAACTAAATTACATATTTTCTCAAGCAATTTATGACATATATTATAAGTATTAATTACCATAAAAAATAGATACTCAAAAACATTGTTGACATTTACAGTAATAATTTCTAAAATTTGTTTAGAATTAATTCGTTCTATTTATATTTCCCAACAATTAATTTCACTTGATTTTAAAAATTGATCGACTCGGTGTTCCAATCCAATAGATAAAAAAAGCCGACCCGGTGGAGTCATAGTGATAAAAAAAGCTTCAACAACGGCGTAGTTCTTCTCTATATTTTAAAAATCGCTAGGCGTTAGTTGGGCGGTGAGGGAGCGCCTAGCGCGGAATCAGTTAATCAAGGATTATACAGGGAGTAGCTATAGTGTTTTTATTGATAAATAACTATAATATACTATATATGTGTAATTTTAAAGAGTTTATAGTGTAGTCTAGTGGTTCTAATCTGTAGTTTGTTTGTCCATGACCCAGGTTCGATTCCAACTAACCTTATTTTACCCTTTTTTAACAATTTCGATTTAATAAAATACTAAATGACGAATTTGTCCCTGTCTTCAACCTCTGAAAATCGAGATCTGCAACCCTAAATCTGCCGTCATTTTTTTATTCCCTCACTTTCCATCATTTCATTTGTTCTTTGTTATTGTTTACTGCTTAATATACTAGATCCATCAAATATCTATTGATTTCTATCTTCAAAACTCCAAAAATCAATTCCGATTTTACCATAATCCCGGCGGTTCCTTGCCGCCGAGCGCCTACTCGCCGCGTAATCGGCCGCCTTGACCGCGTTGTGGTGTGGAACCTGCGTTTGGGGGATGTCAAAGTACTATGATATTGACGACATACTTGTTGAAGAAGAGGTTCGTTCATCATTCTTCTCCAAAATAATAGATATAGATTTTGCTAGTGGCTCTCTTGTCAATTTAGGAACTTGATCTCAATTTGTCACTACCTTGTTGCAGTATGTACCAGTTTTATTCCATAAAAGAGCAAATGGAGTGACTATTGATCCAAGTGCAGAAACTAACTGTGTCAGTATTCTCATTGCTTGTGGCTATATCTTCATATTTGCCTTTCTTACATGTTTTTTAATTAGTACAATTTTGTTTGTTTTGTTTCAGGCTGAACAAGGTTCCAAAGTGGAAGTTCCTTTCTGGCTTGCTCATGAGTTGCAGCTCAGGCAAGCTGTGTCCATCAACCTTCCTGCCTGTTTTGACCAAAAGTAATCACTTTCTATAGCTTAACTATGTCATGTTTGGATTGTGTGTCGATTTCGAAATTTTTTACTAGCTTGTCAATTTGATTCTATCTTTTACTTCTTTTCTTAGTGGTTCTCCTCTAAGCAGTTTGTTTTCTTCCGCCCTGTTGTAGTCTTTTCATGGCTTTATATGTTTTATGCAGGACGAGGCTTGAAGTTCAGGCTGATGCAGCATACGTCGATCTTAGATCTCGCTGTCCATACTTTTATGAATTCGGATGCAAGTTAGAGCCACTGTGAGTTCCTTTTATGACTCTGTCCACTTGCCTCCCCCTCATTTTTGATGTTGTCCTATCTCTTGGTTTCAAGAACAAAACTCGGGTTTTCTTTATGGTGTCAGTTTGCTGTCTAATCCTTGAGAAATATAGCTCTGTTAGCAAGATTTAATTGTTAAATCAGGGATGAATATATCAATCAAGTTTGTTTAATTTGTGAAGTAGATGAAAACCAGATTATTACTTTGTGTGGATTAAAGTGAAACTCTTTGCTGTGGTAATCAATACTGGTTCTTGGTCTAAACAGGGTTACAGATAGAACACTTGGGATCTTGCTCTCGACTGCGTTTAAGATCAGATACAAGGAGGCACTGACAAAAGTATACACAGCAGCTCATATAACAGCTTCCAAGTACTTGTCCTTTTTAACAAAAGAAGAAACAAATTGTAAGCCTTGTTTTGCCATGGTTTTGAATTTAGTGTTAACCACCTAAAACTAAAGCTTGTAACATTAACAATCTTTTGTTTTTTCGTTTCTGTGAACTTTTGAAAGTGTACGAAGCAGCTCACCTGTCATCGACAGCCTTCAAGAAGTGGAAAACATGTGGGCGTAGATTAGAGAGAGCTTCAATACTCGGAAGAAAACGCAAGGATTCTAATTAATAAGTTCCCCCAAAAACTCTTTATTCGCATCCTTTTTCAACAGAGTGATTGTGTCATATTAAACATGTCAAAATGATGTTGTAGACAACATATATTTGCGCTTATGGTTGAATCAAATTGTTCAAATACTTTTGTAACCATATTGATTTGATACTAAACTCAGTTATGTGCTTCTTTAATTGACTTAAAAATCAGATCCAATTGGTGTTACAGTTTTGCCTTGTACTAATAACAATGCCATAGGACCATGTATCTCTCAATATTGATCAATTATATGTATCTCTCAATATTTATCAATTATATGTTTCTCGCAATATTGATACATGATATGTATCTCTCAAGATTGATCTATGATATGTATCTTGTTTATCTGGATATTTCATTTGGATCACCAACATTGTCCACTTCAATACATGGAATCCAGTCATTATCTTGTTTGAAGTTATACTTACTATTTTTAACCTGAACAGAATCAGTGTAAGAAGATCAAATCCAACACAACACAACAATTAAAGGGAAACGAAAGTATTATATAGTTAAAAAAGGGCTCATATCAAGTGTAAAGATTGGAAGGACCGTCATCGAGGGTAAGGGATGAATTAAAAAAGAACCCTTAATCAAAAAAAGGGAAAAAATAAACATTAAAATCATAATGTATTTCTCCATCGATTTCGATTTGGGTTTTTTTTTTTTCTCTCCATCCCATGAGAGTTTTGTTCAGACTCCCCTCTCAAGCCTCTCTCTTTTTAATCATCGCCCCACAAATTTTTAAAATTTCATCGAATTCGTTAAAAAAAAATCAAGATCCAGTTTTCCGGGAAAGTAAAGAAGAAAAATTTATCAGAACTACGATGAAGAAGAAGAAAGGTGAGTTAAGCGTATAAATATAAGATGGGTTTAGGGTTTAACAATTAGCCCACTCTTAATGGGCTTTATTCGGGTCATAAAACCGGTTTACGATCTGCTCCGGTTTATCAATACGGGTTAACTTTAATCCACAGTCTGGACAAGGCTATTCAATTATCCAAACACAAGGCTTCTCTTCTGCAAAAGTTCGTTTCATCATCTCTTGCTGAACTTTTTCTTCCCCCCTCTGAATTGCGGAGTTGTGATTTGATCGGAAACTTGAAATGTTCAATCAGTTTGGTTCGACTTCGGAGACTCTGAGCAAAGCTTCAGCTGTGGTGCTCCGGATCGGCACTGACGCTCATCTTTATGATGATCCAGAGGATGTCAACATTGCTCCACTATTAGATAGCAAGTTCGAATCCGAGAAATGTGAAGCTCTTAAGCGTCTCCTTGCTCTTATCGCTCAGGGCTTTGATGTCTCCAATTTCTTCCCTCAGGTGTTTTTCACTTATTTAGTTTTGATCCTTCTGTTTTCAATATCAGTTGAATTGACCCTGTGAGATCTATCTAGCTCCGATTTAAAAACATTTTTTGGGACGAATTTGTAATGGCAGGTGGTGAAGAATGTTGCGTCACAGTCATCGGAAGTGAAGAAGCTAGTTTACTTGTATTTGCTACAATATGCGGAAAAGTATGTAAAACCCAAATCAGTGATTTGCTGTGTTTTTACTTTTTGTTTGTGTATCTTACATAGTAGCTTCTATTGGTTTATGTAGGCGTCCAAATGAAGCATTGTTATCGATTAACTATTTTCAGAAGGACTTGGGGGATCCAAACCCATTGGTTAGGGCTTGGGCACTTCGTACAATGGCAGGGATTCGCTTACATGTTATTGCACCTCTTGCACTTGCTGCTGTGAGTAAATGTGCTAGGGATCCAGCTGTCTATGTCAGAAAATGTGCTGCAAATGCTCTTCCTAAGTTGCATGATTTGCGTCTGGAAGAACATGCTCCTGCAATTGAAGAGGTTTGTCCTGTCCAATATCTTTTAGTCTTTCTTTTAATCCTGCCATGTCTAGATGGGCACTAGGATTTTGAATATCTTGTCTAGGTTCTGTTTATGCATTGTCTAGTGTTTGAAGATGAGGGTAGGTTCTATGTTTTTGATGTCCTTGGGCTTAGGAGTTTTAGTGGTGAATGTGGATTTTTCATTGAAACAATGAACCTTGCTGCAGATAGTTGGGATATTATTGAATGACCATTCTCCAGGAGTTGTTGGAGCAGCGGCAGCGGCATTCACCTCAATCTGTCCAAATAACTTCGAACTGATTAGAAAGAACTATAAGAAGTTGTGTCAGATTCTTCCTGACGTAGAAGAGTGGGGTCAGATATTACTTATAGGAACTCTTTTGCGCTATGTGGTTGCAAGGCATGGACTTGTACGGGAATCTTTGATGTTGTCCCTACATGGTATGGATAGTAATGGCTTCTGTGAGAAGGATGCCCTAGTCAGAGATCTTACATTGGATAAAGAAGATGGTGGTAAAAGTGATTCATTTGATGTTAATCTGGTTAACGTTGTTTCGAAATGTTACATTGAAGGTCCAGATGAGTATCTATCTAGATCTAGTTGCCTCGATCCAGTTACATCTGCATTCGATAGCAAAGAGACCACATCTGTTGCACATAATGAAGATGTTAAGATCCTGCTTCAGTGTACATCCCCATTGTTATGGAGTAATAACAGTGCGGTTGTACTAGCAGCAGCTGGCGTTCAATGGATAATGGCACCTCTAGAAGATGTTAAAAAAATTGTTAAACCGCTCTTGTTTTTGCTTAGGTCATCCAGCGCCTCCAAATATGTGGTAACATTATATTATTTTCCTCGCCATTATTTATCTTGTCCGTCCATTCCACATTCTACACACATTTATCTAGTCTTGACGAAATATCCTCTCTGAGCATTGTTTAATTCATATTCGTGGCAGGTCCTCTGCAATATCCTAGTTTTCGCCAAAGCAGCCCCCTCTCTCTTTGCTCCACACTTCGAAAATTTCTTCATTTGTTCCTCCGATGCATATCAAGTTAAAGCACATAAGCTGGAGATGCTATCTCTCGTTGCTACCACTTCATCTATCTCTTCAATTTTGAGAGAGTTTGAGGTACTACTTTAACCTTAACCGAAGATAGAAGTATTTTGGTTCATTCTGGAAAGTTTGTGTTATCATTTGATTTTCCAGTATAAAGTGTTGTTAACCATGAGCTTTTTCCAGGATTATATTAAAGATCCGGACAGAAGATTTGCAGCTGATACAATTGCAGCGATTGGTTTGTGTGCGAGAAGACTGCCAACAATTCCAACTACATGTCTTGATGGATTGCTAGCACTAGTTCGACAAGGTCAATTATGCTTCATTTATTTCTACTCATTGGTTGACCTATTTGGCAGTTCGGTTGAAGTAGCTGTCATTATGTTACAGAATCTTTTGCTGGCGATCCCGAGTCGGTAGATGGAGAAGAAGGAGTGTTGGTGCAAGCCGTGATGTCGATCCAAACTATCATAGAGCGAGATCCCGATAGTCATGATAAAGTATACACATCTCATTTACTGTTTGAGCATCTCTATCTGACCAGTTTTAAAAACATACTTAGAACCCACTGCAATGATCTCAAATAACTCTGTTGTTTTTTCATTTTGGGTGTTTGAAGGTGATAATTCAGCTGTTTCGTAGTCTGGATTCAATAAAGGTAGCTGCTGCTCGTGCAACTATTATTTGGATGGTAGGGGTTTACTGCTCTTTGGGTCCTATCATTCCTAGGATGCTGACCACGTTAACCAAGTACCTTGCATGGAGCTTTAAATCAGAGGCATCAGAGACGAAACTACAGATTCTTAATACTACAGCTAAGGTATATAGCTAGGGGCTTTGCTTCATCTTATTCTGGATAATTATATTTAGGAAAAGATTTTAGTATAACCATATATTATCTCTACATCAATCCCGAAGGAAAGGCTATATGTTTCAATGAGAAAGGGCATCTACATTTTTACTATTTGAACAATGCTATCACCTTTTCTCTGTAAAAAAATCTGTTCCAATTTTTTACTAATAATAAGATTTCTTCATTAACCATTTCATCCGATGGCTTTTCTGTCCTGTGAAATATTTTAGATGTGGAAAATCATTACTGCTTGTGCTAATGTGTCACTACAGTTCTCAGAAGATATTGATCAAGTACTTATCAATCGCCTTTGTAATTGCAGGTTCTAATAAGTGCAAAGGTTGACGACTTTCAGATGTTGAAAAGGATTATGGTTTATATGCTTGAATTGGGCGAATGTGACTTAAGCTATGACATTCGTGATCGAACTCGTTTCCTCAAGAAGCTGCTGCCATGCAAATTAGCTTCTCATGAGGCCACAGAAGACAGTGTTGCATCACAAGAAAATATTGCTGTGCATGTTGTGGAACATGTATTTGGGAGCAAACTGAAACCTTTTCTACCTTTAGGTCTAAACGATCGTTTTTATCTTCCTGGATCTCTGTCACAGATAGTTCTTCATGCAGCCCCTGGATATGAACCTCTTCCAAAGCCCTGTAGTTTTGTGTTTGAAGAACATGACCAGCTGTCAGATTCAGATAGACAAAGGGATGCCGGAGCTGTATTGGATCGATCTCAGGAATCCTCTGAAACAGGGGATGAAGATGGTTCCTCTGATTATGACTCTGAATCTTCTGTTGGTTCAGAGTTCAGCAGTGACGATAATGAAAGAAAAGTATCTAATGATGCCAGCGATCCAGCTGCTCCTTTAATTCAAATTTCAGATACTTCTGTTTCCGCTGACCAGGAAGAACTAAGGTCCAGAAGGGCCCTGGATTTGTGGTTAGATGATCAGCCTAGTACATCAAATCAAACTCCATCTGCAGTAAATAGTAATCAGAGCTCTTATGCGAAGATATCCATTGGTGATATAGGAAGCCGAGTGAAGCCGAAATGCTATAGTCTCTTAGACCCTGGGAATGGCAGTGGCTTGAAGGTAGACTATGCCTTTTTATCTGAAGTCTCTATTGTATCCCCATTACATGTTTGCGTAGAAGTTCTGTTTGAGAACAGTTCTGGGGAACCTATCCTGGACGTGAATTTGGAAGATGAAGAATCAATGAAGGTAGCAGACTCTTCTGAACAGACTTTGGTTGGTAAAGCAAAGTGAGTTTGATTCCTTTATACGAATTGATTTAGTTAGCATGCTTTTTGCCTAATCCATATATCACTTACCCTTACATAAAATGTGCCTAACTTAATGATATATATCACACAAGTTCTCATCCTTAATCCTGCAAGGAATTAGTTTTGGTAGAAATCCATTATCTTTAATTTCTCTTAATTATCTCATTTACCTATTCGTAAACCCTGCAGTGCATCTTACAACAATGTGCCAACACTAATTCCACTTGAGGAAATCAGTTGCCTTGAACCACGTCAGAGTGCAAAGAGGCTTATCCAGGTTCGGTTTCATCACCACTTGCTTCCCATGAGGTTAACCTTGCATTACAATGGAAAGAAGGTTCCTGTCAAGTTACGACCTGATCTTGGATACCTTGTGAAACCATTCTCAATGAGCATCGAGGAATTCTTAGCCACAGAATCTCGATTACCTGGAATGTTCGAGTACAGTCGAAGGTTAGCTGCTTTCTTTACTTAAAGCTGAGGTTGATTTATAAGAAACTTCGATTGTTTACTTTCTGCACTAAAAATAACCTTGGGTTCTTTTCAATTTTGGTAGGTGTACATTTGACGACCATGTTAAAGATTCAAGAATGGAGAATGGGAAAGACAAATTTCTCAGCATCTGCGAATGCATAACACTAAAGGTGCTTAGCAACTCAAATCTACACCTTGTGTCTGTGGATTTACCAGTTGCAAACACACTCGAAGATGCAACTGGGCTGCGATTAAGATTCGGCAGCAAAATCTTGAGCAGTGAGATCCCTCTTTTGATTACCATCACAGTGGAAGGCAAATGCACCGAAGTTCTGAATTTAACAGTCAAGATCAATTGCGAAGAAACAGTTTTTGGTCTAAACCTGTTGAACAGGATAGCTAATTTCATGGTTGAGCCGTCTTCTTCAACCAATTGATAAGCAAAATAGAGGATTTTTCTTGTATGTCACTATATGTGTATGCTACTAAACCCTGTTTTATAACATTCTCTTTAATTTTTGATACATTTCTGTATAATTTAAATATAAATACAATGAGATTTCATAAACATGCTCTTACTAAATTAAAGATTCTCTACAACCAACAACAGATCATGATACATCATGAAAATTAAATAATATATTTTTCAAACTTATGAATAGCTTAATGATGTTGACACTAAAGATGAAACAGTAACATAGAATCAGCAAAATAGCAAGGAACGAAACTAATCAAACTGGCTATGCTTCCATCCTCCAAATACTTCTCCATCCATTGCCCTGTCTTGCTGAAAATTCCCAAAAAAATACAAATAGTTTCAATAAGAGTTGAACAAGATTTAGTTAGAAAAATGTAAAAGAGAAAGAGAAGTGAACCAACCAAAAGAGAGTAAGAAACTCCGATGAGAAG
>NC_025690.1:16855780-16865223 GCF_000633955.1 Camelina sativa | reverse complement strand
TTTAGTTAGAAAAATGTAAAAGAGAAAGAGAAGTGAACCAACCAAAAGAGAGTAAGAAACTCCGATGAGAAGCTCGCCGACAAAGGAGAGATCAGAGTCAACAACGTTGTACTTGGTCGGCCTTATCTCTGCCGTTCCTTTCTCAACTCCCATTTCCAATAGCTCTTTAACATGTACCCTATTTATTCATTCATTCATTCATTAATCAAGATTAATCCAAATCATTTTTACGTATCTTTTATAGTTTTAGGCTATGTCATATAATATTATTATATACGTACGTGGCTTCGCCGATGTAGTCGTCGGTAGAGAAAGTATCATGGTCCATGACTTTGACGATGAGTTTGTAATCGGCACCAGAGCCAGGAAACTCTGCCCTCCATCTTAGTTTATCATTCCATGTTGGGTTTCTACCTCCATCTTCTTCATTTTAATAAACACAAATATTTCCAATCAGTTTTTTTTTTTCTGTCTTGTATACTATTTTCTTTACTAGAAAATATCACCAAGATCATATAATTTTACATTTTCCTATGCTTTTTTTTAAAAAAAAAGGAAAACTAAAATATTATTGTTTCTTATAGTAAACAACCACTTGTTGTGAGTCCTATAATCAATTAGTTAAATATGAAGTTTGGTGTATTGAATTAGTTAAATAATGATGTTGGCCAGACAATATCTCGCTAAATGAGATGACTACTTTCAGTTTGAGAAGGAAACTCTATCCATACACATAATTTTTCAAGATTTGAACCATACATACTAGGAGAGAAACTTATAAGCTACCACAAAATGTCTCCAATATAAAACAGGAAATAATAAAGTAGATGAAAACATTTGAGAGTTGGGATTAAAAAAAATATGCAGAATAACATTAATATTTTAACAAATTATCTTTTATTTAGTTTTCATGTTATATACTTTTAATTTCGCAGAAGAAAAATACTTTTAAGACATGCATATAGCGAATAAAATCTTTGCTTCAACATAACACAAAGAACTTGATGAATGTTACGAGTGATAAAAACATGTTTTCAAAGCGCAAACAAATAGTGTGCCATTCATCACCATTATATCATGTCTTCAAGAAAGTTATAATTCAAAAGAATACTAAACAATAATTTTACTAGGAATACTACCTATAAGTAAAAACAGTGATTTAACTTAAGCTAAAACATGCAATGATATGCTATGATGATAGTTGAAATACCTATGGATCTCAAGTTGCACTTATTATTTCATTTATAAGTCACAACCATCAACTATCACAAGCATGTGGGCCTTTTTAATGCTTATTAAATAAGATAGAAAATGAAAATGGAGAAATAGTCTCTCTCGCATAAAACCAAAAAAAAAAAGTCAAACTATAGAAAGCCTAATTATGCTGATTATAGAGAGATTTGGAAATATTTGAAGAGGAAGGGAAATAATGATTAGAAAGTTAATTACCTTTAGCAACGCTACTTTTGCGGGTTTGCCCTTTGTATTGGATCTCAACATATGGATCTATCTTACCTAATAATCAAAGAAAAACACAAAGTAAATATTAAGAAAGGGTTTTAAAAAATTCCAAGGACACCAAATCTGAGAGAAGAGATGTTATTCATTACCAAGAAAATCAGATCGCTTGAGATTTTTGCCACTGATGAGATTAACCTCAAGGATTCCCACAGCCATCTCTCAAGAAGAGTCTTTTCAAAGTTTTTTTTTTGGGTTTGTGTTTTCTAAATAAAGAAGAAAGAAGAAGAAAGAGAAACGATGAAGTGGATATGTCAGACGAAGAAGTCCTTTAAATACAGAAGCAAAGAACACAAGCAGACCTTCTCTCGTTCACATGATTAATACTATTCTTATTTATTATTTTTCAAAAAATAACCCGCGTCCGCGTTCGCGGTTGGTTCCACCAAGACCGGA
The DNA here is from genome assembly GCF_000633955.1 of Camelina sativa. Classification (NCBI taxonomy): domain Eukaryota; kingdom Viridiplantae; phylum Streptophyta; class Magnoliopsida; order Brassicales; family Brassicaceae; genus Camelina; species Camelina sativa. Next base: position 16,863,309 of record NC_025690.1, on the reverse strand, counting down.
CCAAGCCAAACCAAACTTTTATGTACAAAGTAGAAGAGGCAAAACAAGAAGACCTAATAAGTATTTTTCGTTTGGTCAACTAATGCAAATTACCATCTTACACCTGTAGTTGGTTTTGTTTAAGGAAAGACCAGATTGGCTGCTTGGATCTTGTAAATTGTAAACGAACCAACCAATCAGAAAGTATTGGTTTGGACCTTTTGTCCAAAATAGACCCAAGAAAACATCATCATAATGTATTGACTTCTAGATGGAATCCTTTTTAATTTTTATTATCTTCTTCTCAGACATTCGTAGACACAGACTTTGTTATAAGATTTTCAAAGGCTGCTACGAAACAAAGAAAAATTGCAGTTCTCGACTCTTGACCATACGAGAGAAGAATACTTTGGTTGCACGCACATTCTGGTTTCCCAAACGTTTCACACATTAGAAGCTTAAACCAATCTTCATACAAAACTTCAAAAATAAGACCCATAAACCGAGGACAGAGATTCCAAGTAACATCACACCACAAGACACCACTATCTTTAACAAGCCAGAGTAGGGAGTTTTTGAAGACACATAGGCCACTACTAGAGAGAAACAAAGACAACCCATAAAGCGTTGCACAAAGCTTTGGTCTTTGAGATCGGGAGAGAGAGAGGGAGGCTTCTTAACATAAGTCTCACCTTGGAGATGCCTCCACAGACCTGGACCTGGATCCCGATGGCGACCTTGAAACAGCTCTTCCACCACGACGCCTTTCCTCTGGTTCATAGCCCGGTTTCCTATAAATACCAATCAATGTCCAGATACGAAACATGAGACACAATCCTCAGGGGCAAAAAGAATATCAGACACAATGTCTCACTTACTCTCTAATCTCATTGTCTCCATTTCTGTCCTTTTCTGGAGCAGCATCACCTTCATAGCCAGGGGAATAGGACCTGCGACTGTATTTTACATCTTCTTCTCCACGAGGACCTCTTGGTGGTGATCGTGGACGTTCCTCTTGCCTTCTCCTTGGAGATGGTGAATAGTCTGCTCCTCTTCGTCTTGGTGCAGGAGAGTAAGACCTGTAAAACCATTATGTAAATTAAACATACATCTCATTGACTTGAATGATAATGATGTAAAATGTATAGGTGACAAAGCAGGCTACCTTGATCTGTATCTGCTTCTAGAGTCTGATGGACGACGGGGAGAGCGTGAACGAGAGATTGAACGTGAACGAGACCGTCCTGAAAACACACAATCATAGACATACTCAAGCTATGTATATAAAACATCACAATCTAGCTCTGCTCATGTATGTTGAAATTTTACTGTTAAAGAACATAATAAGTGCATACTCAGAGAGAATATCACTAACCATGAGAACGACCTCTGGAGCCTGAAGGTTCCCTGAAAAACAGAAGACAATTTTTTTATTATTGTTCTCAACTTCTTTGGAAAAATGATAATGAACTTACAGAGTTTTGATGAGGAAGAGCGATATTATTGATAACTATTTGCTTTAGCAATCAGAATATCGAAACTTACCTACTCCGAGTCCTAGTCTTCACACGCATCTCCTCAGGCCTTTTCCTAGACTCTGAAGCAACAACCACAGTTATCTCTCTCCCAGCAAATATCCTCCTGTTCATGCTTCTTTGAGCCTCCCCAGCATCATATGCATCAACAAACTCCACAAAGGCAAACCCCCGCGGTTCCCTGCATAATTCATAAGCTTATCATTCCAAGTGTTTGATGGTTGATAGCAATGCACATAACACTAGGAAGATTTTATATTATCAGCAAACTCAGCCTACACTCAACCACTAGACTGAATACCTTTCTCAGATATCGTAATTGGGCTTCTGAGAACGTCTAAGTAAACGTCAGCTTCAGAGAGCTTCTAAGAAAAGCAGACTTCTACTTATGCAAATATGGCTAGTAGCTGACCTTTTCTTAACAGTTTAAGCACATCAACTCGAAAAGAGGCAAGAGATCTTGTAAAAATAAGAAGCACTTGATCCCAATAGTAAGTTCTCTTCAGATCGCCTTCCCCAACAAACTTATAAAGTTTTGAGTAATTTATAGTAAAGCTTCATAAGGAACATTCTTCACTTATTATGTGCTTCCATATAGAACAATCTTCACATACTACTTGCTTCCAAACAAAACAATCTTCACTTATAAACTTGCTTCCAAACAAAACATTCTTGATTTGAAATGACTCTTAATATCCTTTTAATCCACTAAGTCAAGCATTTTTTTTTTCACGAGGGGCTTCATCAAAATGTGGGGCTTGGTCTTGTTTTAACTTCAAGCCAACATACCCCCTGGGAAATCATTCAACGTTAAATGTACTATGGGAAAAAGCAAGTCCAAATAGAAAGCTCTGAAATTGAGTACTCATCGACAAAGGTCTCTTCTAACCTCGAGAACTAAGCTCTAACAGAAAGTGCAGAGTAAACAAAAGAAGAAGGTAAACGCATAACTTGCGCCAAAATCAAAACTCATATGTCATCTCAATTTTTTGCAAACCTTGACGACTTACAAACACCCTTTTTCTATCATAACAAAAGGTTCAGCACTGAACACGAAGCATCATGCAATCACCATACAACTAGTCTATCTATCAAGATTAACAACAGCTCAAAAAGACATCAAGAAGGAAAAAAAAAAAAAAGAAAGAAAAGAGGAAGCTCACCCAGAGTAATAGTCTCTCGGGATATAGACATCTCTCACAGGTCCAAACCTCTCAAAGGGCGCACGAAGCTCTTCTGGTCTGCAAAATCAAAGACCAAAAGAAACAAAATCAGTAAAAACCAATAGAGTCTTTTGTAATTTAAGCAAGAGAGAGAGTTAAGAGAAATTAACCTGCAATCAAGAGGAATGTTACGAACCAAGAGACTACCATGGCTAGAGCCTTTACGTCCACCACCATATCCACGTCGAGGAGGAGGAGGTGGACTTCTACCACGACCACCATATCCTCTCCTTGGAGGGCTGTAATAAGGCGGACTGTATCTCCTCATCTTTTCCAAGAAACGAAAAGAAAAAAAGAAAGACCTAACACAGACAGAAGAAACGTATTCAACACCAGATCCTCAAACGAGTTTACAATCGGAGGATTCAAGAGAGAATAAAAAGATCAGGAAATTATTACCTCCGACGGAGCACAATTATCCCAACTTTGAGAGAGTAGCAAAGAGAAGACACAAATTGTTCAAAAGACAGATCTGATGAAGTGAATGAACAACAACCCCTATGCTTTTTTCTTTAGAGAAGAAGAGAGATGATGATGACTTCTCTTGTTTTCTTCTTCTATTGGATGTTCAAAGAGCTAGGCCCATCTTTTCATTGGGCTTGGCCTTATTGCTATTTTCCATTTTTTCCAGTTTTTTTATAAAAAATTAAAATAAAATTTAAAAAAAAAAACTCTAGGAAAAAAACAGAGATTGGTCTGTAGTAATTTTAATCTTATGGACTTTTTCTTTGTTAGCGATTAGGAAAAATAAAATAAATTAAGTTTGGCAAGGTGAATATGCGAATTTGGATATTCTAAGGTTTAGATTCTCGTTCTAAACTTTGATTTGGGAATTTTGGGTGGTTTCCAAAACCATATAATGTTGATGACTTGTTGTTAATCTTACTTAATTCTATTTTGGCTTAATCAGCTTAGAATTGATATTTGTGTTACATTAACTAACTAACTAACTACAACGACTAAAATTTGACAGAAATTAGTTACATACTATATGGTCACTACTTACTACCCCATTTTAGTAAGAGACTCAAAATATTTGATCTATCAGAACAAGATTCTCCCCAAATCAACAACAGGAGCAAAAAGCTATATAACCAGTGTTACAAAATCACTTACACACGACAAAATATTACAACAGCAACAAACAAGGAGACATGAGACCTAACCAGCAACCACATCTTTGTCTACCTACAACAAACCATCAGTTTTTTTGTTTAAACCGTTTTTCTGGTACGTGTCTTCAATTTTCAATCCCACAACTTTCTTAGTATCCTTAACCGGGTCAACGTTTGCCGGTTTAACCACGCTGTCTTGCAGCTGTATCAAGGCTCGGACAACTTGGTCCATGGTAGGACGCGATTTGGGTTCGAATGAGAGGCACTGCACAGCAATGCTTGCCAATCTCACGGCTCCTTCGGGTTTGTACTGTGAGTTAAGCCGAGTGTCCACGATCAGTAGAACTTTTCGTCTGCTTGTGAGGTATGGTCTAGCCCAATCCACGAGGTTTTGCTCCTTGGCTGGGCGGTTATGATCCAGTGCTTGTCTTCCACAGAGTAGTTCCAGTAGAACAACCCCGAAACTGTATACGTCGCTTCTAGCATTCAAGTGTCCTGAAAAAAAAAGATAGAGAGATGAGAGAACGAAACTAGGATGCAACTCTAACCGCCAAAATGTTATAGTTGTTACTCTTCAAACTCGCATTTATTTTACTCATTGCTATAGTTAGGCAACCATTTGATTGAATCATATCTTAGAACTTTACCTGTTGAGACATACTCTGGCGCGGCATAGCCAAATGTACCCATGACTCTGGTACTAACATAGCTTGTTTCTCCCATTGGACCGTCCCTCGCTAATCCAAAGTCTGAAAGCTTTGCATTAAAGTCCTGTTGTTTGAATAACAAAGTCAGTATTTTAAGTCGTTGATAAAAAAAATAAGTAGACTTGAAGGGTTTTTTCAAAAGAGAGAAGAGCATACTACCGAGTCGAGTAAGATGTTAGAAGCCTTGATGTCTCGGTATATGACTTTGACGGGATCGCTATGAAGAAATGCGAGGCCCTTAGCTGCATCAAGTGCAACCTTAATCCGTAGAATCCAAGAGAGCGGCTTAAAATCCCGGCTTCCTGCTTCAAAATCATCCAAACATAAGAACAAAACCTCTCAAGTTACACAAAACATGGATTTTGATCAAAAGACTCACTTGAGAAGAGATGATTCTCAAGACTACCCTTGTGCATAAACTCGTATACAAGAAGCCGTTGTTCATCTTCCACGCAATAACCAATCAATTTAACTAAATTGGGGTGACTTAACTGCCCCAAGTAGTTGATCTCTGTCTGAATAACAACAACAACAACAACAACACACAAGAGATCAGAGTCAGAGCCATAAAATCAAAAACATTGTTAAAGAAACATAAGAAGAAACAAGTTGGGTTTGTACCAGCCATTCTCGGTGACCTTGAAAACCATCAGGGTTAAGCCGCTTAACAGCAATTACAAGACCGGAGCTAGATTTGGTCGGGGTAAGAGTAGTCTCATCAAGCCAGCCTCTAAAGACACAACCAAAGCCACCTTCTCCAACAACAGAGTCAGCTCTGAAGTTTCTGGTTGCGAGTTTAAGTTCATTAAAGGTGAAGCTTTTAACACTCGTTGAGCTAAGTATCTCTCCTTCTGTCTTATGAGCTCCCGCATATGATGATGATGATGATTTATAGCTCGAGAGACGAAGATCATCGAGACCACTACTACTCTTATCTGCAACAAAAGCGTTGACCAAAGTCAAAATCGAGAGTACCAAAAAAGGGGAAAACTTTTTTGAGTCAGATCACGAGAATATACTTTGCAAAGTTCATTATTTTTCTTAAAACCCATTACCAATTAACCAAAAAGATCACGAATTTGAAGAGATACACATGGAAAAACACATAAAAATGGGAATTGAATGAAAAAGTTTGAAGTAGCAGAGAACGCACTAAGGACACGAGAACTGAGGCAAGAGCCCATTGAAGTAGAGAGATGGATCAAACGAATGAAGTAGATCGTTTTTGTCCTTTTTTCTGACAAAATGAGTTGGCTTCTTCAGCTGTTTTATTGTGTAGGAACAGATTCTCTCAGATGAAACCCATTAAAGCTGAGCAATTAAGAAAGAGAAAGATTTGAAAAGCATACACTAAAGAAGAGAGAGAGAAAGAGAGATAATGAGAAGAGAAGATGGATGTTGATGATGAGATACTAGAGGCAAATAAAGGAAGAAGAAGAAGAAGAAGAAGAAGAAAGGTCTCTTTTTATTTCTTTGTCCGAAAAACGAATTCAGACAAAAAAAAAAGTGAGTTTTGACCAAAACAAGAGTTTTTGGGGTTATCGTTTGGTGGAAACGAGTTTAATTAGTAATAGTTTAATAATAAAATCAGTGGGACTTTTTGGTTCTTTTATACCTAGTTTTGTATTTTCTTCTATAGGTTTGATTTGATCCATCTAATTAGAGTGCTTAACGTACATAAAAAGATACCTAATGAATGATAAGTTCAAGATTCAAAATTTAACGACGTACATAAAAAGATCACTAATGAATGATAAGTTAAAGATTCAAGACTTACCTCTTAATGGTCTTTAGATTTTGGAATCCTTGCTTTTTAGCCTTATGAATTCGTCGGGGACCTCTTGGTGGATGGGACTTGGGTGGGGTTGGATGCTAGAAAGAAGACAAACGTTTTGTCGAAACTGATGGATAATATTTCGATTTATATGCTTTGGGTGTGGAATGATGAGACAGATTCGGGTTTAAATACTATTTGTATGAGATAGAAAGTAGACACGCATACAAAACGCAAAAACAACTTAACCGGTGGAGTTTCAATTACGCAGTTAGGTAAGAAAATTAGACCTAGGAAAATATCTACTTATGTACTGTATAATATAGTGAACCAGAAAATAAGTTTTATACAAAGTAGGTAAGAAAAAATATGATTTGTAAAGAAGAAAATATAATTGACCTTTTGTGCGTAATGTAATTTTAACTAGTGCTAAGGATCATGAGGGTTTTGTAGTACGTATAAAAGTTTTATTCTATAAATAACACTAAAAACTGAGCAAAAGATTGAAGTAAATGTTGTCGCTGTATACCAAACCTCCATATTTTTTTTCTTCTCTAATTTGATTCAATAACGTGTAAGTATTTTGTTTTCTAATGCATGAATAAATAATGTGTTTCAGTCATACGGACCCAAAATTACTCCACTGCCGAAAGAATCGATGACTTGGTCAAACCTCCTCTTCCTAAGGTCACAATTGTTTGCTCGTTAAGCAAAATAAGTCTAACGTCAACTAAATAATATAATACTGAAAATAAATATTTAAATTCCTATAATTCCTAAAGTGAAGCACTCGCTGAACATGAATAGAAGAAATGTGGGTTGACTTGGGAGATCATACGTTATCACATTTGTAGCTGAGTCACGGTATTGTGTCTTTTTCTTGACATTAGTTGTCGCATTTAGCCGGGTCAAAACTCTTATACATTTTTATTACACTTGAGTCCAATTTTTTAATAACTGTTTTGAACAATTTTGACGTGACGGAGCTCTTCGTTTGGACTTTCAATCCATCTTTTTTACACATGATGATGATCACTTAAGTTCCACTGAGCCGTCTTACTGATTACTTATACTATTAGTTAGTTATTTAAATCAGCGTAACTAGGTTCTTCGTTCGCGTCGGCATACGCATCCTTTTTTCTTCCACAAATCGGAAATTGACATTCCTAATACTGAGTTTCTTCTCCACGAAATTT
>NC_025690.1:16841920-16853513 GCF_000633955.1 Camelina sativa | reverse complement strand
CCACCTTCTCCAACAACAGAGTCAGCTCTGAAGTTTCTGGTTGCGAGTTTAAGTTCATTAAAGGTGAAGCTTTTAACACTCGTTGAGCTAAGTATCTCTCCTTCTGTCTTATGAGCTCCCGCATATGATGATGATGATGATTTATAGCTCGAGAGACGAAGATCATCGAGACCACTACTACTCTTATCTGCAACAAAAGCGTTGACCAAAGTCAAAATCGAGAGTACCAAAAAAGGGGAAAACTTTTTTGAGTCAGATCACGAGAATATACTTTGCAAAGTTCATTATTTTTCTTAAAACCCATTACCAATTAACCAAAAAGATCACGAATTTGAAGAGATACACATGGAAAAACACATAAAAATGGGAATTGAATGAAAAAGTTTGAAGTAGCAGAGAACGCACTAAGGACACGAGAACTGAGGCAAGAGCCCATTGAAGTAGAGAGATGGATCAAACGAATGAAGTAGATCGTTTTTGTCCTTTTTTCTGACAAAATGAGTTGGCTTCTTCAGCTGTTTTATTGTGTAGGAACAGATTCTCTCAGATGAAACCCATTAAAGCTGAGCAATTAAGAAAGAGAAAGATTTGAAAAGCATACACTAAAGAAGAGAGAGAGAAAGAGAGATAATGAGAAGAGAAGATGGATGTTGATGATGAGATACTAGAGGCAAATAAAGGAAGAAGAAGAAGAAGAAGAAGAAGAAAGGTCTCTTTTTATTTCTTTGTCCGAAAAACGAATTCAGACAAAAAAAAAAGTGAGTTTTGACCAAAACAAGAGTTTTTGGGGTTATCGTTTGGTGGAAACGAGTTTAATTAGTAATAGTTTAATAATAAAATCAGTGGGACTTTTTGGTTCTTTTATACCTAGTTTTGTATTTTCTTCTATAGGTTTGATTTGATCCATCTAATTAGAGTGCTTAACGTACATAAAAAGATACCTAATGAATGATAAGTTCAAGATTCAAAATTTAACGACGTACATAAAAAGATCACTAATGAATGATAAGTTAAAGATTCAAGACTTACCTCTTAATGGTCTTTAGATTTTGGAATCCTTGCTTTTTAGCCTTATGAATTCGTCGGGGACCTCTTGGTGGATGGGACTTGGGTGGGGTTGGATGCTAGAAAGAAGACAAACGTTTTGTCGAAACTGATGGATAATATTTCGATTTATATGCTTTGGGTGTGGAATGATGAGACAGATTCGGGTTTAAATACTATTTGTATGAGATAGAAAGTAGACACGCATACAAAACGCAAAAACAACTTAACCGGTGGAGTTTCAATTACGCAGTTAGGTAAGAAAATTAGACCTAGGAAAATATCTACTTATGTACTGTATAATATAGTGAACCAGAAAATAAGTTTTATACAAAGTAGGTAAGAAAAAATATGATTTGTAAAGAAGAAAATATAATTGACCTTTTGTGCGTAATGTAATTTTAACTAGTGCTAAGGATCATGAGGGTTTTGTAGTACGTATAAAAGTTTTATTCTATAAATAACACTAAAAACTGAGCAAAAGATTGAAGTAAATGTTGTCGCTGTATACCAAACCTCCATATTTTTTTTCTTCTCTAATTTGATTCAATAACGTGTAAGTATTTTGTTTTCTAATGCATGAATAAATAATGTGTTTCAGTCATACGGACCCAAAATTACTCCACTGCCGAAAGAATCGATGACTTGGTCAAACCTCCTCTTCCTAAGGTCACAATTGTTTGCTCGTTAAGCAAAATAAGTCTAACGTCAACTAAATAATATAATACTGAAAATAAATATTTAAATTCCTATAATTCCTAAAGTGAAGCACTCGCTGAACATGAATAGAAGAAATGTGGGTTGACTTGGGAGATCATACGTTATCACATTTGTAGCTGAGTCACGGTATTGTGTCTTTTTCTTGACATTAGTTGTCGCATTTAGCCGGGTCAAAACTCTTATACATTTTTATTACACTTGAGTCCAATTTTTTAATAACTGTTTTGAACAATTTTGACGTGACGGAGCTCTTCGTTTGGACTTTCAATCCATCTTTTTTACACATGATGATGATCACTTAAGTTCCACTGAGCCGTCTTACTGATTACTTATACTATTAGTTAGTTATTTAAATCAGCGTAACTAGGTTCTTCGTTCGCGTCGGCATACGCATCCTTTTTTCTTCCACAAATCGGAAATTGACATTCCTAATACTGAGTTTCTTCTCCACGAAATTTCTTTTTCCTTCTTTTTTTTTTTACTCTCTACAGTCTGCATGATGTTAAACATAATTCATGATGACGACAATAAAGTTGAAAAAAATAGTATTTTAAAAGCTAAAAATGTCAAAATTGACAAGTCAATAGGGGAAAAGCGAAAGAAAAAAATAAAGCAATTTATTCCCACTCCTATTGTATAATCTTTCGAGCGTTCAAGCTTCTTCATTCAGTGGTTGACAGCATTATACAGAGATTAAAAAATAAAAGAGGGGGTCCAAAATGGAATAATGACATTTTGATATTAATTAAACAGGTGATTATGAAACAAATAATTTAGAAACGAAACGTCGAGGGGGTTAATTATATGAACATAAAGGAAGAGATTTGCAAGTTGACGGCTAAATAAATGGAGAAGAAATATGACTGTTGCGTTCTCAAAACAATATAGTAAAGAGAAACTTTTGCCAAATACAACTGGAACCAAAATGTATCATCATCGTACCAACTTATTCATATATTTTTTTCAGAGTTGAGACTGGAAAAGTAAAGGATTTTCAAACTGCTTAATGAACTCATTAGGTGCTTTTCTTCACCTCTGCAGCCTTAATGATGTCGATAAACTCAGGCTGCAAACGCAAAGAATGAACAAAAATAAACATTAGACGTGGTTTTGATTGAAACAAAAACGAAGATGTTATTATAACAAGGCAGAAAAATATATAGTATATGTGTACCTTTAGAGAAGCACCACCGACCAAGAAACCATCAACATCAGCCTGACCACCTAGCTCCTTGCAGTTACCACCATTGACGGATCCTGATATAAATTTGCACAATCAAGCTAAGTAACATAAACTCTTTAGGGGGAAATGAATTGAAAAGGTGTTACTGACACATTAAGATATGCTAATCATATAGTTACCTCCATAGATGATGCGGGTTGTAGCAGCGACATCAGCACTCACGTTCTTGGCAAGCCATTTCCTGAGTTCATCGTGTACCTGTTCATAAATGTAATAAGTTTTCGCACGAGAAAGATGCAACAATGTTAAAGTGCTCATACGCATCAACAACAACTTACTTCTTGAGCTTGGGCTGGGCTAGCGACCTTTCCGGTTCCAATGGCCCACACTGGTTCATAGGCTATGACAACATTTGACCAGTTCGACACGCGATCTGCCATTACAAACAAAAATGAGTTCTTAAGTTCTGTGTAGTTTAAAGGTATACACTAAGGGAGGTAAAGTGAGTAGAAACAGGAATTATTATCATCATAACAGGTCAAAGTGTCAACGCAAATGAACTCAGGTAGGAAAAAGAGATACAAATGTTTGACAGTTTACATACCAGCGATAGCCTTGGTCTGGGCAGCGACCACATCCATGGTTGACCCAGCCTCCCGCTCTTCAAGAGTCTCACCAACGCAAGCAATCACTTTCAAACCTTGAGCAAGTGCATAGGCAACCTTGTCTCCGACGAACTGCAAACATAAGATAGAGGTCAAAAACCAAAATCATGGATCTAAAAGCAGATTGAATAGAACTACAGAAAGGTAACCAACCTCGTTTGATTCATTAAGGATTGCCCTCCTTTCAGAGTGACCAAGGATAACCCATGGGATATCCAAGTTCACAAGCATCTCAGCACTGTCCACACAAATTACATAATGCGTAAGTGCAGGAAATAATACGCAGGAAGTACAGACATCACATAATTTTCTTCCTATGAAAGCATCCAATGGACAGGTGAATCGTTTTACACTTGCTTATCTAACCACGCAGGTATCAAATCATGTTATGACTCTCAGCTGTTAAGTTGTTTTCTTAAGAAGAGCAACAGATGGGAAGGTTGATTTGTTTTTAACAAACACATACTCATCTTCAAAACCATAGATCTTTAATGAATGGAACAATAACGGTAAAACAGCTTAAAGTATACACCAGTGGCGATAATCTCACCTCACTTCACCAGTGAAAGCACCACCTTTCTTAACCCAACAGTTTTGTGCAGCAACAAAAAAGTCATTCCTCAATGTGCTCTTAACCAGGGGAAGAAAAACATATGGAGGGCTAACCACAACCTCTGCATTGGTAAAAAAATTTCCATCAAACATAGATAGAACCATAACAAATATGATGGAACACATGTAGATGATACTAGATCTATCCAATCATGCTTACAGAGGTAACAAATATTTAACCTATCCACAGCTTACTGTATATAACATCTATATACAGTGAAACAGGTTTGTTTGTAAGGCCAAATCCATGCGATACGTTTTATTCCCCTATCACATCACTCAGATTTCAAAGACATGCAAAAACAGAATTATAGAATCGTCAAAGCAATAGAGATGCTACACTTACCTACAACATCCTGTGAAGGTACTTGAGCTTCATTAAGAGTGTTCACAATCTTCTTCACCTCCTCAGCAGTTCCGTTCTACAGTAGATTAAAAAATCCAAAACAAACCATAAGCATCATGTACCTAGCATGATAGTATAGTTTCTCTAACAAGATTAACACACAGATCCATCAAAACTAGAACACGAAACCAATCGAAGAAGAATTCGTAATCAAAACTGACAAAAACATGAGATCCGGCATCAAATCGTCAAATCTCAACCATCAGTACTAAATCAAAAACATCTAAGCCAATCATGGATCTGAACTCGACGTCAATCGAAGCAAACAGCGAACGAAACCTCAAAACTCAGATTACGATCGAGATTTTTCCGATCTCGTTCACTTGATCAGGGAAAATAACTAAAAAAAAAAAGTAAACAAAGATCCAGAAGAGAAGATCACTTACGCATTTCCAGTTGCCTCCGACGAAGAACTTTCTGGCCATTTTTGCTCGAGATTTTTTTGGTTCAGACGACGATCACGAGAGTCACTGATGGGAGAGGAGAGCTAAAAAGATTAGATCGAGAGTGTTCAGTGGCCGTTGTCTCTCGCAGAGGTCACTGATATATAAATTAAAAAAAATATATACTCTAAATATTTTATATACGGAAATGACGCATATGTCTAGGGTATAGAAGAATATTCCCTTAAAAAATTAGGAAAGCTGAGGGTAATAATGTAAATTCAGAAGGGATGAGGAAAATATTGTGGACGTGTTGGCCAAGGTTTGGTTGGTGGAACCGGGTGGGGTTAATAAAACAGACAACGGCGTGGATCGTGATGCCCTATTATAAGGCTTTAGGCCTACTAAAACACATAAACATAGATGGTGAAAGCCCATTAACCTGTTCAGATACAGTAATTTTAGTTTTCTTAAATCTTAATTATATATAATACAATTGAAACCCATATTACACACCTAAAGATGGATATTTTTCTTTGTTGAGTTATAATTTTTTATTTTTTTGGTCTACATAATTTCGTTTGATCTTTGTTGTTTTATATAACCGCAAGAATTTCAAACTGAAATAAACCAAGAAATCGTTGTCTTGTTGGATATGTAAAAGGACAATATATAGCGGCATCGTTATTATGTAAACGTTACGTGGTGATTTGTTTAATGAAGATAAAAATGAAAAAAGTTACGTGGTTTGTGCAGTCAGTGTAACTGTATGTGTCATTGGATAATGACAGTAAAATTGTTAACTAATCAGTTGAACAAAAAAAGAGAAGTGAATGTGTCTTCCTCGCTCGCTGGTGGTCCTGGGCCGACGAGTATCCGCAACTTTGTGGGAAGGCGGCTGCACTAAGGTTCTCCTTTGCAGATTAGGGTTTCTGGTTCATACCGGTTAGCTACCGGTTTAGTTTGATATATTCGGGTTAATTTTGGTTTTTGTTATCTGGTTTGGTTTGTTGTAATCGGATTGGGCCCTAAGGAAATAATTGTATGGGCCTATTCCGGAAATAGCTTATTGGGCATATATGTTTATAAATTGAAAGCCTTTTAACAAAAAAAAATGGGAAATTAATATAGAGATGAGACCGAAGAAAAAGAGAAAAGAACTGATACTCAAATTGTCTTAGAAAGAAACGTTTCTCGAATAAAACGGATACGTGTCATCTAATTAGTAGTTACTATTAAAAAATATTTTATTTATTTATTTAAAGCAACCCTCTATCGTTACTCCGGTGGCGATGGTCTAAAAAAATCACAACTCGAATTTTGATACTGAAATCAACTTTCATAACGATCTTTTTTAATAACCACTATTAATTTGTCTAAACCTCCATTTTTTTCTTTGACTTTGTTCAAACCTTTTGGTATCTTCTTGTATTTTCAATAAACATATCTTGTTTAGTCTCTATATAGAGCTAATATAGTGGCATCAATAATCAATTATATATTGTGTAACATTATACTAAAGAAAATAAAAGAAATTAAGTGGTTTGTGCAATCAGTTTAAGTATGTCACTGATAATGACAATAAACTGTTAACTAAAATAATGGATGTGGAGAGACATGGACGCGGATCTTCTTCTTTCTTTCCGAAAGAAAGCACAACAAATGGCTAAAGATAAGAGGAGGTTGTCGGTAAAAGTTAAAAGAATCAGCTTCCTCAACATCTTCATTATCCTACTTCGAATCTATTTGACTTTGGTCCGTAGTGTTCAAATTCCAGACCATTCCCTCCTACAAACACGTGTCTTATGGCACTATCCAAAACCGCGTTGTTCTATCTCCTCTTTTTTTTTTTCTTTTTTTTTCATATAATATTTTAATTATACATTTGGAAAGTACTTTAATATTACTGATTAAACCACACTTTTAATCTGTTTTAGTAGTAAAATGAAACCACTCAGATCTCTCTTGACCTCACTGTCAATATCTTTAAATAAAGAGCATATCCAAATAAAAGCAACACTATCTATCTACCAACCTTTTTTTTTTTTTTTCTATTTGAGTAAAAATCAGTTTATGGATAAATTTAGGATAGTAATATTAAAACTAATTTTGAGATTAGCAAATACAGATAAGATGAGTATTAAAACAGTGAGATAATTACAAAAACAATTATCCAAAATTAAGATAGACACTATAATTAGCCAAAACCAATTAAAACTTTCACGGTCACAACAAATTCCACTTTTTTCAATAATTTACAACTGCCTAAATTTAAGCCGACACACATGAAAAAAGACACAACTCAAAATCCAGCTGTTCCTCACTAAAAATATACATAACAAATTATACACACGTATACGCCTATACAAAACGGTCATATCTATTTTATTTTAATAATTTGTCTATTATAAATAGTTTTTATCAATAACAATTATTAAAAAAATATCTCTCCTCATCATAATAAAGACACAACTCAAACGATTCAAAGTGAAACACTTTGAATCGTTTGATATTTCCCAATCTCCCAAAAAAAAAAAACAATGGCCAAAGAGCCACCGTCAAGATCTCTCACTCTCCTCCTCTTCCTCCTCTCAGCCACCGTGTTCCTCTCTCTCCCCGCCGTGATCTCCGCCATAGGTGTTAACTACGGAACTCTCGGGAACCTCCCACCACCGACTCAGGTGGCAAATTTCATCAAAACACAAACCTCGATCGACAGCGTCAAGATTTTCGATGTGAACCCTGACATCCTCCGTGCCTTCGCCGGGACAGGTATCTCCGTCGTCGTTACCGTTCCTAACGGAGATATTCCGGCGTTGGCTAACGGGTTACAAGCTCGTCGGTGGGTTTCGGCTAACATTTTGCCGTTTCATCCTCAGACGATGATCAAGTATATATCCGTCGGAAATGAGATTTTGCTCTCCGGAGATAATAACATGATTAACAATCTTTTGCCGGCGATGAGGAATCTTAACAATGCTTTGGTTCGTGCTGGTGTCAGAGATGTTAAGGTCAGCTTTCTCATTATTATTATTATTATTATTATTATTTTCCTTATTTTTCAGATTTTTATGAATTATATAGTTTTCTTTTGGTAAATAATTAAATTATATTATGGTTTGATGTCATTATTTTTAATAATTTCTAGATAAAAACTTTGGAAATCTCTACTTTGAATTTTCAATATTGCTGCTAGTGATGAAGTATTTTATTTGTTTACGTAACTTTACCTTAATTTTTAACTAATGTAGATTATTAATAGTGAATTAATTGATTACCGTGAAAATTGCACTGTTTTTTGTTTTCTTTTCTTTGTAACAGCAATAATGCATTCATTGCGCATTAAAAGTTGGAACAACAACGTTGAAAAAATATGTGTAAAACAAAAGCTGATTATTTTGAAAATTTTAGATTAATATCTGTTTTTTTTTTCATGTTTTAATTAAATCTAAAAAAAGAATTCAACCAGATTGGAAAGTGTTAGCGATGTATTAAGATCTGACTATTTATACTTACCCCACGTGCTTATCTCACCGTCCACGGTTGTCCTTAGATTCTTGATGTGTCCCTACTGTCATGCCTTATGTTTTCTTTATTACATCATTGTTGTACATGTGATTCTACGAATTGTTAGAAACTGATAAAGCAACGATTGATTCTAAAAATTACTATTTGTTGCAATTTGTCTCAGGTCACAACCGCACACTCACTTAACATCATAGCCTATGACCTGACGGGTGCACCAAGCACTGGTAGATTCAGGCCTGGTTGGGACAAAGGCATATTGGCTCCAATCCTAGCTTACCATCGCCGCACCAAGTCTCCTTTCATGGTCAACCCGTACCCTTACTTTGGCTTTGACCCCAAGAACGTCAACTTCGCTATTTTCCGTACACCATACAAGGCTGTCCGTGACCCGTTCACCCGCAAAGTCTACACCAACATGTTCGATGCTCTCATGGACTCGACTTATTCCGCCATGAAAGCTCTAGGATACGGCGATGTTAACATCGTTGTTGGCGAGACTGGCTGGCCGTCTGCTTGTGACGCACCTTGGTGCTCGCCCGCTAACGCTGCTTGGTTCAACCTCAACATTATCAAACGTGCACAAGGCCAAGGGACACCACTCATGCCTAAGAGACGTTTCGAGACTTACATTTTCGGTCTCTTTAACGAAGAAGGCAAACCCGGTCCAACCGCAGAACGAAACTGGGGACTTTTCCGAGCTGATTTCTCCCCGGTTTACGATGTTGGTCTTCTCCTAAAGAAACAAGGAGGTGGCGGCCGTCCAGCATTGCCTGCGCCTAGTACTGCCGGTGGTAAATGGTGTGTGGCGAGGTCGGGAGCTACGGATAAGCAGCTTCAAGACAACATTAATTGGGTGTGTGGTCAGGGAGGCGTTGATTGTAAACCAATACAAGCTGGCGGTTCGTGCTTCAACCCGAGCAGTGTGAGGACGCACGCGTCATTTGTGATGAACGCTTACTTCCAGAGCCACGGTCGCACCGATGGTACTTGTAATTTCAGCGGAACTGGTATGGTAGTAGGGAACAACCCAAGCAATGGTGCGTGTAAGTTTTAAGAGATTGGCTTGTCTATGTTATGTAGTATATTATTTGTCTGGAACGTCCTAACATAATGGTTCTGATGAACTTTTGGATTGGAGAGATCATCAGACTTTGTGTTTAATTTCGGATATTCTAATTATTAAGGTTTTTTTCTTTGTTAATTCCTTTTATTTAAATAAATAAAGTGGAACTTCNAGATTTCTCCCCGGTTTACGATGTTGGTCTTCTCCTAAAGAAACAAGGAGGTGGTGGCCGTCCAGCATTGCCAGCGCCTAGTACTGCCGGTGGTAAATGGTGTGTGGCGAGGTCGGGAGCTACGGATAAGCAGCTTCAAGACAACATTAATTGGGTGTGTGGTCAGGGAGGCGTTGATTGTAAACCAATACAAGCTGGCGGTTCGTGCTTCAACCCGAGCAGTGTGAGGACGCACGCGTCATTTGTGATGAACGCTTACTTCCAGAGCCACGGTCGCACCGATGGTACTTGTAATTTCAGCGGAACTGGTATGGTAGTAGGGAACAACCCAAGCAATGGTGCGTGTAAGTTTTAAGAGATTGGCTTGTCTATGTTATGTAGTATATTATTTGTCTGGAACGTCCTAACATAATGGTTCTGATGAACTTTTGGATTGGAGAGATCATCAGACTTTGTGTTTAATTTCGGATATTCTAATTATTAAGGTTTTTTTCTTTGTTAATTCCTTTTATTTAAATAAATAAAGTGGAACTTCCCATAAGATTTGCTTCAGAGTTACGCTTTAGAATAAAATGATTCGGTGACTTGTAATCTTTATGTTGGATTTAGATGATCCATTAACGTAAAAAGCAATATAGACGTTAGAGCATTATCTTATCTACCATATAATTATGTCTTCCATGCCATGAGAGCATCAGTTGAAAATTTCTAATTGTCAATCAAAAAATTTTAGGATTATATGTTCTCATAGTCTTTCAGTAAACACAAAACACTCAACAAACGGTTAAAATGACATTCACAAACAAGAATGAGTAAACGTATCATTGTATAAGTACACAACTATGACATTACATCATATCGTGACATTGTGAGCACAACACTCTTGACATTTTTGTTAGTCAAATAGATATAATACGATATTAAATGTAGTAGTAAAACTTTGATCTCCTTCAAATCATATTTGAGTGACACATATAACAAGTAGACGAGTAGCGAAACTTGCTATTGATAACAACTATACCACATTGTAAGTGTAGAGACATCACAACTACACTACATAGATCCCAAATATAGTAGTATAACACAGTGTAACCCCTCACTTATTCTAGTTTTATTCGGTTGATGCGTCATGAAATCATAGCAAACACTAGATGACTTGGTCAACAAATCATAAACAACTTGTTTTGATAAAGTGCACAATCAAAACAAACTAACCCAACTTAACAGTTTAATCTTATTCATACCATAATAATCTTCCACCCCCAAAAAAAAAAAGAGCAACAAAATTCATATAACAATCCTTCATCACAATTCACCAGGGAACCAAAAATAAATAAATAAACCGAACTTTTCTTTTTTTTATATATATATGTAAATACATAAAAAGTAGTAACAAAAAGAAGAAGAAAAAAAAAAAGAGGCACACTTGAATGTAATGTTCAAAGTTTCTAGTGAGCCATGGCAAAAGGAGGACAAGAGTTGTAATTAATACTTTTCTGGTGGGGCATTACAAGCATTGCGGTGTGATCCATGAAGTCTTTCAAAGCCACCACCGCTTGTAATATTACCTTTAAGTCCTCCGCCGCAGCAAACCCTTCATTCCCGGCGTTTCTCACGGCGTATACGTAAAACGTTATACAACCTTTCCTGAACTTAAACCTCGCCATCTCCCAATTCTTTAACTTCCTGATCATCTTCTTGTTCACATCTCCGAGTGGTATCTCCGTCGGCCAGATCCCTCCCTCCGCCGCAACGACCGATGCTTTCATCTCCTCTGTTTCAAAAACGAACACCACTACTTTTGATTTCTTTGTTCC
>NC_025690.1:16833036-16841876 GCF_000633955.1 Camelina sativa | reverse complement strand
TCTAGTGAGCCATGGCAAAAGGAGGACAAGAGTTGTAATTAATACTTTTCTGGTGGGGCATTACAAGCATTGCGGTGTGATCCATGAAGTCTTTCAAAGCCACCACCGCTTGTAATATTACCTTTAAGTCCTCCGCCGCAGCAAACCCTTCATTCCCGGCGTTTCTCACGGCGTATACGTAAAACGTTATACAACCTTTCCGGAACTTAAACCTCGCCATCTCCCAATTCTTTAACTTCCTGATCATCTTCTTGTTCACATCTCCGAGTGGTATCTCCGTCGGCCAGATCCCTCCTTCCGCCGCAATGACCGATGCTTTCATCTCCTCTGTTTCGAAAACGAACACCACTACTTTTGACTTCTTTGTTCCGAGGCCCAGTGTTAGCGTGTGCCAAGCGTGGTGCGCAAGGATCGTGAAGTTCGTCGGGAGATACGCCGCGGTGGAAAGAAGCGGAGGTGATGATGAATAAGGGAGGGAGAGGAGTTTGAGAAGCTCGAGTGTTCTTGCTCGTCGGATTGTGAATGATTTGACGATGATTTGGCCGCCGAACTTGAGACCTTTTACATCGGAGGAAGGTTTGAAAGATATGTCTGAAGATTGGTGCTTCTCTTTCTTCTTCTTCTTTTTACTTTTCTTCTCTTTCTCTGCCATGGCTGTTTTGCTCTGTTTCTTTCTCTCTTTGTGATGAGAAGTTTGGTAACTTTGGTTTGGTGCTTTTTGATTGAGTTGAGAGCTACTGTCTCTTTCTTTCTTTTTTATTTCTTTTTTTCTTGCTTTATTAATTTTATTTTTTTTGGAGAATTGTCATAAATACTACTAAAATAGGTTTTTCTTCTAAAAATAATACAATTTAGTTTTTTTCCCAAAAATACCAGTGTAATTTTTCCAAAAATACCACATAATTGAATTAAAGTTCTAATACTAAAAACTAATTCATAAATTCTAAATACTAAACCCTATCCCTAAAAACTATACCCTAAAACTAAATGTGTCAACCCAAACCTAAAAAAAAATTCTACATCCTTAAAAATCAATTTTTTGTGTTGTGGTAATTTTGGAAAAAAAAACTTTTGTGGTATTTTTGGAAAAAAAATTAAAATGTAATATTTTTGGAAAAAAAAACCTTTTAAGTGGTATTTACAGGAATTTCTCTTTTATTTTTGTAGTGAATTATGTTGTTTCTTGATTTTGTAATATTATTATTACAGCGTTATTGAGAGACAGGTTTCTGAAGTCTGTTTAATTTGAAAGTTTGTTTATACATCAACTGCAATAAATGCGATTTTGTATAGATTTTTGTGAACTGCAAGACATGAAATAAAAACCTAAGTTTATAGTAATAGTTATAGCTTAATAAATCTACTTTATAGTATCAGGTTTACCAATTGTCAATTCAACTAGATTCACTCCAAACTTAAACATAATAGTTGATTTGAAAAGATACAATGTTGATGATATATATTGTGGTCTGATTTTTTTTTTTTTTTAAATTTAGAGGTAAAGTGTCAAATGCTCTATTTTTTAATATAAATTTATGAAATTGTTGGCGTGAGCTATAAATTCACCAAGAGGTAGTATAAAGATAGTGTCGGCTATAGTAGGGGAGCAAACTTCAGGCTTATAATATAACTGATGCTACTAGCGATAATGTTATCAAACTGTTTGCTACTTTCTTGTATTGTTAATTCAGTTGGAAGTTTTGATATTATTTCATAGTGTTTGGTAGAATTCTATTATTTTATACTACTTGTTAGGAATTTCGTTAGTTTTTAACCCTGTCATAATAAAAGTCTTGAATTCAAATCCCAAAAGCAGCATAATGCTTGTTACCTAGTACAAAACAACAAAGTAGTTTTAGTGGTCTAAATGAAGCATATCAAAGATGGTTTTGTTTGGTAGATTGCTTGAATACTTAAATGCGTTTAGGTGAAGTCTCGACCCATCCTTGTATTATGATGTCAAAACACCATTAATTACATGCAAGACTAGCCAAGTCCCCCTTTTTTTATATGTTTTCATCAAATTATTGTCTTGCACCGTCAAGGAAAAAGCATCTTTTACGTTGCTTAAAACATGGTTTAATCGGTAATCAGTCGTAGTAAATAATTTGGAACGACATACAGTTAAACCTCTATGAATTAATACTCTATAAATTAATAAACACTATAAATTAATAAATTTTGCTAGTCCCAAGTCGGGACAGTGTAAAAATTAACAAAATTCGATAAGATAATAAGATAATGATTTTTTTTGAAATCCCCAAGTAAAATATGGTCCCAATAATATCATAAATTAATAACCATGTAAATTTATATATATATGTATACATATATATATACATATAGTAAAGTATGTTTTTCTTAAACCTCATATCTATAAAAAAATTGTTATGTTGTATCTTCAAACTATAATGATATAAAATATTCTATAACATTTCATAAAACAGTTAAAACTTTGGGTTAAAGTTTTCAATTTCTAAATATGTATAATTTACATTTTCATAGTTTGATATACTATTAAAATACGATAATTGATATTCTTATTCATAAATTTGAATATTTATGTCATGTGTGTAAGTGAATTTGTCTATAATATTTGTAATTCATTGTCAATAATATTTTTTAATTATTTCAAATTCCAATACCTTAAAATTTACAACATCCAAAATTCTAATCTTATTTTACAAAAATTGTCTCAAATTATAATTTAAAAAAAAAAAACAATTAAAATATATCTATAAATTAATAATTATTAATTTACACTATAAAATAATTATTATTAATTTATAGATAAATTAATATCACTATAAATTAATAAAATGTCTTGGTCCCAACATTATTAATTCATAGAGGTTTTACTGTAGTGACAAGTTTGCAACAACTTTTTGTATAATTATTTTGCAACAAAGTTTTAAATCTGTGATAATTCAGTCTTCAAATTGTACCAATTTATGTTGTTAAAATGTATGGAGAGAGATTTTTGTGAAACATGAATATATTTTGTAGTAAAAACTGATAATGAAAAAAAAGAGGTATAAAGAGTTGATGGTGAAGCTGGTAATGATGGTACCAAATGTCTCACACATGACAGGTATGAGTGCAACCATTAAAAGCATATTTTCGCAGCAGCAATTAGAGTGGCTCCACAATTTTGCTTTTTTCTAAAGTGATATATTATCAAAAGGTGTCCTCGATTTATTATTTTACATTTGGGATATGATAATATATACGTTATTAGTGTCAAGAAAGTATATGATATTGGTATTACATGTCACGTATATCATCATATAATGTAGATCTATGATGTATCTCAAGTAAAATGGCCACATTTACAAAAATAATATTTGAGTTTAGTAGTTGTTCTAACTTGGTTGTCTTTATTATAATAACTTCATTTTGTTAAGTGGGTGGATCAAGTTATGGTGGAGTGGAGGAGGTTGAAGATGTTATGAACAAATCTACCTTCGTCTAGGACTAGGCGTTTGAAGTCTTACTACGAAGTATATGAACTGAGATTCGTACATAAACCAAATCTTAACCGTTTCTACAATTTTCTAACTTTAAAATTGTACCGCACGGTCGTATACCAATTTCGGTTTCAAATTGGTTTGGCTAGTTGTTACAATACTCGAATGGACGAAACCAATACTTCACTTTTTAGTGAACAAGATAAGGGAAAACGACAATGACAACACAAAAGATGCATCTCAGAAGAAAATAAGAAGAGCAAAAACAAAACTGTATATCAAAATGAGATTTTTATGTTTTGACCTGCAACACAAGACAGGCTCAAAATCAATGGGACCAAGAAAAAATAACAAAGAAATAGAGGATTTTCTCAGTGTTGTTTAGCACTTTTGCATCACCCAAAGTTCTTATTTTCAATGTTATCTCCTTTTTTTCTTTTCAGTCTGAGAATCTATTTTAAAAAGGACGAGTTCCTTAGTTGATGGGTTCCTTTCCGATGGCTTTCTGGACGAGCCCGGCTTGCTCTTTGACATGGAAAGTGTAGAAACCAGTGGCAGTAGCAGCAGAAGGACCACGACCAACATACTTAATGTCTTCCATATTTCCTCTGTTTAAGCTTCTCATTGCTGTCCATAGCCGTGGAGATATGTAGCTGAATGCTCCCATGTTCATCGCCTCTTCTTGGCACCAAACGATCTCTGCGTCTGTTTCATACCAATACAAAAACTAGTTTTAGGAGTAGACATAAAAGCCAAACCAAAGAAATCCAAAGATAGTTTAGGTACGTACTTGGATATCTCTTGAGCTCACGCTGAATGAGATCATATGGGAAAGGACAAAGCTGTTCCACTCTACAAATAGCAACATCGGTTGCTCCAACCTTCTTCCGCTCATCATCAAGCTCATAATAGACCTACAAAGGAAGCAAAAGCGAGAGTTTCTCCTTACAAATCTGGGACTGGCCAGATTTATATTATATATAAATGAACGAAGCTTATACCTTTCCGGAGCAAAGTACCAATCTTCTGATGCCTTCTTCAAGATCAGAGTGATCACTCTGATCTTTGATTAATCGCTTAAATCTAGTTCCTTGTTTGTCAAAACCTGGGTGGCCTTGGACATCATCAAACTCCGAGAGATTCGATTTGCAGTCCTTGTGACGGAGCAAGTTCTTTGGTGCCATTACAATCAGAGGCTTACGGAAGTCTCTGTGTATCTGCAATATAAGTGACATTGAGAAATTGTATACTGGAAACTACACTGGGTGAAAAGTAAAAGAGATAAACCAGAAATAGGTCTTACCTGTCGCCGCAGAACATGGAAATAGTTGGCAGGAGTTGTGGCATTGACAATCTGCCAATTACATTCTTGAATTTGCTTTCGCATTGTTGGTTCCATGTCTGGTATGACATAGGGGTTATCATCACTCATCTGTAACATAAGATAATTAGAGTCAGAAAGAGAATCAAACGAGATTATATATATTCACTAATTCAACAACTTAAGCCATATGCAATAAAATCTAGGTCAGAGTTTACCTGAAGGTAACGTTCCAACCTCGCACTTGAATGTTCAGGGCCCTGACCATCGTAACCATGGGGAAGTAGCACAACAAGCCCGGTTTGACGCAGCCATTTGGCCTCTCCACTGCTGATGAACTGATCGAATATCACCTGAGCTCCATTGGCAAAGTCTCCAAACTGAGCTTCCCATAGTACCAACGAGTTTGGGCTTTCCATGGAGTAGCCCAATTCGAACCCAAGGACACCAAATTCTGAAAGAGAACTGTACACAACAAGCAAAAATTCTTAGTGAATCTTTACATTGAGAATTCTGGTATACAAAGAACAAACACAAGGGATTTCTCTTAAAAAGCTGAACAGATATGGTCAATATCCATTACACACAGAAAGAAGAAAAAACTTATGTCAGTTTACTCTGAGCTGTCAAAACAAGCAAGGAGCACAATAATTCCTAGAGGGAAAGTATGGAGGTAAAAGTACCTGTTGCTAACAGTAAACATCTCAGGATCCTGATTCATGATGAGATGATCTAGAGGACAATACTCTTCTCCAGTTTCCTGGTCATGAAGGACAGAATGACGATGACTAAATGTTCCTCGTTCAACATCCTGACCGCTCAACCGAACATGATTGCCTTCCACAACTAAGGTAGCAAAAGCAAGAGCTTCTGCAAGAGCCCAGTCAACTCCTTCTCCTGTTTCAATCATTTGGGCACGTTGTTCATAAACTTTCTTCACTGCCCTGTGTGGCTTGAAGTTTTCTGGAAGCGATGAAATTGCCTTGCCAACAGTCTTAAGTATCTCTGGTTTGACACTGCATAAAAGTGTAAAAAGTTTAAGGGACAATAGGATACACACATACACCGAAAAAAAAAAAGACAAACCCAACTCACCCAGTGTTTCTAACACGTGAGATCTGCTCAGGAGACTTAAATCCAGCCCAATTGGTTGAAAGCCAATCTCGTTTCTTAGGGAGATAGTCTTTACTAGCGACAAATTCTTCATTTAGGATGGTGTTAACCTTTTCCTGTATCCGGTCAATATCCTGTTGTGATACTTCACCGCATTCCAAGAGCTTTTTGTGGTAGATCTGAAGGGTTGAAGGATGATTTTTGATAACCTGTCATATTGAAAAGCAATAAGGGAATACAAAGCATTAGAAAACTGCAATAACTCATATATGCACAGCAGATTCTTTTTGGGTAACATATAACGAAAATAACATCAACACACCTTGTACATTTTTGGCTGAGTGAAAGATGGTTCATCTATCTCATTATGCCCGAACCTACGGTAGCAAACCAAATCAACGACAACATCAGAATGAAAAGTCTGACGCCACTCAGCAGCAAGCTCGCAGGCATGTACAACAGCCTCAACATCATCCCCATTAACATGAAAGATGGGAGCACTCAAAGCCTTAGCAACATCAGTACAATACTGGGAAGACCTCCCTGCCCTTGGATCTGTCGTGAAAGCCACTTGGTTGTTCACCACAATATGTATGGTTCCTCCGGTGGTGTAGTTTGGGAGAGCACTAAGATGAAGAGTTTCGTAAACAACTCCTTGTCCAGCAAAACTACCATCTCCATGAATCAGAATACCTAAATTTTTGGTCCTGTCTAAATCATTAGAGTAGTACTGTTTTGCTCTGGTTTTGCCAACAACAACAGAATCTGCAGCTTCCAAGTGACTTGGATTAGCAACCAAAGAGAGATGGATTTTCTTCCCACCTCTTGTAGGTCGATCATAAGAGGTTCCCAAGTGATATTTGACATCACCAGTTCCAGTGTAGCCAACTTCATCTACAGGCCTAATACCACCACTGAACTCACTAAATATCTGACGGAGTGGCTTCCGAACAACATTACCAAGAACATTCAATCTTCCTCTGTGAGACATTCCAATAACAATACTCTCTACTCCGAGGTCTGCTGCCCTGTCAAACATCTCCTTCATGCCAGGAATCAATGATTCTCCACCCTCAAGTCCAAACCTTTTAGCTGTAGTCCACTTGGTAGCTAAGAAATTCTCAAACTGAGTACTCCATGCAAGACGATCGAGAATCACCTCACGGCGCTCCCTGTTGTACCGCCAAGGAGTTGGTGTCTCAATCTTTTCTCTCAACCAGTTACATTTATCACGATCAGCAATGTGCATATACTCGAACCCAATGTTTCCACAGTACGCCTGTTCGAGCCTTGTCAATATGGAACGAAGGGTCTGCACTGGGCGGTTCTCAGACATGAATCCGGACATCTGCCACACTCCCAAGAAGAACTCTCTGTCAAGATCAGCCTCAGTGAATCCATAGAGAGCCAAGTCAAGATCCTCAGGGATCTCTCGCTGTTCCAAACCTAATGGATCCAACTTAGCTTTCATGTGACCATTCACCTGGTAAGCCCTGACAAGTAACAAAAGCCTCATACTCTCCTGAATAGTCTGCCCAGAGATACCAGGAGAAGTAGCAGCCTGACCGACAAAGTTCCTAAAGAAATTATCCCAAGACTCATCTACACTGTTGGGATCAGCTTCCCAAGCCCTTTGTAACTCCTCAAGGTAGACACTGCTCGTCCCATCTAAGAAACTATCAGTTAGCTTAGAAAGAGGTACAGCTCTAGGGACAGGAGCACTCTGAGCCTTTGGTCTGTAAATAGTCGAGTGAAAGGAACGCGTTTGAGAAGGAAGAGAACGTGTCCTCGTCGCATATGAACCACCCTGATTCAAAATCCTCCTAACAGCTAACTTCGTAACACTCGAACCAGCTCGAAACCACACCATTTTCACCAGATTCAAAAAACAACCACTTGAACTTCAATACTTTAACAATTACAATAACAACGCATTCAACAAATCTTTGTTCTCCACTGAAAAAACAAAAACACAAACACGTTAATGGCCGCCTAGTGAAATGAAGAATCAGAGAAATCTTTTTATTCCATTAATATCTATAATCATATACTCCATAGAAGAATAAAACTACAGATCAATACGACCTACGATTCAACTCCATAACCTAAATAAAAAACACAATCTGGATCACAAAACAGTACGAAATCGACGAATCTGATGAAGAGAACCGGATTCGGGAAGCGCAAAAAGATAGATCTGTTCTTGGAAAAAGAGAAAATGTTGAACTAATGAAAGCTTCGGTCTGTATCCGATTGAGAAGAAACTGAGATGGGAAAAGCTGAGATACATACCTACGTGGACCGGAGGAGGCGAAGAAGAGGACGAACGGAGGAAGAAGAAGGAGAAGAAGAAAGGGTTACTTTTTAAAGTTTATGCCCTTTTTTTTTTGGACACAAGAATGATAACGCCATTACTGTTAAGGAATATGGTTCTATTTATGTAAATATGAAAATATATTTAGGTCTATGTGTTAAGGAAATTAAATATATACTTAATGAAATTGTGAAGATTTTTCTTTGGAAGATTTTGTCAAACTAATACCATAGTTTGAAAAACTCTCTAGAATGAAAAATAGAATGTTGTGATGATTTTAGTGAATTTTTATAATCCTTATATGGAATTTAACAAGTCAACAATGTGAATCATCTTTTTAATCTTTCCTCTATATTTTTCTAAAACAAATGTGAAAGTAACAAAACTATAATAAACACATTTTTGCCCCAACATGTGTGAAACGCCGTTTCAAAAAATCTGTCTTTTTGTCCAAGTCCTGCTTTCTCGGGTGGTCAAAGTGGCGTTCTTCTTAATCGGTTGGAACATGTATTTTTCGCGTGTTCATATATCATTGGATAAATTATATGTCTACTGTCAATATACAATTGGATGTTCTTTAGTTAATACATTTGTGACATTTTTTTTTTTTTTTTTTTTTTTTTTT
>NC_025690.1:16808722-16832958 GCF_000633955.1 Camelina sativa | reverse complement strand
AACAGGGGTGATGCCAAGTAGGTGGAAGCATTTCCGCATGACTATCCCCGTTGCTTCACAAAGTAGGAGACGGCTTGTCTCCTCTGCTGAACCAATGACCTTTAAAGAGAAACACGAATACTGTATAATGGTGGAGAGTTTGATTAGGCTAAATAGAAAAGCAGGAATTATGAGGATGCTCACCTGACAATTGTTGTAGAATCTGGAGCACTGTTCGGATAAGCCGTATAGGTAATCGCACAGCACGTTCGGTAACAGTTTGGTGCACGCTTCCTCAACCGTCTGCAAATTATGCACACACATGGATTGCAATTGTTACTAAGAAAAATATAAGTCAGAATATGAAAGTAACACTCTATAATCAGCATATGTTTTACCTCCGAAAATCGAAGTAGGTGAAGAGCCCCAGTGCTCGCTCGTCTGCATGATCCAATGCTAGCTTTCCTTCCTGCAAGAAAATAGGTGCAATACACAGACTTGGGTAGGTAAAACACATATCATACACAGAGCTTTAAAAATGACAATAGGAAGTTCAAATGCAGCCAAGAGGACGAACATAAGACCAAAAGATGAACAATGATTAGAAGAATTAAGTTTCATGCTAAAACCATACCTTTTTCAGCTCATCTATGTCTTTGCCGGACTTTTGGATGATTGCGCAGATCCGAGCATGGGCGTAAAGAAGGTAAAAAGCTGTTTTCCCCTGCTCATGACATATATGATCAAATTATTCAATAAGCATGTGCAGATGACTTCATAATGCAAATATGTAGACTAGCTTTCAAATTCCAGTACCTTGTCACAAAGCATTTGATCATAGCTGAAACAATAACGTGTCAATCTGTTGTTCTTAAGGTCAGCAAACCTTGAAAAGAGAAAATTAAACAACACCACAAGATAGATTAATAATTCAGTATCACCAGCAGTAAGAATAGAGATGATACTTACTTCATCGTACTGTATCCAACTGCCTCAGCTGTTTCGTCCAGCTCTTCGAGTGTCCATTCTTCGTCCTTGCCTAACCAAAGAAGAACATGTGAGGGATGAGTTAGACCACGTAATAACAGAACAAGCGAATAGATTTCAACAAAGTAATATACAAATTAAAGTAATATACCACGCTCTAGAAGGGCCCCTTTACTGTAATACTTGGCCATATCTAGCAAATCAGCTAGGCGAAAATTATAAGCATGCCAACTATTAAACCGCCTGCCATTTATTCCAAGGACTACACCAAAACCAACATGGCTAACTCTAGGGTAAGTTGTATCATTGGTTGGAAGCCATCCTGCTTTTCTGGCAGCCTGATTCAGAGAGTAATAGGAAAACCACAGTCACAACCGACAAAACATTTCCACAAATCGGCCAGACCTTAAATAAAACTAATATATTCATCAAACCTACTTTGAATAACTTATCAAAGTGGTTATGCTGGCCAGCATCTGTCACAAAAATGATCCACTCAGCTTTCTCTTCATTAAGCCGATACCTGAGCCAAGAAGATTTTTACATAATATGCAAGTTCAGATTACAATTACCGACACAAAAAGTCAAAATATATGAGGTAGATATATAATATAGACTAGTAAGTTAACTCACCAAAGAGCAGCCATATCTTTTGTGCTATAGGTAAAACCACCATCTCTCTTGACAAGCATGAGTGGTTTCTTCGAGCCTTCGATGGATATAACACGAGCACCATCAATTTCTTCTACCAACCCCTTGATGGTCAATTCCTCAATCATGTTAGAAATGTAAGGTTTGTAAAAGCTTTCTCCCTGTCATGAATCAAAGTATTTTCCATTAGTAAACCCATCCATGTATCTCTCTCTCCATTCTACTTAAGAAAATATAGTAAAGATCCAGCTATTTCTTTTACCTTTTCTTCAACCTCAACTTGGAGTTGCTGAATAATCTTGTTAGACTCTGTTCGACTGATTTCACAAATCTTAGTCCAAGCTTTGACGTAAACAGGATCTCCACCCTGCACAGAAGAAACGCCAAAAAACAAAAAAAAAAGACATGAGAGTAAGTAAGATTCTGAAGCTGCATACTGAGACACTGCCAAGTACCAAACATAAAAAAACGCAAAAGTGATTCGGGTTATACCTGAAGACGGACCACAGCACGCCGTGCCTTTTTTCTAAAGTGAGGATCCTCGTCAAATTTTATTTTTGAGTGGAAGTAAGAAAACTATCAGATGACATCTAAAGTTAGAAACTGAATTGATTTTGGACTTATTTGGTACATTAAAAAGAAGTGTAAAGCTTGAGAGTCCATATGAAGTAAGGCAGCTGACCTGAATATGACCAATTGTTGTCAGAGACTCACTAGCTGCACCAGGATATACCTCAAAGAGGTACTCGATTAGCATACCAGCCTGTAGGAATGGAAGAAAAGTTGGAGATTTATTTGTTTGATAAAAAACAAAATAAGATAATGAAGAAAACAGTTGGAGAGAAGAAAAGTAGGTACATTTGTTCCCCAGTCACCAACATGGTTTCTGCGTAGAACTTGAACCTTTGAGTACTCGAGCAATCGAGCAATGGTTTCACCGATGATAGGTGATCTTAGATGACCGACGTGCATGTCTTCTGCAACGTTGGGAGAGTAAAAATCAACAACTGCTCTCTTAACCGGAAGAGTAGGCGCCCATGTGTCAATTCCATTGATTAGCATATTCTCAATGCTCTGCAGAGATATAGACAAAAAAATTATGAAAAAGAATGAGCATATGTACAACAAGTGAGAAAAGTACGCAAGAGTGAGTGAGTACCTTGGCGATATAATCATCTGATATAACAAAATTGATAAATCCAGATCCAGTAACAGAGCATGATTTCACCATCTCAGAGGCAGGGAAGTTTGAAACAAAGTGTTATGTGAGAAAAAAAAAACAAAAAAAAAAGAGTTAACAAGAATCTACTACTACACGACCATAGAGCATAGAAAAGACCTAGCCAACAAACAAACCTGTCCAGAAGCTTGAGCAGAATCGGACCGGAAAGGTTTTGGCGACAACATGTGCAGTATATCGTTACTGCAAAAAAAAAGCAAACAAGAATTGAGTAATGAAACTGAAAAATATTCCATTGAGGTTAAACGAGAAAAAGATGGAGCAACAAACCATTGATAATCTCCATATATACGATGTTGACCTTTGGACGCAACAATCGAGAGTTGCGCACTAGCGGGAGGAAAGAGCTTCTTGAGTTCCCGTTTTAGGTTTCCCCTGAATTCCCCGGGAGTTACACCTGCCAGTTCTTCCATGTTGTCTTCTTGGTTGCGATACAAGAAACGAGAGAGAGATTTAGGGCTCAGACTGATCAACCTTTCTCAAAGCGATTACCAAAAATCTCGGAGATAAGAGAATTTATAAGCCTAACCCAGTTATGTCTCTTTTCCATCGGTTTGTTTGGTATAATAAACAAATTAATCTGAAATTTATTAATAACCGGATTTTGGTTTAATTTCTCGTCATCGCTTACCGATTAAACCGAACCAATGACCTAAATTGCGCTCCAAATTTTGCCAGTCTCTCTCTTTCTCTCTCTCTCCTTCATCTGATTCTTCTTCTTCTTCTCCGGTGAAGGTCATTTTATCCAATGGCGGCGAGGTTGAACACTTCGCTTCATAACGCCCTCTCTTTGTTAAACCCTTTCAACACTCCTCTTAATACCAAACCATTCTATTCTAGAAACACCTTCAGATTTTCCAAAAAGCTTCAATCTTTATCCGGTAAAAGAGCCCTCTACTGCACTTCCTCCAGCCTCGGAAGTCAGGAAAATGGCGTCGATGGAGCTGAGACATTTGTCCTCACCACTCCTCTTTATTACGTTAATGCCCCTCCTCATATGGGTAGTGCTTACACCACTATCGCCGCCGATTCAATTGCTCGTTTCCAGGTGTGTTTCTCTCAATCACTCTCTCTGACTTTCAAAGTTTCAATTTTTTTTTTAATAAGAAATCAGAGGATTGATTTTGTGGTTGTTGTTGATTGTGTAGAGGCTGCTTGGCAAGAAGGTTATCTTTATCACAGGAACTGATGAACATGGTGAGAAAATAGCTACCTCAGCAGCTGCTAATGGACGTAACCCTGCTGAGCATTGTGATCTCATTTCTCAATCTTATAGAGCTCTTTGGAAAGATCTTGATATAGCTTATGACAAGTTCATCAGAACCACTGATCCTAAGCATGAAGCAATCGTTAAAGAGTTCTATGCTCGAGTTTTCGCAAATGGTGATATATACAGAGCTGATTATGAAGGACTTTACTGTGTTAACTGCGAGGAATATAAGGTTTTGCTTTTGAAATTAGGAATATACTTTCTTGTCTGTGTGTGGAACAAGTTTTATAGGTTTGTTTTGTTTTTTGAATTCTCTAGGATGAGAAAGAGCTGCTTGAAAACAATAGTTGCCCTGTCCATCAAGCCCCATGTGTTGCAAGGAAAGAAGATAACTACTTCTTTGCTTTATCGAAATATCAGAAACCTCTTGAAGATATTTTGTCCCAGAATCCTCGTTTTGTGCAGCCTTCGTATCGCCTAAATGAGGTACTCGTCCTTGTAGCATTCATGTAGTGCTTGTGGACCTTTGGTGATACAGATTATTCAGAACAAAATAGAGACTTTTTCTTTTAGTATAGCGCAGTCTATCTTAATCCTTAACTAATAGGCTCTTTTATAGGTTCAAAGTTGGATAAAGAGTGGCTTAAGGGATTTTTCCATTTCTCGAGCATTAGTAGACTGGGGAATTCCTGTTCCTGACGACGATAAACAAACCATATATGTTTGGTTTGATGCTCTACTCGGGTATATATCCTTTCTTTTGTACTCGAGAACTATTTGTGGTTACTGCTTGATTCTTCATTATTAACTTATAGCTTTTGTTTCAAACTGTGAGATTTAATTTTAACGTCAATTCTTTTCTCTTTTATTACAGTTACATATCAGCTCTAACAGAGGACAATGAGCAACAAAATCTAGAAACTGCTCTTTCATTAGGCTGGCCTGCTTCATTGCATTTGATCGGAAAGGTTAGCTTAGACACATTATGGACTCTTGTGATATTAATCTGGTTCACCTTCAATATGTGTTTCTAACTGGAGTTTGCTAGAAAGAATAACAATCCCATGATCATTAAATGTAATTGTTGGTTCTTCGTATTTTTTTGGTTCAGTGAAATGTAATGAAACAGTTTAGTTAAGTGATTAGGAGAGAACTGTTTGTTTCTTGCTTATATCTATTCTGGATGACGTCCAGAAGTACAACCTTCTTTCCGCATCTGTTACCAAATTCATGACTTTATATTTGTCTATTTGATAAGGCCATTTTTTCTGCAGGATATTCTTCGATTTCATGCCGTCTACTGGCCCGCCATGCTTATGTCTGCTGGTCTCAACCTTCCCAAGATGGTGTTTGGCCATGGGTTTCTAACAAGGGTATAGAACCAAAAAAACCCTTGATGCTGCATATTCCCTGTTCAGTGTTGGAGTTCTCTAGTTCTTTCCAACTTC
This sequence comes from Camelina sativa, assembly GCF_000633955.1. Taxonomy (NCBI): domain Eukaryota; kingdom Viridiplantae; phylum Streptophyta; class Magnoliopsida; order Brassicales; family Brassicaceae; genus Camelina; species Camelina sativa. Next base: position 16,827,443 of record NC_025690.1, on the reverse strand, counting down.
CTTCACTCATGCTTACATGTAAGTGGAAGACTGGATTATTGATTTTCTGATATCCCCATGGTTATCAAATAATAGGATGGAATGAAAATGGGAAAATCGTTGGGGAATACTCTGGAACCTTTTGAGTTGGTTCAAAAATTTGGCCCAGATGCTGTCAGGTACTTCTTCCTTCGAGAGGTGGAATTTGGAAATGATGGGGACTATTCAGAAGACCGCTTTATAAAATAGGTGCTTTATTCAATCTACTAAAACTAATTCTTAAGTGGTTGTCCAGTCTTTTGGTTATTTATTAGGGAACTAGTTTCTGAAATCTGTTCAATAATGTATCTCTCTTCAGGAAATCTCCTTAACCGTACTCTTGGACTTCTTAAGAAGAACTGTGAGTCCACATTAGTAGTAGACTCGACTATGGCAGCCGAAGGAGTTCCTTTGAAAGACACAGTGGAGAAGCTGGTAATGTTCCGAAAAGAAATCTTTGACTTCTCTATGCATTTTTCCATCTCTAATGGCTTCGTTAAGTCAATCCTTCCTTCTCAAATTGTACCATTCTCCTCTTAAAAAGGTTGAAAAGGCTAGGACAAACTATGAAAGTCTGTCACTATCATCGGCGTGTGAAGCTGTGTTAGAGATTGGAAATGCGGGAAATACCTACATGGATCAACGAGCACCTTGGTTCCTGTTCAAACAAGGTGGTGTCTCAGCTGAAGCTGCAGCCAAGGTCTTTATCTGCTTTCCCTAATTATACTATACTTCATACAAAACAAAGGATTTGTTACCGATTTGATGGTTAGAGAATATTAGGTTAGTGACTTGTTATCTGCCTATAATAACTACAGGATCTGGTGATTATACTGGAAGTAATGAGAATTATAGCGGTTGCGTTATCCCCCGTCGCGCCTTGCTTAAGCCTGAGGATATATTCACAGCTTGGCTATTCACTTGATCAATTCAATAGCATAACCTGGGTAAGAAATTCATGAAGTTGCCGTTGATCAAAAAAAAGCTTCATGAATTGATTTTAACAGTTTTATTTTGTTTAGAATGACACCAAATGGGGAGGGCTAAAGGGAGGACAAGTAATGGAGCAAGCGAGTCCCGTATTTGCAAGGATAGAGCTGAATCCAGAGAAAGAAGAAGAGGAGAAGAAGCCAAAGGTTGGTAAGAAAACCGGAAAAGCCAAGGTCAAGGTAGAGCAAACTCCGACTGTAGCTGAAGCTTAGATCTAACAATTTTGGTGAATGGAGAAGCTCTTCATATATAGTTTTGATTCTATACTTTTTTATATCTCTCCTTGATGGTAAAGTGTATTAAACACATGAATCAACAAACTCCATGAAAACAAAACGACTCTATGTTATTATTATCATTAAAGAATCTATCATCAGTAAAGGTGAAAACGAGAGCCAGTAATAAGGAAACAAGCAACGCGAAAACCAGAGAAGCAAGAAGAGAAAGCTAAGAAGAGAAAAGCAGCAAAGCCTAAACCAATGGCTACATCAGACTGCAAACAAAAGGCTTTGTTAGCCGTACATGTGTCACCTCCCCTCATCGTTCTAGCCAATGCTGCTGCTGCCGATCCTGCCGATAGCAATAGGTACGAGAACACCTGCCCAATTTGAACTTACACAACTTAATTATTTACATTAGACAGTTAATTAATTAAATTTAAGGGACATCAACTTAAAGAATAAAATAATTAGAAGCAATGATTGAAAACATGTTTACTTTAATGACGACTTTAAAAAGCTTTTTTAAAAAAAAATTTGAATTAGAGTGTAGTTACCTGGTCATGGCCAAAGTCGAACCAGACCTGGAAAGCTTCAGGCCATAAGGTGGTTTCTCTTGAGAATTCCCAAACGCAAGTTCCCATTTCGAACACTGAATATAACGCCACGATCGCGTTTGCCACAAACACGAATCTGCAAATTTTAAAGCCCCGATTCTGATCTTCAATTTCGAGATAGATTCGCTCATGGTTTTCGAAAAATTTAGAGTGAGAAGAAGAGTCGAACCTGAAAGCGTCGAAATCGTACCAGTGAGGAGAACCGGAGCCGCGAGAATTGGTGAGCATAAAGACGGCGGAGGCGAGGGAGAAGGAGAAAGAAGCGAGGCGGAGGAGGAGGATTAAGGAGTTGAATCGGCGGAGTTTCTGAGCTGTGACGGTTGAGTGGAAGTGAGTTCGGTCCCGGGATGTCGGAGATTCGCCGCCGTTACGGAAACCATGCGGCGAGCGCATGGCGGAGGTGAAGAACGGCCGGAGGAGATAGGTTTTATACAGTTAACGACGACGGTGATGATGATGATGATGAAAGTAGAAGAAGAAGAAGAAGACTCATGAGAAGTGCGGCGGTTTTTTAAAAAGTGATTTGGTTGCAGTCACGAGGCAATGAAGGAGAGAGAGAGAGAGAGAGAGAGAGAGAGAGATATAAGAAAGAAAGAATGAGAGGGAAAGTGATGCAAAAATAAAGAAAGGTGGAGAGTGACAGAGAGAGAGAGAAACAAAGAGAGACATAGTTTGATAACCGGACTGGTTTAATGTCGCTGTTCTTGATTGTTTTGGTTTAGGCTCGTGGTTTAGTTGGTTATCAATGACCATACCAGTGATTGTGTGAAGAAAGAAAATAAAATGAAGATTGATAATCTTTTGGCTTTAGTTTTCAATCTGTTCCCGTGGGGTTTAAGCTTCCGAGGATATCTTTGGTTTCCGTTGGTTTTAGGATTTCAAAAATGCACTATACATTTGTATTTCACCTTGGTTTAATATAATGAAAATGTTCTAGTGAAAAAAAAAGAATCTATTGAATAGGCAAATAAATTTTTATTTTTTATTTTTTTTCTTTAACATCTTTTTAGAATTTATAAAAAAATTGTTCTAAAATCTTATCTGATTTTGTATTTTGGTGTATGTTAAAAAATGGATTAAATTATAAGAAAACAAAAAACTCTCTTCACAAAAATATGTCTTAGATTTTTCTATTCATCTCTTAAATAATTTAGGCAAATAACATTTTTTCTATTTTTTAAAAAAACCACATTTTTAATATAAAGTAGATTATGCGACTTATCATGGATAAAAAAACTTATGCTAAGAAATCTAACAAGCCTAATCATAGATCTTTTGGTTGATATTTTCTTCTCATCTTTTGCATAAATCTCACCATTATATTGTAAGTTTTTGAGGCTTACCAATAATCATAGTCTAGGTTTATTAACCTTAACCGAACCGGGTTGATTCTAACAATTACTATTCATATATATATATATATATATATATATATATTCAAAATGACAAAATCCCTCAATTTTATATACGTGAAACGGTCGAAACATTAAATGCAAATGAGCTTTTTTACGTAAGTGGTCAGAGAGATTCGACCAAACAGGTGAGAGCTAGAGAAAGTGCACTTTGAAACGAAATATTTTGAAACCCGGTTTTCCATATATTTTTACACTGCACATTTCTGACTTAAAAAAATGGATTAGGTACACAAAAAGGCAATAAAAACCAAACATTTGTTGCTATTTGCTGCTGTCTGTCTTTTAAATGTTTTGTAACAAAACTGTTTGGGTAATTAATGCTGGAGTTGTTGTTAAAAGAAAGTGTGAAAATGACGTTCGAGCCATTCCCTCCTACTAGTACTACTACGCTCCTTTTCACGAGAACAACGAAAAACAAAACCAAAACTAAGTTAAACACCAAACTGTTCTGTTCACATATTTTGGATCTCCTTATTGTCTTTGTTTACTTAACGATTTACCGTATCAAACTCAAGATAATATAATTGGCCTTTGTATCATCTGTCTATGGATATTTAACTGGGAAGATGGAGTAGAGTAATAATAATATGATTGAAAAGTAAATGCTTGAGCTTGAGAAGCTTCTGGCCCCGTCGGCTTCTTTCCACAACTGAAAGAGAATCTGAAACAGGATCGGGAACATAATCTGGAGAAGATTTAGGATCACTGGAACTGAGTATCAAGGTGATCACAGAATCCATTGACAGCTGCATAAATGACTAGTATTTGTTTTTCAATTGGAAGTGGTGCATATTGTGGTTGTTTCGGAATTCCAAGAATTCTTGTTATACACTTGTTCCAACCCTTAATCCGCTTTTCTAAGTTCAGCGATATTGAATCAATCGAGCGGACTTCTAACACTTGTTCTACTTTTGGAAGACCTTGTGTTATATCACCGGATCTCGATTTTTCATATATAAATGTAACTAATGTATCCCCTTCCGAAAGAATATAATCCATCCGAATGGGATAAGAAAAATACCCCTCTTTCTTTTTTATTTTATTATTCTATGCTCTTTTCTTAATTGAAGAATTATCGTAAAATTTGTGAAGTGTCCACTAATCCGCAGGAGGGGACGAATTATAGGAGTAAGAAAGAAACCTAGCATATATGATAGCTACTTGCAAAAAGTTTGAGCTGACACATTCGTGATCCGTCATGTAACCGAAATATGGATAAGTTAACTGAGATAATAATTTGGATGCTCGTATCTTATGTATGAGCTCGTGAGCTAGACCGCACTCTTCATAGACATCAAGTGGTTCGAGTAAGGGTTTTGTTTCCTGTGACCGTGGCTACATCATTGGAAATCATTATCTCCAAATTTGGTTGAACCACCAGATTTTAAATCAAAACAATCAGAGTGTTGTTAACAGCAACTTTTTAAAGACTCGTCTAGAGAACAGAAGTATATGAGTATATCAACCGAAAGACAACATTGAAATATTCTTTTCGAATTCTAACTTCTGACCTTTTGCAATTAAACAAAACTACCACAAGTTATAAAATTCAGAATTACCCCAAAACCAGAATTAAGTTAAAAAAGAAAAGCCATATCAAATGAATATCAAAAGAGAATGTGAAAACGAATCCATTAACGATAATCCTAATATATGGAGTGGATTTGATTCCACTACAATATTCCAAACCTTAAAAGCCAAACCCAAAACCAAAAGAAAAGAAGAAAAAAAATAAAGAAGAAAAGAAGAGCTGCTTTTTGACAGTCAGATTCATTTGCTGCTTGCTTGAAGATGGATCTGCTTACGCTCTCTCATAAGATTAGAATAGAAATTTTCTACAACACGAAAAAAACGCAAGAGAGAGATGTTCACAGCATCTCTTGCGATCTTCTGACACAGCGACTCACTTTCTTCCTAAACTCTGCTCTGTTGTCTCTCCATTCCTTTGCTGCTTCCACATTCGCGGGTGACTCGTCGTTGGGACCCGAGAGCATCGATATGATACTCAACACAATGCTTTCTACCTGCATCATACAGACCCAACATTAGCTTCAATATAGTACAGTCTTCTTTTCTCATATGATCTAATAAGAGAACACTCAAACACTATCGATTAAAGAGGTACAGAACAGATAAAACAGTATGTAGTCCATATTCCACTCAAGTACCCTTACTTGAAAGAGGTTTAATCTAAGTTGCACTATTCTCCAGAGTACTCCTAAGGACTTATAAATTCCAAGAACATTTTAAAAGCAAGTGACACAAGTGCGGAGTGAATAAGCTCAATATCAAACAAAACCAGTCTCTTTCTAAAACCTTTCTACACAAGAGAAAGCTAGCTGTATTCCAAGAATGTTGGGCTATAAAGCAGACCCCAAGAAATCCAAACCCATAGATAACTCAGCCCTACATACAAACTACGAGGGCACTGAAGCTAAACAGTGAAAGAAAAAGATGAAAATAAAACACATACCGTATGAACAGGGGTCCAACGTTCTGAGGCAAGCTCGTATCCATTAGGATCATCACCAGGAGGATGAAGAATAGAAATGCAAACTTTTCCATCAGCATAAACTAGAGTCAAAAAGAGTACAAAAACATCATCAGAAGACTGAATCTAAAAGTTCGAGGTAAACCAAGATTAGTTATCTCCAGAAGAATTAATAAAATCCACACACCATTAGGATGCCACATCTCTGAGGTGAACGTCACTGTTGGTGGACTAACTGGATAATTCTCTGGAAACGTCATAATTGCATTAAAAAAACCACCTTCACTGCAAAATCAAAAGACATAAAGTTTCAATACCATGTAGTAATTTGGTACCACAACAATTCATCTAATAAACTCAAACCTATAAGAGCAGACCAGGTAAAAAAAAAAAACAAGTCACTCATGTTATCCTCAATCAAACAATAACACAAGTGGGAGCACAACAGAACCAATCAAATGGAATCATCTTAAGGCAATGCAAAACAAACTACAAGTTGATCGAAAACGAATCCACGAACTTACATTGAGATACTAAACAGAGGAATAGGGCTGATTTCAACAAGCAAGACAAATTAGAAAAGAAAGAAAGAAGAAGAAAGAAACTTACTACAAAGTATCAGGAGGACCCATAATTGAGACGCTCCATTGGAAAACGTTAGTCTCATCAACGAGGCCAGCTGAGAAACCATCAACAGGCTTCTTGCACAGATCTGAAAAGAACCCAACAAAATTAGCCAAAAACCCAGACCACGATACTCGAAATCAAACCCAATCCAGAGCAAAAAAAAAAAAAAACATAAATCAAAAACCCTAGACGGATCGAACAAGAAAAAAAAAAAAAAAAAAAAGAAACCTTTAAGTTGTTTCTGAAGAAGAAGGCTTGCTTGATTGTTTGCCATCGTTAACAAGCCACCGGACGAAAGAGAGAGAGAGAGAGAGAGAGAAGGAACTACTAGATTCGTGGGGGAAGATGAGGTTTAGCCCAAAGGATGGATTTTGTAGACGCGACGAGAGAGAAAAAGATGTGATGGTTTAGACTTTAGAGCAATCAAACCGTCTCAGTATTTACTAGTACTTTTTAGTTTTAGGGTTGTTTTTTTTTATTTAAAAATAAAAATAAAAAGGGGCGGTGTGTACCTTTTATATTTTTATTTTTGTTATTTATTCATAAAAAAAAAATGGTAAAATCTTAACAATGGAATTTTTTTAAAAAGAGGAAAATCTCCAATTTGATTTTCGGTTTTTGGTCAAATACTTTTTACCTTTAGATAAAATAAAAGAAACCAAGCGGTTCGAAAAGCCGAATGCCTCGAGTAAAAAGATCAAGACGGAGATCGAGAGAGCAAGTCAAGGACGTAAAGAGGCTCGGCCATTTAGAGGAGCCAATAATGATGACACCACCAAGACTAGCATTAAAAAAATAGAGTCCCGAACCACATAATTAACACCAACAAAATATCAATTCCGGTTTAGTAATTTAGACATGCATTGTGATTGTGATTAAATAATGATCTAGAAGAGATCCCAACCACAACTGCCAAATCTTGGAAAGGAGTCCAAGAAGCCAAGACCACGGAAGATCATATAGAAACAAGCCCAAAATCAAGTCCATTCATTTTTTTAATATGATTTTACTTCAAAGACCTTCACCAAAAGATACATATGGACTCGATTCGCCTCTTATATTCCGTTACCTCTGAATCTAAGCTAATTCATCGAATGTATTATGCTATCAGCCTCAAACTTACACCGATATGAAAGACTAACATCTTTTCTTTCTAATTTATTACTAACTAAACTTAACATCTAACCTCTCATTATAATACTCCTAATTAACACATTACCACACACCTGATCTTTCTGCACCCCGATCAGTCCTCCACGTTAGTTTAATTTAACACTTTCCTCTCTAGCTTCATTTCATTCGTAATTTAACATTGCTCTAAAACCGATCGCATGCGAATTCAGGAAACAAAAAAAAAGAAAGAAATCAAAAGTGAATCAGAGTAGAGTTGATTCATAAAATTGGTAACTGCTATCTGTGAACATTATGTGAAGAAGAAGATAAGTGAGGTTATGATTTGAGGGCATGTGGAAGAACGTGAGCTACTATTCTCGGTTAGACCGTAATATGAAAACTTACAATTAAAAATAAAATAAAATAAAAGTTAAACTAAAAAGATGTACTTTGGTTGCATTTGATATGTTGTGGACTATGGAGGACGAGACATGAACATTTTGTTTTTTCGGACAAAAGACGAGACATGAACATATGCTTTCTCTTTTCCTTTTGTGTTTTTTGTTATCTTTTCTTTTCTTTTGACGCATTTTGCTATTCTTGCACTTTAATTATCAGGTATATTTCTAAAATTGGATTGGGTGTGTGCCTTATGAATTTACTTTAACTCTAAGTCTCTAATGCTAAATGGGAAAGAGAGCGATATGATTTTGGGAAATATACATTTTATTCGAGGGCATTGGTTTTTGCAAAAGTATATCCAAAAAGCCAAGATTCCACAACCCCTTGGAGATTGGCACTCATCAAAAGACTTATTTCTCAATTTTCATAAACACATGTATTGATCTCGTACCCTCAGTAATGTCGCGGGAGAGAGAGACGATGGTCGAAAACGTTTGTATTTTTATAAATAACGTTTTATATCAATAATGAATTTAATATTTATAAAAATAGGTTAAATTGAAAAATATGATTCCTGCATCTCTCTCTATCTCTTTGTGTATGAGTGTATAAATGGATGTATGTACACATACATATGTCCGTACTTTTTTATTCCATCTGGTCTTACGTTTGTTTTGTCACTTACGACAAAAAATCCCTGAATTCCTTATAACTGATTTTTCCATTGTTCTTTAGCTCGAGTGGTAGCTTTAGTTTCTATCTATAATTGATTTAGTTTCTATAATTTTATGTTCCACATCCTTTTACCATTTTGTAGAATTTGTGAAAAAGGTTCACAGTAATGGGCATAATATAAAAATATCATTTTTACATGCATCGTTATATTTAAAATTTGAAACGTATTTATCTCTAATTATTAATGAAAAATAGAAATATTTTTAATGCAAAGTCTCTAGTTAGTCTTTTTTTTTGTTCTTGATAATAAAATGAAAAAATGCAAACGAAAACATTTGCGTTTTTTATTTGTGTTTATATTTCATATTTAAGAAGAAAAAAAAGAATATAATTAGTTTTACCAAAGAAGTGAATCATATCCTCATTTGAAAATGGATGTTATTTTGGAAATATAGTTTGAACTTAGGATATACATTCGACAAAAAACAATTGCTTTGGTCAGAGTTAAAATTCGACTTAATTACGTTTACATATACATTACATGCTCTATAGATGTCTCATAATGGGTCTCCAAGAAATTGAGAATTTGATTGATTATTCAATGAACACACAAAAAAAGGTTTCCATCATCAACTCTTGAATTCATACATCACCCACACCTCTAACTATATATAACCAATAACACCAAATTCCAATAAACACATATATCACCAGAACCAATTAACATACTCACACTCTGATTTTTTTTTTAAATATGAAAAAGATAGTTTCAATTATAATTAACCATACCTTTCCTCTGGAGCCCCAAAATTAGCCTTTGGATATAGCTGCATGCATGGTTTGATCTCTCCTCACTAATAACACGCATGGCAAGCGATCAATATATAACCCAACCAACAAAAGAATCATCAAGAATAGCTAGTGCCCGAGTATTTAGAATGAGAGATGGCCTGTCGAGTTGTTGGAGGTGAAACCGGTCCAAGAACTATTACTGCCCCATGATGTGTATTCATTGTTCCCGGATGAGTTTATGTTAATATTCCCCAAAAAGTTTCTCGATAAGTTATTTAGTCCATCCCCATCTCTACTACCCTGATCCTGATCATTCTCTTCGGCCTTCACATTTCTCGTTTGCTCGGCTTCATCTCCGCGTGAAGCCAACTCCATCAAGGGTTTAGACATTAGCTGATTGGAATAGTCACTACTCTTTTGTTGTGGATCGGCTTGATTAACACCTTCATTACCTTCTAGTACTGGATATAACGCATTCGAAGATTGTATCAACCCGTTAGTGTTGATTAAGAAAGGGATCTGTTGAGCTTGTTGCGATGAAGGTATCCTCCATGGGTCCAAGATCCGACCACTAGAACTCATCCCACTTATCACGTTGCTTATTTGAATGCCGCCAAAATCTAACCCATTGTTGCTTGAATTGTAGTCTGATCCAAGGCTTTGGAGAGGAGGCAAGATGGGTAAGTTGGAAGTAAACCCCGGGCTTTGGCCGTAGCTAAGAAACTTGCTAGGGTTTGAGTAACTTGGGTGGGAAGTAAGTGATGAAGTAGTGGTATTGTTATCAGCCGAGACCAAGACAGTAGATTTCGATCTCCCGCCGTTGGATTTGCTTCTCTTGTTCCTCCTAAAGCCTCCTCCAACAGGAACATTCCTCAGGGCACCACCACGTGTCCAATAGCGGCGACATGTTTTGCAGAAATGGCGAGGCTGAGTAAGGCTATAGTTATTGAAGTAACAAAACTTTGTATTGGTAGAGTCACATCTAGGGCAATTTAGAGCTGCTTCAGGCAATGGGACTTTCGCGATCCGAGCACGTTCCACCATCGAATTCACTCTAGTTTGGCTCGAGCCAGCCTGAGAAGCCGGTGGTGATGAGAGCTGCCGTAAGTAACTACTAGGGTTCTGGTCAGTTGTAACACAGTCTAGCTGCTGTTGGCTCCCTTGCTGCATATTCACATAATTAATTAGTACTTATTAGTTTTCAGGATTGCAATAAAGCAGAAAGGATTCGAGTAGGAAACATTGGTCGGTGAGAAAAGAAAAGAGATAATTGTTCTACTTTGACAAGAATTGCAGATTTATTATAGTTGTTTTTTGACAAAGCTGCAGAAAGAAAATGGATGAATAATAACGCACAGATTAAAGTCATAGTAACTTTTTGTTTAATTCGATGGCGGTGTAAAAAGCTAGACAAAGAGAAAAATACATTCTATAAGGAAAATATGCATAACTTCATAAAACCAAAGTCCTTAAAATAGAAAAATAAAGATCAAAATTAAACTCATCTTTATATAAATTACTGGTATATTCGAGAGAAGACATGAAAAAAGGTTTTTATCAGCTTAAGAATAAGTATATACGCGAATTTTTTCTTTTTTTTTTCCGCAGAGATGAACAAGAGAAAAAAACTAAGTAGCAATTTTGTAGAACAAAAACTGCAATCTTCATATATCTTGATCGAACTTATAAGAGGAAAAAATGAATGAATGAAGAACATCTAATATCATCATAAACGAATATTACCTGCTGCCAGTTATGTGAATCAAACTGATTCACTGGAAGAGATGAGAAAACCATCTTTAAATGGTTTCTTTTTTTTTTAGGTAAGAGGTCGCAGATATGGTGGAAAATCACATCATATAAGAAAGAATTGATCTAGAGAGAGAAGAGAGAAGAGAGGAGCTGAATGAGATAAAAAGAAGATGAAATGAAGTTTCCTTGTTTAATTTATTGTGTTTCTTAATTCTCTTTACTCTTTTTTATTTTATTTTTCCTTTTCTCTTTCAATTTTCATCATTCTCTTAGTCTCTTTTATTTCTTTTTGTTTTCATGAAAAAACCTTCTTATTTATTGTTAACCTTTTTGGAATTAAGTGTCGATTTAAAGAAGTTTTCTGTTTTGCTTATTTTCGCAAGTCAATCATCTACGACGTCATTGTGTGTGTCTTGGTTGTATCACTGTTTATATCAAGTATGAATTTGTTTCATATATGTTATACTAATATTAATCTCGCACATAGCTGATAGCTCCGTATGAAATTGATCAATTTCACTACAACATTTGGTTGAATGAAACTATGATATCATATGTGTGTATTTTTGATTAAGTAATTATATATACATTTTTTATAAGGATATCATATCTGTGTTAGTATATTGTGTATGTTACTTGTCAATCAATGAGAAAAAGACGATTGAAATCTAAGTTGGTAGATAATTCACTCCCTTGTCCGATCCGATTCCACTTTCTACATATATTGTATTTCATTAGCACCGATAAATTTCAATATAATTCTTTTATGAGAGAAACGACAAGGAAATATAGTTTTCTTAGCATGTAAGCTTTTTTTTCTTTCTTTGCATACGTTTACAGACAGTGGTGCCCAAAAAGAAATGTGAAGCGCAAGAGTACTGGCCATGCAGAGAGAGAAACCCTAGGCACCTCCCTTCAATTTTTTTAATTAAAAGGTCAAAAAACAACGAGAGAGGCGAATAATTAGCTAGATTAATATATAAAAAAACAAAAAGATTTGGAAATTAATAAAGAAACAAATAAAGGTGAATTGGTAGTGGGGTGGTCTTTGGTGGAGTTGTCACAATCGAGTGTACCTTTGTTTTCCTCGGGTGTGACCCAAGTTTCGTTTTTCATAGTATTATTTTAGTTATCTTTCTTATAATTTTTCGTCATTGTGTTTTTCGTCTTATAAAAATAGATTACCTTTGCATGGCGAGATTTTATAGATTCCGAGTGGTCAGTCTTAAGAATGATCCAAGAACTCTTATGATTCTATATATGTATATGGTTTCCTTCAAATAAATGATAATACTATTAGATTTTGTGATCCAATTAATAAATCGTTCAGTTTTTTTCTGAACTTCGATATCAAAGAAGAAATTATAATGTACTGATTTAGTGATTTGGATAATTTACAACACAAGATAAATAAAAACTAGAATTTATAATTAAGCCAATAAATCAAATCATGATGATTCTACACAGTTGTTTATTTCTTTTCTTTTTTTTCCTGATTCTGGTATCCTATAGAGTTTTTTCGGGTATGCAAATGGACTGTAAGCAATGAATCTATATTCATGTAGTTAAAGGGATAAATCTGAGCAATTCTGCGCTTGGAAAGAATCGATCTCTGACCTAGACCAACAGGGCAACTCTTCTACCAAGACTAAAACCACTAGCCCACCACCTCGTGATTACTTAACGATAACATTGAATGATTGAAAATAATATATTTCGAATTACAATAAAACCTCTATAAATTAATAATGTTGGGACCAATACATTTATTGATTTATAGTGAAATTAATTTGTAAATTAATAATTATTAATTTATAGATATATTTTTAATAGTTTAACTTTTTAAAATTATGAATTGAGACAATTTTAACAATAATTTCGAATATTCAAAATTTTATGGTATTGGAATTGAATTTGTAATACTTAGAAAACATTATTAACAATAAATTACAAATACAATAGACAAATTCACTTATACACATGACATACATAAAATTAATTCATGAATAATAATATAGATTGTTGTATTTTAATAGTCAATCAAACTATCAAAATGTAAATGATGGATATCTAAAAATTGACAACTTAAAAAAATATAGTTATATTTATGACATGTTACAAAATATTTTATATCATTATAGTTTGAGAATACAACATAACAGTTGTTTTGTAGATATGAGTTTTAGGAGAAATATACATTATATTTTTTTCTTTATATTCATTATATATATATATATGTAAATTTACATGATTATTAATTTATAATATTATTGAGACCATATTTTACATGAGGATTTCAGAAAAATTATTATCTTATTATCTTATCGAATTTTGTTATTTTTTATACTGGTTTGACTTGGGACTGACAAAATTTATTAATTTATAGTGTTTATTAATTTATAGAGGTTTTACTGTATGATCACTGGCCAATCTATATGTATTTTATGATTTATATTTTATAATATGTTTACAAATGTGAGTGGTACGTAAGATTTAGTAAAGACGGACATGTTTTAGGAAGGTGTCCCAGTCCGCTCCGCGCGCCATTTCTAAAAGAAAGATTTGTGGTCCAAATTATGTAAATTTGATCAGACCTTCTTTTTAATGGACCAAACTATGTCGACACATAACAGCAAACATCGCTAACTACATAATTCACAATTAATTAACCTTTTTTTTAAAAACATATTATTAAAATTAATTATCTAATGATACTATCTATACAACAAACATCTCTCTCTGTCTCTCACTAATCGTTATCTTCATTATAAAAAAATCGTTTCAACTAAGAAAATGATCAAACTGAGCCAAAACGATAAGAAGAACTTCCAAAAAATTTGAATTACTTGGAAATTTGGATGAAGTTGAAACACAGAAAGAACATGATTTTGAAATTCTGTAGTAGTAATATGAACTAGCCAATTTTCTTTCAATTATGTGTACTAAATTTATCTCACAAAAAAATTTGGCATCAGCAACGCGAACAACTTGATTTTGAAAGTAAGTAATTAGTAACATATCGATCTATGATAATAAGTTATATGTTTGAGTAACTGAGAGTGTTTTAGTCGGAATGTAACATGTTGAGCTTCGAAGTAGCTGAAACAAGAGGGATAATACGGTGTCTTCATCTATTGGTGAGCTATTGAACGACTAGGGAAGAAGCTTAGCTCGAATCAGAGACCTCTAATTTATCGATGAAGAACGGCTACTCCCCATAATGCAAAAACATAAAAAAAAGTCTTGGGTTTACACTTCTTCTAGCTAGGGTGAGTAGATGAGGACTTGAAACAGTTTGTTAAATTAGTCTTTCAGATTTTATGTTATTTTAATAAAAAATGTATGAAATTATGATATAGAAAATCTATACATATTGGCTCCAATTGGTGACCAATATTTAAAAAAAGAATGAGGAGGAATGTCATATTCCTTTTTATTCCACAATTTTTTACCATTTGAAAGTAATATACTTTTCTCTACATTCCTCTACATTCTTTAAAAAATAATGAACAATAGTACAAAAATGTTCCTCTCCAAAATTGATGAGGAACAAATGGAACAAAAAAAAAACAAATATAAAAATTCGTTTTTTTATTTTAAAATAAATAAAAATGTGTTTATTTATAATATTTAATTTTGTAGTAAAAGAATTTTCGGCTCCTACTGGTAACCATTAGAAGAACAAAAAGAAAAATAATAAAAAAAATAATGCAGAATGACATAAACAGTTTTTGAAAAATGAAAAGAAAATCTGCAGAGAATAAACAAAATTAGCAATAAATGGTAATGGTTACCATTTATTATTTTGTTCATTCTCTGCAGATTTTCTTTTCATTTCTCAAAAATTGTTTATTCCATTCTGTATTATTTTTTTTTTTTTGTTTTTCTAATGGTTACCAGTAGGAGCCATTAGTTTTTGTATGTTTACTTTTTAAGGAGCACTTTATCTTTTTTTTTTTTTTTTTTTTTTTTTNGAAATTTATTATTTAAAAGAAGTTCGTCTTTATAGAAATGTGCATGTAGTGTTTTTTTTTTATATATTAGTAATACATTTTCATGCAACTAAAAAAGAATCTTCTCTTATCTGTAGTGTACATCTCATGAGCCCATATTCATGGTTGTAAAGCAACACACCTTCTCTGCAGCTTTTTCTTTTCTTTTTCTTGCATCCATATTTCATATTTACACACAATATTAATATTATATGCATCTATGATACAATTAATAGTTACTCATATAGCTTGATCTTGATTAGCTTTCAAGATATACTTTTAAGTGAGAAAAATCGATATAGCTAGCATCAAATTGAAATCGTTATCACGTGTCATTCTTTAGTAGAAGATTCCTAGATTCCAATGCAAGAACCTGCGCATAATTTCATCAGTAAGGGAAATGCTCTGAAAGATATAGCCATAATATAGTATAATCTATTTAGCTATCTATATACGGCTTTCTAATCACTGCTTTAAAAGTGTTTCATGCTAGCTATATCTGGTGTTGCCACTTTTACACCTTAATTTTATAAAGTCATACTTGTAGGAGTAAAATAGACTAATGAATGCTCAAATTGTGGTAGATTGGATAATTTGTACACTGAGAACCAAAAAAAAAAACGTTTCTTTAGAGAAGAATATTGTAATACTTGTACTGCTCACTTGAGAAAAATCATCTAGCTTTGGCCATGAATGGAAGATGGTTTTTAAATGGTTTTTAGATTATAGATTTTGGTTTTTAGTTTTTGGTTTTTGATTTTTGAGATTTTAGTTTTTTGTAAGAAAATTATTTTTAAAATAATTACATAAAGAAACATAAAAAAATAAAAAGAATCGTAAGTTTTTCCTAAAATCTGTAATTATGTGGATTCTAGCTTTTGTTAATATTTGTAAAGAAAAACTAAAAACTAGTTTTCCTATCTTTTAGGAAATCTATTTAATGTAAAATCTTGAATGGAGAAAAAATTGGTTTTTGAAAAACAAAATCCAAAAACTATAGTAGAATCTACTTGCCATTCAAGGCCTTTGTAATTTGTAAAAAGAGGAAGATATTATTAGGTTAGAATATTTGTTTGTACAGTATGGTGTTTTTGATTGCATGTTTCCGCTGGCTTCATTATTAATTTATCCCAAAAAAACCGTTCAAGGAATACCGTTATGCATTTGCTTAATTAGCCGGGGTAAAGCGTTACATCTAGATCTAGGAGCCAGGAGACGTGTCTACGATGGGCAGATCCGCCGATGGCTTTGCTATTCACAACACAAACTTTGTAAATAATACTAATACTAGCTGTAATTGGGTCAATCTGTTGAGTATGGGCATTTTATTGATAAATGGCGAAGCAAAGTTCGTTGACCAACAAACTCAACACTACTACTTCCGATGCATGTGGGTTAATTAAGGGAGCATTGATTATATAATTACGTCTTTTAAACGACAAGACAACAACGAGGATTCTTTCTCTTTACTCCGTTTCATTTTTCGTTAATGGAAGCAAACATAAGACTCTTTTTCACTGCGTGCTTTGATACCGTTTTAAACAACACTTAATTAGGTGTACAATTCTAAATTTCTAATTCTAAATGTCTAATTCTAAAATGATACATAAACCAAAAAAAAAAAAGTCAAAAACAAAATCTGAATGGTTTACTAATAAATGGATCCTTAAAACAAAAGCCATTATTTCCAACAAATGTTTATATTTGGACCCAAAAAAAAGGATGGGGACCAAATGAAGTAAAATAAATAAATGGTCCCAATGGTATAAGTTGGGAAGATAGTTAGTTCTCCTACTCCCAACTACATCCCTCTTCAATGCTCAATCTCGTCTTCTTCTTCTTCTTCTTCTTCTTCTTCCTCCTCCTCTCTATTTAGTTTCCTTTCTCTTTCTCTCAATTTCCTCATCTGGGTATTCCTCGTTTGCTCCGCTTAATCGTCATGAAGGTCACCGTTGTCTCTCGCAGCGGCAGAGAAGTTCTCAAGGCTCCCCTCGACCTCCCCGATTCGGTACTTTTGATACTCTTTCTCCGATCTGCTTCATGTTCTGGTTAATGGGTCTGTTTCTATAATGTGATTTTGAGGTTTTTTTTTTTTGTTCCTTTAAGTTTGCTTGCTCGATATCCCCCTGGAGATATGTAGGGAAAGTTTCATTCTTTTTTTATTTTTTTATTTATTGATTTGAGGGTTGCTGATTCGAATTTTGTGTGTGTGTGTGTGTTCTGTTCTACGCAGGCCACTGTTGCTGATCTGCAAGAAGCGTTTTATAAGAGAGGTAAAGTTTTCATTTTTACTAGGGATTTATTTGACTTCTCGAATGCTCAAGATAGATCTAGTCTTGACTGTGTAAGCTAGTGTTAAAATGTCATTCATGTACATTGCAGTTTTTATGTGTTTTTGAGTTCCTCCTTTTAGAATTTGATGCTTATGGGTTTATATAATCAAGTTCTGTGTTGAAGCTAAGCTTAAAGGAGTATCTAGATTTGATAATGCTATATAATGGTGAGAAGGATCACTTATAAGCTTCTAAACACAGTATTGGTTCTGTATCAATCATCATTCATCACAACCTTTTGTCATTAATGGATCAGTCCCTTTTTTTAGCCAGACAAACTGTTCATTTTAGGCTTGTCTATTACTGACGATAGGTTGTAATGACAATATCTGAATTCTTTTTAGTTCTTACTACAATGTATAATCAGTGTGTCACTTCAATCTGGTTTCTCTACAGTAAGTCAGTAACTGTATTGAAGTTTTTTCTTCTTCACATCTTTGAATAGATTTACTAAATGTATTATGGTATTTTTTCATTTGGTGTTAAAAGGTTTGATTTGGGTTTTATTGTTTCATCAGCTAAGAAGTTTTACCCGTCGAGGCAAAGACTGACTCTTCCTGTAGCTCCTGGATCAAAGGAGAAACCTGTTGTACTCAATAGCAAGAAATCACTCAAGGAGTACTGTGATGGAAACAACAACTCCTTAACCGTAGTCTTCAAAGACTTGGGGGCACAAGTTTCCTACCGCACGCTCTTCTTCTTCGAGTATCTTGGCCCTCTCCTTATCTACCCTGTCTTTTACTACTTACCTGTTTACAAGTTCCTTGGATATGGAGAGGACCGTGTGATCCATCCTGTCCAGACGTACGCTATGTACTACTGGTGCTTTCACTACTTCAAACGGATCTTAGAAACGTTTTTCGTTCATCGGTTCAGCCATGCAACCTCCCCAATCGCGAATGTGTTCAGGAACTGTGCTTATTACTGGAGCTTTGGTGCTTACATTGCGTATTACGTCAACCATCCCTTGTACACACCAGTCAGTGACCTTCAGATGAAGATTGGTTTCGGTTTTGGTTTGGTCTGCCAAGTCGCAAACTTCTACTGTCACATTTTGCTGAAGAATCTTAGGGACCCCAGTGGGTCTGGAGGCTACCAGATTCCACGCGGTTTCCTCTTCAACATTGTCACATGTGCCAATTACACAACCGAGATTTACCAATGGCTAGGATTCAACATCGCTACACAGACTGTTGCTGGATACGTTTTCCTCGCTGTTGCTGCTCTCATCATGACCAATTGGGCTCTTGGAAAGCACAGCCGTCTGAGAAAGGTAAACAAAGCTT
>NC_025690.1:16797150-16806224 GCF_000633955.1 Camelina sativa | reverse complement strand
AGTTTTACCCGTCGAGGCAAAGACTGACTCTTCCTGTAGCTCCTGGATCAAAGGAGAAACCTGTTGTCCTCAATAGCAAGAAATCACTCAAGGAGTACTGTGATGGAAACAACAACTCCTTAACCGTAGTCTTCAAAGACTTGGGGGCACAAGTTTCCTACCGCACGCTCTTCTTCTTCGAGTATCTTGGCCCTCTCCTTATCTACCCTGTCTTTTACTACTTACCTGTTTACAAGTTCCTTGGATATGGAGAGGACCGTGTGATCCATCCTGTCCAGACGTACGCTATGTACTACTGGTGCTTTCACTACTTCAAACGGATCTTAGAAACGTTTTTCGTTCATCGGTTCAGCCATGCAACCTCCCCAATCGCGAATGTGTTCAGGAACTGTGCTTATTACTGGAGCTTTGGTGCTTACATTGCGTATTACGTCAACCATCCCTTGTACACACCAGTCAGTGACCTTCAGATGAAGATTGGTTTCGGTTTTGGTTTGGTCTGCCAAGTCGCAAACTTCTACTGTCACATTTTGCTGAAGAATCTTAGGGACCCTAGCGGGTCTGGAGGCTACCAGATTCCACGCGGTTTCCTCTTCAACATTGTCACATGTGCCAATTACACGACCGAGATTTACCAATGGCTAGGATTCAACATCGCTACACAGACTGTTGCTGGATACGTTTTCCTCGCTGTTGCTGCTCTCATCATGACCAATTGGGCTCTTGGAAAGCACAGCCGTCTGAGAAAGGTAAACAAAGCTTTCCTTTTACTATTTTGCTACAACTGAAAAATTTCAGAACTTTGGCTTTTTTTTATTTTGTTGGACTTGTTCTTATTGTTGGGGTTTTGATATTTGGTATTGCAGATATTTGATGGAAAAGATGGAAAACCAAAGTATCCAAGACGATGGGTGATACTTCCACCATTCCTTTAGAAAGCCATTGTCTTTTATAATCAGTTGAAGATCTTAATAAAGTTGAAAAAGATAATCTTCTTTGCTTTCTCTGTAATGTTATTTTTTTCTTGGGTCAATTTCTATTTTGGTTATAACTTTTTAATTCCTTTTGTTTCTAAGTGTTTTTAAGTTAGAGTTTTAGAATGTACTTCTTTTAGTTGTTTCTCACGCAAACCAAATCCTCCTATGTATTGCATACTCAAATAAGAAAGTTTGAATACAATAACATTAATCCATAAAAAAAAGAGGCTGTCTGCTATAGCTTATGTTCTCAATCAAAATGTACTGAAAGCAAAAATCAATGTACGTACTACATTGTCATTTTTGATCATAGAAGACAAAACAAGTCACAAAGCATGTTATGAAGAAATGACATAATAGTCGGGAAGATAATTGTTAGTTTATGCGGCCTTCTACAGTGACAATTGCAATGAGTTTTTTTTTTTTTTTTGGTAAGAACAGTGACAATTGCAATGAGTTTAGACGGCGATGAAAAAATTGACTAGTCTGAACGAAATAGAAGTTGTAAAAGTTCAACATAACATTTTTATAAGTTACACATTTTTAGTTGTCTCGAAAGAATAGGTGAATAAATCAGTAGATCAAACGAAAAATGTAATGGTAAATAAAATTACCAGAAGGAAACAGAAGCAAATTACAGAAAGACTCAGACAAACCGGGAGAGAAAGAAGGTAATCAAACTGAAGAATTTTTCCCCCACATTTGATCAGAAAGTTCATCTCTCAAGACCGATGAAGCCTCATCCGCAAGCTTGCAGCTTCGTTGCCTGTAGTGTATGTCATGTTGGTGAGATAAAGTTTGATTATCCAAAGTTTGGTCACCCATATCGATAAGAATGTTGTGCAGCAAGCAACAGACAAAGATTATCCGTGGTAACCGGTTTCTATCAGGCATCCACATTACCCCGTGTATTATCCTCCACCTGTCTTTAAGCTTCGACAATGCCATCTCCGCGGCTTTTCTTGTCTCCGAGTGTCTTTTGTTGAACTCGGTTTGAGGAAGCGACAAGGGTTTGCCTTGGTATGGAGTGAGAAGCCATGGAAGAAGAGGAAAACCAGAATCCCCTACTATGTATTCTCTCAGCTCGGCTCTTTCTGAGAGCAGAAACTTTTCCCCGTTCAGTCTCTTCCCTTTCTCAACTAGTTTGTAGAATCCCGAGTTCTTGAGGACAACATCATCGCTTAAACTTCCAGGCCAACCAGCGATTACATCGAGAAATCTCATGTCCGGGTCCACTACGGCCTGCAATATCATGCTGAAGTTCTTTTCTCCGTCCAGCCAAACTTTGTTTGAGGGTTCCACAGCAGGAAGGTTCATGACAATATGTGTAATGTCGATAGCGCCACAGCAATTAGGAAGACCTGAGATTTTCTCAAACTTTGATTTGACATCATCGAGTTTCGAGGGCCATGAGAGATGGTGCAATGCTCTCTCTTCCATTGATTCTACAAAGCGCCAAGTGATTTGGGAGACTGTTGACTGGTTCATCCCAAAGGTCTCCCCAATGACTGAGAGAGATTCACCAGAGCCAAGCCTCCTAAGCGCCACAGCTACGCGGTCATTGAGAGATAAAGGTTTGCCATTAGAGTCACTGAAATTTGCAGGCTTTGCTGTGAAATCGTCTTTGACAAGAGAGCAAATGTAGTCAAATGTCTTCTTTGATATCTTGAAAACTGACTCAAATGTCTTTGGATCCGATGAACCTAACAAAGGAGATAAATAAAAAACATGAAATTGATCAACAACAAAGTCAAGCTTATTTCCCTTTTAAAACAAAGACATATTGTCACTGTAAAAGATCCATAACTGTTCAAATCTCACTATATAGTTCATAAAACACTGAACCAGCTTAAATTCAACAGTTGTAAAAACTAAAAGAAGAAGAGCTAATCTGCAGTTATCATCAATAGGCATTGACCTACTTACTACAAAGAGGATTATACATGAGGAGGAGAAGGAAGGAGATAAATGCAACAAACTAATGTAGTTGGACAATTTTCAATCACAGTATCGAAAACATCTTAGCTGAGTGGTTGTCACAAAGATTCAATAATGTCATGACCAGAAAACAAAATATCCTCCAGGATGGTAACAGAAACACAGTCTAGTCAGAAGAGTCTGCTACCCTCCCCCCAAAGTCTTAAAAAGATTCATATCACAGAAACACTAAAGCAGAGTGGCACTACTAGCTCAAAAGTTGCATAATTTTTAAAAGAATCAAGTTCATCTCAACTTAATAAAAAAACCCTTCAGAGCTCTCACTTAAAGGAAGCATACCACAATCGAATAAAAAAAAAAGCAGTCACAAAACCCCAGAAACTACAAAATCAATATAAGATCGAAACAATAGACTCGAATGTAACAAAGTAAAGATTGATTAAAGAACAACTCTTTGCCCCCTACATTACTAATCTCAATCTAAGAAACAAAATTGCTCATTCTCAATCTCTCCAAGATTGTGAAATTGCTGCTTAAAACAGAATAGATTTTACCAGAAAGACGGCGAGAGAAGCCATCCCACCAATCCAAGGAGGAATGAGAAGATGGTGAGTCGTCGTCGTTATTAAGAGCAGAAGATGCGGAGGCGGCAGCAGCAGCAGCTAGCAAAACGTTCCGATCAACCTTCTTCTCCGCTCTCTTCTTCTTCTTTATCGTTTTTATAGGTCCCATCTTTGTATAAACCCAATACTCTCTTGAATCAAGTAGTACTTTTTACTGTGTGTTTCTTCTGGGTTTCGAGCTTTAATAAAGCATGCACTCTATAGAGAGAGAGAGAGATAAGTCCCCAACACTAAAAAGAGACTAAAGACGAGAGATTTGGGGTTATGTGATGGTGATGGTGATGATGATGATGATATGGATTTGGATTTGGAGTTTCAAATAAAATAAAAAAGGAAACGTGGCCATTGGTTTTTTATTTTTATTTTTTAGGTTGCCACTTGTTTTGTTGATTAATTGCAAAAACAACCAAAAAAAAAAAGAAGTTTTTACAAATTAAAGAGCTTTTTGAACCAACCTTAGGTTATATAATTAGGTGATATAATTAAATGAAGAAGAAGATCCCATAAACCAAAACAAATACTAATAGTGTAGAGCATTGGAGCATTCTATAAGATCGATCATACTAAAAGCAATACAGAAACAAGTTATGATTTCTCTAACATTACGAGGACAGAGAAAAACTCCACTCTTCCCATAAAAAAAAATGAAATGCAAAAACAAAATTTTTGTTACAATGTTTTTAAAGCTGTCTTTTGTAGAGAGAGAGAGAGAGAGAGCTTGTGGGTGGGGGATGGAACATATCAAACTTGTTTTTGCAGCTTCTTAGGACAAGAAGAAGACAGGTGACCTTTTTCTCCACACTCGTAACAGTTTCTCCTTTTGACCTTCTTACCAGTGCTAACCGGGGACGTTAAGTTTACATCATCAGCTTCATTTGTCGCAGCAGCAACGGATATCGGATCTGTAGCATATGTCTCGTCCATGAAAGTACCACCATTGCTTGTTACCTGAATCGGTCCTGCCTGGTGATCAAGCTTTGAGTTTGTGTTTTGAAGCTTCTTTGGACAAGCAGTAGAAAGATGACCCTTTTCTCCACACTCGTAACAGTTTCTTCTTTTCACCTTACCAACAACGCTAACCGCGGTTGCTAAGCTTCCGTTATCAGCTTCATTCGTAGCAGCATAAGTCTCATTCATGTAGTAGTAAGAATCACCACTACTCTTTTGAAGAGCATAGCTATCGACAGTCGTCTCCTCACGACCCAGCTTTGAGTTTGCCTGATCATCATCACCATTTTGTAGCTTTTTGGGACATGCTGTAGAAAGATGACCTTTTTCTCCACACTCATAACAGACCCTCCTTTTGACTTTACCGCTACTAACCGTGGTTGCAAAGTAGTTTCCGTTATTAACTTCGTTAGCCGGTACTGGATCATCATCAGGAGTAGCATAAGTCTCTTCCACTGCTGCTGGTCTCTCTTTAAGGGCACAGCATATCTTGACAGGTCTTCCGGAAATAACCTGCTGATCAAGCTTTAGCGCAACCGCCACAGACACGCTATCCTTGAAATCCACATGCGCGTACCCTTTAAAGTCCCCAGTCTCTTTGTTTTTGCCCAGCCGCACTGAGGTTATTACGCAGTCAGAGAAGAGTTTCCGTATGTCACGCTCTGTTGTGTCCCAGGATAAATTCCCAATGTAAACCCTGTTATAGCCATCCACCATTTCTGGAGCGAAGCCAGACGATGTTTTCCTTCTGGGAATGGAAGGGGTGGTTGTTTTCACGTATTGCTGGATTGTCAAAAACCGATCACCCCTGGTAGTAAAAGTAAAGTAAAGAAGGATTTCACAACCATATATATATCAAATTGTGAACCAAGGAATGGCTTTCAGCCAGGCGCTATAGATATAGATTACTTACATTGCAGCTCTATCAAAAGCCAAAGCACGTTTTGCGCCATCTTCAGTCTGTATAAAATGAAGCGAAATAAAGATGTCAGTACAGTCTAAGACACAGTCCACTTTCTAAAGAAGCCTTGATTATATCTCTGAAACTAACTCTAAAACTCCAAAACAAAAAGCAATGTTCCAACACAAGTAAAAATGAAGCAGCAAAGTTAGATCGAAAAAAAAACTTACTTCAAAAGTGATGAAGGCAATACCACTGAATGCACCATCCTCAGGACGCATCTTGCAGTCAACTTTAGTGATGACTCCAGAGCTTCTGAAGTAGCTACGAATCTCATCTTCAGTACTCTGATAAGGAATACCCCCAACATATAACTTGTTAGGAACAACACCCCCATCTTCTTCTTCTTCTTTGCTGAAAAAAAAAAAAAAAAAAGAAGTCAATATACATAAAAACTGAAAACATAATTACAAACAACAGAGAGCTCAAATGAACAAACTTACTTGTCAGTATTATTAACTTGAATCTCTTCTACCTTAACCTTGTCTTCTTCCTCAGCCTTCTTTGGTGCTTTGTTTACCTTTCTCTTCTTCTTCTTTTTCTTTTTCTGCTTCTGCTTCTGCTTCTGGGGGTTATCCCCTTCCTTAGTTCCTTCATCTCCTTCTAATTCGCCTTCCACAGTATCGTCTCTCTTTCTCTTCTTTATAATAATCTTCGTATCAGTTTTCTCGCTTGACCCACCATTGTCAACGTCACTCTCTCTGACTCCTCCGTCGTCTTCTCTAGCGCCGCAAGTTTCGCTATTTCTTCGTTTCTCTCTCTTTGACAATCTGGGTTTGTGGCTAGCTGAATCAAGAAGCACTTTCAGAGACTGAGACTCGTCCACGGAGGCAGATAGTGATTGAACCAAGTCTTGTCGAATCCTCTGCTTCAGCTTCTTGTTCGACAACACCATCTTCGCTGATTCTCATCAAACTGAGTGAGTTCCAGACACCGGAAAAATACAAAAAAAAAATAAAAATAAAAACCCTAATTGATGATTTTGATACGATCTGGATATGGGCCGGGCTTTAGGTTTATTGTGGGCTTTTAAATAAAGTATCAAAACCCTAATTGATGATTTTTATGCGTGTTTTATTTATAATAATCTCAAATAAAGTAGCTCCACCCTTATCTTTTAATAGATTTAACTATCTTTATTGTGTGGATCTATTTATCACCGGCCGGTGTTAAACAATAAATGAAAACGTATAGTACGAGTTTTTAAGAGTAAAGATAACCTTATAGTTATGAGATCTGCTACGTTATTCTTGTTTTCTTATGTTATCATGTTTCTTATTTTGAGTCAGATTCGAGGTATGTACCATATCAATCTCTTACTAGTTCTGATTGTTTACCAGCAAAAAATTTAGAATTTTTATTAGATGAAAAAATACTGCAACTATAAAAAAAAAAGGAAATCCTATAATACCATATATAGTAATGTGTTGTACGATTCTAGTTAAAAAAAATATATATAATTACAATGTCTTGTGGTTCATATATTGTATTGTTATGTAACAGAGATGGAAGCTCAAAAGACGAAAGTCTGTAAGATAAGTGAATTATGGATAGATCGTTTTCACAGGTGTACCGGTGACAAGAAAAAAAATGAGGATGAATGTGTAGCAGCTTTTGCGTCTAGTAGAAAAAAAGCATTTCAGTGCAGTTGTCGAGAGCATACTGAAGCTCTTTTTTGCACTTGTAATACTCATTGCTAAGTTTTACTATACCTTCACAATAAAATATATTGAATAAGACTATAAGAGAAAACAGTGGGTGGTTATGTTGACAAATAAGAAAATAATACATGAGTGAAAATAAATGTCATATCAAAATTTCATACTTTTTACTTTGTTAAAGTCAATGCACTTATGTATATTATCTATTAAGTATTATTTGAATTACCAAATGACTAATGAGACTTCTTCTTAATTAAATAACCACTAGATTCGGACCCGTACATACGTGCGGAGTCATATTTATTAATATAATTCAAATTTAAATTGGTTTGGTTTTAGTAAGTTTGTGAATATTTGAAATAGTTATAATTTCACTACAAAATTTTAATCCATGTATACCCGGATCAAACTTGAACCAAATTAGTAACCGTTAGATTTTTATTAAACCCGTATACTATTAAATCAAAGAAAAATCATCAAAAAACTTAAACTTCTCAAATGGGATAACCTAAATTATCAAGATACGCAAACACACCTCTAGATGTATCCCACAACTGATTTAATATTTTTTTGACCCATATAAAACCCGTTTCGTGAAACCCACATGAGTAATGTGGGAAACACCTATTGATGTGTATTTGCGCAACTTGATAATTTAGGTTATTCCATATATTTTTCCTAATTTATATAAAATATTTAAAGGGATGAGGTAAGAGATTCAGACGGAAAGCTCATATTTCCGTTTGGATATCATCATAAAGTAGTTATTTATCCTTTTCCAAGTTGACACTTAATCAAATTAGTTAGATATTGAGGATTGAATATAGTTAAAAAAAAACACATTCCCAATATGAGATATTCTTGATATAGGACATTTTCGATATAAGACAAACTTTTATTCCCAATTGGAAACAGGATGGGACAAAAGCAAAAATTACCAAAGTCCCGCGTTTTGAAAAAACACAAAGATAAATTATAGTATATTTATATATCATATGATATAATAATAATGTTACAAAATTAATTGAATTCTTTATTCTTGTTATTTTATGTATGGTTCATCTATATTAGAACACATTTTAATTTTAATGTCTTTAATTGTTATTTTGAACATTATTAGGCTATATAATTTGAACAAAAAAAAAAACATGTTACATATAAGATTGTAAGTATTAATTTTATATCATAAATAAATATATATATATATATTCCATGTATATCTATATATCATATTATCTATATTAAATATTTTAAAATTAGTTAACTTCTTTATTTTTATTATTTTATATTGGTTTATGTAGTTGTTTTGGATCATTTCCTTTTTTCTTATTTTTTTTTTCAAAGTTTTTATAATTACTAAAGATTTGTGCCGTACATCTTATTAGAGATAATCCGCGCATGGCAAATACACCGTTTTTTTAATTTGTTAATACAAATTAGAGAGGAAAACAAAACTATGCTGCCGATGATAATAAGAAACTTGGAGAGATTAACCAAAAAAAAAAAAACTTCGAGACCAATTGACGGTGCTCCATTGAATGTTCTCATTTCTTACGTCATTTTGATGTCTTATGAATCCTCTAGAATTCTGAAAAAAACACGATTACAATTACGATTACATATCCTTGCAGGAAAAAAAATTTTATTATTGGATGAGTCTTATATGGTTCTCTGCGTAATCCAAGTAAGTTTCTAATTTCTTGAGAAACTATATAAAAAACCGAAGTATTTGGAACCTGATTATTGATACCGGTAGAATTCCTTGTGAATTTCTAGTTTGAAGTTGATAGATGATGTAAGCCTCCTTGTATTAGACGTATTCTTCATCCTGTTTCATATAATGACAATAGTGACATTAGTTTTTATATTTTGATAAACAGTGCTAAGAATAAAGAGAATTAAGATTATACAACTTTGGTCGAGGTTTTTTTTTTTTTTTTTTTTTTTGAATAGTTTAAGTGTTATA
>NC_025690.1:16795164-16796885 GCF_000633955.1 Camelina sativa | reverse complement strand
TGTGTTTGAATAGTTTAAGTGTTATATTAGTTCTTGAGTAGAAGTTGTATTTATAGAACTAATGAAGCCAGTTTGGTGAAATGGTATAATGGCCATGAGATACGGTAATATTTTGTTTCAATAAAATTTTGACTTTCAAAATCCGTGTTAGTTGCTAAAATTTAGAGGATAAGAATAATCAGTTAATACAATTTTAAAAGGTTACTATAATGTAGCTACAATATATTCAAACTTACCTAAATGTATAAATTCGAAATATATCATCGGCGTTGATTTGGGTGATGATTGAGTCCGATTAAATAGCACATACTTATGGAAACCGATTAATAGTGTTAGGATATCCGATGATATTTTTATTGATGATGGTTTAGGGAATTCACTTTTTTTTATGGGCATTCTAATTTATACATACATTCCTTAACAACCATATCTTTCTGTTTCTGAATGGTTTGTTTAATTCTTTTTTAAAAAGAAAAAAATTGGTAGGCAAATGGAACTGATTGGCTACATGAGTATATGGTTGGCGAGAGATTCAGTATATTAATCAGGATCGGAACAGAATTAATCTGGATGTTCCAGGATCCGCGTGTCAAGCCTATGGAAAGTTCCCCACTTGCCCTCTGCGTTTTTTTTAATGGTCTCCAAATTTTTTTTTCAAGAAGGCATGATATGGTATACTCGTTTTTATGTTTTTTTTAATTCTAAGTGTGTTCCCAATTAATAGTATAAATATAAATATGTGGAAACATTGGTGAAGAGTTGATATAATCAATGTTATCTTCTCTTTATTAATTGGGAAGTACCTTACAAAAACAACCTTAGTAATTATTCGAGTTATGATATGGTATTTTTAAGCAATCACTACAAGAAAACACCACAAATCGGAAGGTAGCGACAAAATACAATGAGAGACGGCACTGAAATTAAAAAGGAAAGAAAAAGACTTTTTGTAAAAGGATTTAAAGAAGAAGCAACGTTTAGAGGAGAGATTTAGAAAAGAATGAAGATGGAGGAGTCTGATCTAATATTTATGGCTTTGGCGTAACTGATAAAGAAGTGGGAGAATTGGAAGCGTTTGATCTCGGAAAAAGAATATAGAATTGATCTTTGCCATATGCCATGTGGAACCTAGAGGAGAGATTTTGAAGACTTTGATGATATGGCTTACTCTAACGTTTTTAATTTTGATGAGGTAGATGGCTTTAGCAGCTTCAATAGACTTCTTTTATTAGTAAGTAATGTTTTTTCTTTCGAGTCACATTCGAGGTAACATATCAATCTCTTAGTAGTTGTGATGTTACCAGTAAAATAATATGTCAGTGATCAATGAATGCAACTATAAAAAAGGAAAGCGTATTCATACTATATATAGTTTTATTTTAACTTTGTTGTACACATTTCTATATATATATATATATTTTTTTAAATTAAAATGTATTGTGGTTCATATACTGACAATACTGTATTTAAATCGTGAGAGGACCACCTCATAGAAATGAGGGATGGAGATGGTCTGATAAGTCTACATATATACTCGAGTGGAGTCATTGATGGCTATTGGTTAACATGGTTCTGTTTTTAATTTGCCAATTAAGAATGTTTAACATATATAAAAAAACATCTTCATAACCATATTTTCAACAAACATTTAGTTTTCTTGTTTTTTTTTTCTTATGGAAACTAAGTTTGGGATATGGCCATAATGTCATATCATTTGCTTA
>NC_025690.1:16767368-16795104 GCF_000633955.1 Camelina sativa | reverse complement strand
ATTTTCCACCTAGATCGCTAATCTGGCTGTCATATTATATATACGTACAGCAAAATGAAGCAACATTGTTTCAAGAGTAACCAGATTTGAAGAGAATAAAAATATTGGTGTGTACAGTTTGAACAAGCTAGTCAGGGCTGAAGTACTGGAAGGTAATGGACCATCCAAACCGCTACCAAACATCTCCCTACAAAACAATATTTCAGTGCATATGTTTTCCATGAGGAGCTAAATCGATCGAGAGCTAGAACTTTGGAAGAAGAAAAAAAAGCACTAGTGATCTTACAGATGATATAACATTGTCCAGTTTCCAATGAATTCTGGTATTCGCCCAGTAAAGTCATTATCACTTATCCTCCTAACCAGACGACATATACAACCAAAAGAGTGAAATCGTTAAAATTAAATAACAAGGAAATTAATTTACTCATTTTTTTTGTGTGATCATGATGATATTAACCAAATGTCAAAGAACTATATACAAAGTATATCCTTACAAGGAAAACAGGTTTTTAAGGAGCCCAAGCTGTTCAGGTAAAGGACCACTGAAAGAATTTGAAGACAGCAATCTGCCGTCAAAAATAAAAATCAGATAGATAAAAAAAAAGGATAAATAACAATAATATACTATATAGTAACTAACGACTAAAAAAAGTATACAAGATTGAAAACGATATGAACGAGAGTGTGTCAAGAAATTTACAATTCTTCCAGATTAACCAACTTTCCAATCTCAGGAGGGATTGGTCCTGAAAATTGGTTTCCTTCGAGTTCCCTACATAATTATATATTTCAAATGCTCAAGTTGAATTCTTAGAACGTCAAGAATCATAACTAAAACATTATGAGCAAATATTAAGTCACATTAATAAAAGTCACTGGCTTAATGATGCAGAAATTTACAGAGTTCGGAGTGATGTAATGCTGGTTAACACTTTCGGAAATGGACCCGTTAGTCGGTTCCCCAAAAAAGATCTGCATGTGTCCATTGAACCAACAAAGACATCGATCATTTAGTTAATATTAACTAATTAATTACACAACAATTAAAAATAAAAACTAAAATCAAAAACAGTAGTGATCTTACAACACTTCCAAATGCATTGATCCCCATTCCTTTGGTATTGAACCAACAAGACAGTTACGACGAAGGATCCTGCACAAATTAAGTGGTACGTACGCGTCAAGAAATCATTGCACAAATACTATGTTACATTTAAATTTAATTATAGTCTATTTGCTTCTTTTTTTTTTCTTACAGAGTTTTGAGATAACGGAGCTAAGAGAACTTACAGAGTTTTGAGATAACGGAGCTGAGAGAACTCTGGGGGGATAATGCCTGTCAAATTCTGCGACATCAAAACTCTGCAGAGAAAGCAAAAAAAAAATTGTGGTCTCCGTAGCAAAAATATATGACTTGATTATTGATTCTGAAAATGTATGATTAGGTCTTCCTGGGATGACAAACTATATTTATAAGCAGGAACGTTTTGCTTTCTTCTCGAATAGATGTCGCAACCGCACTACTAGAGAGACTCATGAATAACTAGATAATTAAAGTTAGATTTATAAAAAATCCAAGATAGATCCAACACCACTATAAGAATGACCATTTTTGTAATATTTAAGTGGTGGAGAAAAATGACTTAGCTTACATTGAAATGACATGACACGTCGATGAGTTGTGGGGATCAATGAAACAATCACAAGTGAGAGTGCTCTTTTGAAGTAGATTAGAGTTTACAATCCAGTTTCCTTTCCCACTGCATGGATCGTTGGTAAAGTCCCAATCTCTTTTCTTCATCTTCTTTTCTATCTCTTTCAATAGAGCTACTGCCCATTCTCAACCATGAATTATCATCATCATCCATGCACCAAAATATGAATCAGATTATAGTAAAAAGGAGGCCAACAATAAATATATCATATATGACGTTGTAAGAAAAAACTAATAAAAATAGTAGTACCTTCATCACCGTGGAGCTTCATGGTGTTACAAGATTCAAAAATCCCACTGAAAAACAATGTTATGATGATAACGGAATACATAGAATGGGATGTAACCATGTTCCTATTGTGAAGAGCGAGAGGGAAAGCGAAAACCAAAGAGATCAGATGTAAAGAGTGATAAAGAAAGACATCTAAAGAGCGAAAGAGGAGATGCGAAAGAAAAAGCTCTGATGATGGAGAGTAGTCAGTATTGTCAATCTTCTTTTCAGCATTTAATTAGTAAGATTTTGAGGAGTAGGTTTTGTTGTTAAGGTCATCAATCATTTATTTCGACTTTGAAAATCGTTTGATCATTTTTGTTATTGCTGCTTACTTACACCCGTAACGTACTTGCCACACATGCTCGCCCATACCATATTTTAATAGGCCCGTCCAGTTCAACGAACGAGACTGAAAATATCGACTATATATGCACTGAGAAATATTAATTCATGTATCAAATATTATTACCCAAATAAAAAATATCATTGCTCTGATGCTTTCTGGATTTTGTTGAATGAACCTTTTTTTTTTGTTTTACCAATTACAAAGTTTGTGTTTTTATTTTATTTTCAGATATATGTCACAGAAGTCTGGTTGTAACATTTGGTGTTGTTGCTCATTGCTAAGTACTCCAGTATCATGTAAGATCAAGATCATCAATCCATATTTCAATTAATTATATTTATATTTAAAACAAACATATGTTCCGTTTTGATTGGTTATTAAAAAATGTGATTACATGTATATTTAGTAATCTCAAATAAAGGTGTTGACTTAGCTCCACCCTTATTTTTTAATAGATTTAACTATCTTTATCATGTGTGGATCTATTTATCACCGGCCGGTGTTAAACAATAAATGAAAACGTATAGTACGAGTTTTTAATTAAGAGTAAAGATAACCTTATAGTTATGAGATCTGCTACGTTATTCTTGTTTTCTTGTGTTATCATGTTTCTTATTTTGAGTCAGATTCGAGGTACGTACCATATCAATCTCTTACTAGTTCTGATTGTTTACCAGCAAAAAATTTAGAACTTTTTATTGGATGAAAAAATTCTGCAACTATAAAAAAGGAATTCCTATAATACCATATATAGTACTGTGTTGTACGATTCTAGTTTAAAAAAAAAAATATAATTACAGTGTCTTGTGGTTCATATACTGTATTGTTATGTAACATAGATGGAAGCTCAAAAGACGAAAGTCTGTAAGATACGTGAATCATGGCTAGATCGATTTCACAAGTGTAACAGTGACAAGAAAAAGAAAGAGGCTGAATGTGTAGCAGCTTTTGCGTCTGATAAAAAAAAGCATTTCAATGCAGTTGTCAAGAACATTATGAAGAACTTTACTGCACTTGTAATACTCCATGCTAATTTTTACTTTTTTTTTGGACAAACATTTGCTTTCATTCCATTAAAGAAGAGAACAACGCAATGGAGTATTACAAAGATAAACAAGGTAGTTAAGGTTAATTGATAATTGATTCTTACAGAGCTTCGAACCAAAAGCTATGAAGCATATTGGTACATGTGAGGTCAAGGATGATCGATACTTCTTCCATGATGGATGAAGAGATTGCTACTACTGTCATAATAATATGACGAAGTAGCGTTGAGTAAAGGGGCAAAGCTGTGATTCTCGCTGGCATGAGAAGAGCTACATAGTGTAGAGCTTTGACAAGGGTTCGAGCAGGGGTAGAGATGCTCTGATGCTTGAGCATGGCGCATCTACTGGTCCAAGAGGGATGCCTCCTGCCAGTAACAAAGCCCATGGTGAGGGTTCTTCAGGGGTGATGTGAAGTACAAATCAAGAAAATTTCAGATCCGAAAGGAGATCCGATTTTTGTAACTCGCTGACTTGTAGATGCTTCTGTTTTGGTGCTACAGATAAAGGTTGAGAGAGGGAGTTCACCGGAAACCGCCTCTGTCCTTTGATTGATAAACAGCCGTCGGGATATAAAGGGTTTAAAATAGCTTGAAAAATGGGGAAAAATTAGGGGAAAACTTAAATAGAAAGAAAATAAGTGCAAGATCTTGAAGTAGAAGGGAGTGACGATTAAGTTTTTCCGACGCCGGCGAGCAGAAACTCCACCTACGCCGAAAGAGTTAAATGTGATAGTTTCCTCGATAACTTCGCCTGAGAGAGTTACAATTCTCTAATCTCTTTTTATTTATTTTATCTATAATCCAAAAATTCCTAACTTTTACTATACCTTCACAATAAAATATATAAGACAGGAAGAGAAAACAGTGGGTGGTTATGTTGACAAATAAGAAAAAATAATACATGAGTGAAAATAAATGTCATATCAAATTTTCATACTTTTTACTTTGTTAAAGTCAATGCAATTATGTGTATATTATGTATAAATTAGGTATTATTTGAATTACCAAATGACTAATGTCTCTTCTTCTTAATTAAGTAACCATATAAATATGTGGACACATTGGTGCAGAGTTGATACAATCAATGTTATCCCCTCTTTATTAATTGGGAAGTGCCTTACAAAAACAACCTTAGTAATTATTCTAGTTATGAGATATAATATTTTTAAGCAATATGTAGCGGGATAAAACGATTTGAGTAATTATTGGTAATTTTTGTGTGTAACAAAGCCCATGGTGAGGGATATTTAAAAAAAAGAGTATGGAAAAAGGTATTTTTGAGAACGTTCCTAAGCAATAAGACATAATTTCATGTTCTTTTCCATACAATAGACACCAATTGGAGTTATAAGCGCAAAATACTGTGAAACCACTATCTTTTAATAGAAATCAACTATTAATATCGTTTGTTTGGATATATATATATATGATCGTTATTGGAAAAAGAAGTAGTATTCTAATATAACTTTGTGTATACATTACGAGACATATTTGTTTGATCTGCTACATTTTAAGTAATGAGATCTGCTACATTGTTCATGTTTTCTTGCGTTATTATGTTATTCATTTTGAGTCATTTTCAAGGTAATATATCAGCTTTGTGTTTAATTTTAATTGGTTAATTACTTGTAAAATTTGAATTAATTGCGAAAATTTAGTTGAATTAAAGAAAAAAGGAAAGAGGTTTAAATCAACAAAAAAAGGAAAGAGGTCTAAACCATGGTTTAGTTTCAAAGTTGTTGCGTCTCCAACTGTTTATATAAATGTCTTTTGGTTTTTATAAATTGATAGAGATGGATGCTCGGAAGCCAAAAGTGTGCAGGGTGGATTATGTCTCGAAAAATCATTCGTGTCCCGTTCGCAGGAACGAACGTAACGCTGCATGCGTAGCAGCTTTCAAAGAGAAAGGGCAACATGTTTTTGGATGCTGGTGTAGTGCAAGTGAAGGTCTAATTTGCTTATGTAATACTCATGCTTGCTAAATATTGTTATAGCTAGCTCCATATATATACTCAAAAATATACTATTTCTTAACCCATTAATAGATAATAATAAAAGCTATGGAAGCTTTTGACATGAAACATGTAATGAAAAGAGTTTTTATGAATAAAATTAAAATTTGTTTAAAATAAAACATGAAAATCAAATGATGAGATAATCTGTTGTTGCCAATTAAAATGTACATATATAACTAGATTAGGACCCGCCCGATGTGCGGGTTTAGAGTTTTTAAAATAAAATTAAATTTAACAAAGAATATAAAATATATATTTTTAGTAAGTAAAAACTATCTATAAAAATAAATTATGAGTTGTCCAATGTGATTTTAGTGTAAAGGGTGCCACTATGCGGGTGACTATTAATCATGTTTTCTTTGAATGCCCTCGCTCGTGTGAAGTTTGAGATTTATCTCCGACTTTGGTCTCGTCAGAGGGTTTTCCATATGAGTCAGTGTACTCGAATTTGGATTTTGTTTTCTGGAAAGTTACCTCTCAACAGGGTGATTCTGATCAACTTTTTCAATTATCATAGAATTTATGGGAAATTTGGAAGGCCATAACTAAAAAAAAAAAATCAAATTTAGAGATCAAGGCGAATGAGGTTAATTTGCTGGAGTCCTTCCCACTATTCTATATCTCTTGGATCCTCTGTGCGTCAAATACGAAGACAGATTGTCTTGCTCGTGCTTCGCGTTCTCTTATCTCTGAAGTTTCTTTTGTAAACATATTCTCTCCAGCTTGGACAACTAACGGAGGAAATTCTTTTTAATTTATTGTTTGGTTGAAAAAAAAAAATAGATACACTTTTAGTTAAAGAAAATAGTTGTAGATATGTTCAAAATTAAACTTTTAGTTAATTTATTGTTAAATTTAACAAAGAATATATATTTAATTATTTTCATAAGTAAAAACAATGTATAAAAGTAAAAAGATAAACTTTTAGTTATAGAAAATAGTTATTTTTTTTTGTTTTCTGTAATACACTAATGTATATCCATTTACAAATCTACTATATACATTACCACTAAAAATGTATTTGTACACACAAATATATTTTACTGTTAAAATATACTCTTTAGTCTTTACTACACCAACAAATTATCTTTATGAACACATTAAATAACCTATTATATGTCTCTTCACTTTAACATTTTTATAGTAAAAAACGCATACATTAATATTACATACTCCTATCTTATATATTACAATAACAGTTTTTTGAATAAATTATTTGATTGGTAAAAAAAATATGAGACGATATATATTTTTTTTTTACTTCAACCATCTTTTTCTTAGAAACAATAATTATTTGTATATTTTCACAATCATTTATTTATCTTATATAAAAAGTAATCAATTTTCTTGTAAAATTAGCAACTTAAAATTAAAATAAATAAACTATATTTTAAGTTCGAATTTTATTTATATATATAATTTCCTTATAATGGTCTTTTTAATTTTTAAAGCTGTTTAAATTTTATAATTTTCTTATAATTGCCTTTTAATTTTTTAAAACTTTTAATAGTTTTGTTTTACATTTGGAAGTTTACAAAAGCTTTTTTTCTTTAAAAGATTTTAAATAAACTTAGGTTTTCTTTTCTATATTTTACTTTTATATACAACCTTTTTATGGTAGGTTTTGAATTTTTATATTTTTATATTTTTAAAATTTTAATAAATTTAGAATTGACATGTGTCAACATCTGAATGATACAATTGACACATGTCATGATCTTGTTAATTAGTAATTTTGTCATCAAAGTTTATATAATAAGATGGGAATATTGCATCCACCCCTACTTTATCAAACTCTAATAACAAATACACTCACTTTCCACTACTCTTATACTTTACCCCTATGAAATTATATCTAACCCCTTCAAACTCACTTCATTCACTTTTAACTATCTTTTTTCATCTCACAATTTTTACACACTCTCTCTTTGGTGAAAGTTAAAAAAAAATCACAAACTCCCGTTATTCTCCTCCTTTCTTCGTTCCCCTTTTCTCAAACTCTAATTCTCCCACAGTAACGACTTCTTCTTGTTGACGAAATCGGCCTCGACAACCTCCGAGTTCTTGTTGTTGCCGAAATTAAGCGTAGAGGAATCGTAGGCACCATCTTTTCTGATAGAAGTTCGTCAATTTCACCGGAGAGTATTAAAATCACAGCGGACTCCTCCTTCTCGCTATTTCCGTTGTCGGAATCACCCCCACCATCTTCTTCTCCTTTTAAATTTAATCAATTTCACCGGAGAGTATGAAAGCTAATCGCCGCATTACTCGTTTCTTCAAACATAACCCAGACCAACCGTCGTCGAGCAATTCCCCTTCCATCCCTGCTACGGAGCAACTGTCACCTGAATGTGCGGAGGTCGATGAGCGTCTTCCTACTTGTCTATTCGCAACCGACCACTACCTAGACGCAAGGCTCAATGTCTACTCCAAACCCGACATCCTCACTGCAATTTGCAAGGTACTTCGAGGCACATAACAAATGGAGAGGATTTTTAATTCAAGTTTGGGTTCGCTTTTTAGTTTTAAATAGTGAGTGTCCTATATCTTGCAAATTAGTCCACGCTCTCCTCTGTAGACAGCTTCTGTCCAAACAGAAATATGAGATGTGGACTGTTTTTGGTGGATACCCCCTGAGGTTTTCTTTGGTCGAGTTTGGTGGTGTTACTGGCTTGCCATGTGGCGAATACCTTGAAGATTACGATCCCGATTACGACCCTGCTCCTGCCTATGATGACGTCTGTTATTGGGATCAGTTGATTGGCGATGATCGTAAGGCCACTCTAGCTGATGTGCACAAGATTTTCGAAGATCCAGCTATAAATGATCCAGATATAAAGCTTCGTCTAGCGCTTCTTCTCATTGTTGATGGTGTAATCATAGCCTCAAGCCAAATATTGATTCTTTCCTAGCTTTTCCTTGGGGCAGGGAGTCCTTCTTGAAGACAATATCAACCATGAGACCTAACATCAACCCCCCATCAAAACCAGTTGCTAAGAGACCTTGCCTTCAGGAAAAGGTATCAAAGGTCGCTAACGCCTTAGATACATTCAAAACACAGTTGCAACAGAAGACCTTCCGATTGCACGGTTTTCCTCTATCCCTTCAACTGCTTGCATATAGGAACATCTATGGGTTACTTGACAAGATTCCAGGCTCCGGTGATGGTCCAACCTTCTTGGATTGGTATTCAGTTGGCCTACCGAAGAATAATCTCCCTCCACTATGTTGAGCGTTCATCCGATGTAAGTTTTTCAACATTATCATACAGATTATCCACCATCCGTATCCACAACCGTTAATA
Source organism: Camelina sativa (assembly GCF_000633955.1). Lineage (NCBI taxonomy): Eukaryota > Viridiplantae > Streptophyta > Magnoliopsida > Brassicales > Brassicaceae > Camelina > Camelina sativa. Next base: position 16,786,403 of record NC_025690.1, on the reverse strand, counting down.
TCCACCACACTAATGTTTCATTATTATTCCAGCTTTCTGTTTCTCCCTATTTCGAAGTTGGTCCACAGCAAGAGGGCTGGGGTGAATGGGATGATGAAGTTAAGGACAAAAAAATATCTTTCTTGGTTTCAGAAATTGAGAATGGTCGTATATTCTCCAAAAAGATGTGGCCTGGTGGTGATGCTTCTTTGCCTATCATATATGTTCCGGAGAAGAAGGACAACGTTGTTCGCAAGAAGCACATTGTCCCAAGGCGAAGAGAGGTGTCTGCCAAACTTGGCGTAAAAAATACTCCATCTAAACCAATACGATCATGTTCTACCCGTCTTCCTAAAAGATTCACCGACTCTGACGATATCTCTTTCTCCGATTTCAAAGCTGATGTGGAGGTAGAGTTTATATCCATTAGGAAAGAGAGAGAATCAAGGTTTAAGCAGTTAGAAGATGAGAACAATAAGCTTCGAGCAACGATTAGAGCACTCCGTATGCAAAAGTTTTTCAGACATCCCTTTCGGAAGCCCCTCCAGTTTCGCAAAACACCTAGCGAGAATCTTTCAGCAGACAACCACGCAATTGAAGATCATCAGGGTACGTCCGTCCGGACACCACCATCAACTCCTAACAGATCTCCAACCAAAGCAGTTACCTCCCCTAATGATATTCTTACAAGTGGGCACAACTGGAATCAATATGTCCAACCGTTTTGCAAGACCGTAAGTTGAAAAATTAGTAACTTCCATATGCCTATACTAATCTTCTTACTAACAAATTTCCTTTTTCAGGATGACTCATTAATATTGGAGAAGGACACAGGTCTCAAGACTATTTACGATACTGACTCCAAGGTTTGCCACCCTGAACCTTTCTCTATTACACTTTACTGTTTTGCTAAAATGCAATTATTCACATTTGCAACAGTTGTCCCCCTTATACGACACTTGTCAGTAAACCTTCTACAACTGATGATTTATTGGTAAAAATGAAGTTATTCTTCTATTCCATATTTTCCAAATAGCCTCAGATTTTTCACGTCCATTTGTAAACATACATTTTGCACTTTTAAGGAACAAACGCAGATGGTAAATTTACAGAACAGCAAACTGCATCAACACTCCTGCCATATACCACCTTGTTACAGGATTTTATGCAGCACTCAAATGTTACCTCTCATACACCCAATCAAGTTAGTATGGTCCTTTGCTTTCTTCCATTCTGACCTATTTCAATTTTTTTTGTAGGTCCCTCTAGTTGGGAGTCCAAAATCCTCTTCTTTTGATATCCCAACTAATAACAATCCTGCGTCCGTGTTTGTAAACGTCCCGAGTCCAGAGGTTCAAATTAGCATACGTTTCTTTGTTTGCTTCTAATTTTATTAGACGTTCCTTGCTTTCCTAATTGGATGCAATTATGTATATCAATTTGCAGCAAAGCAACCATTCCTTGCCATCTACTCCACGAGGATCCCATGGAACACCCACCGAGTCGTCCATTCAGCCAGATTCTACTTGCGAACCTCCTGCCAATCCTTGTCTTGAATTATGTTTGTATCGCCCAGAGGTAATTTTTTGTTTTCCCAACTTTCCCTAATATCCACAAATCATATATCCACACCACATTCCACAACCAATTCTTTGCAACATATCCACCTATCATATGTCCACAAATCAGATATCCACAACACCCTCCACATCACCTTATGTCCTTTGCGCAGTTTATTTCCACATATCCACATGGTTAAGTATTAACTATTTTCATTATTAGGAAACTGGTGATGTGTCCCCTACTAAGCGCAATGATTCAGAGAGCGATGATACTCAGGTTTAACTCCACCCCTTACCACAATTGACTGTGAAAGATTTTCGCCCTAACTTACAAGTGCTTAACTTACAGGATATTGATCGTACAACACCACCCTATGTTGATCTCAGTGATTCTTCTCCTGCCAAAGCGACGGAAGATAGTGTTATGTCTGATGGAGTAGCGAAACTTTTCGCTGTAATAGTGGCGATGCCACAAACTGTACCGTCCCATCATCCTGACCTACTTCCATGTGTTGAGAAAGATTTTATTTCCCTATTCAAAAAACTCTCAAGACTACCCCTAACACGTACTATACAACCCCTCTTTCCTTCAAACCATTTAATAGTAGCTCACTTACAATACAGCCCTGCTAACCAAATTGTAATGTAGGAAACACATAACCAAATGTGGATACCCACTAGACAATCATTTTCTCCTACAACTTCTGAAGCCGACAAACTGGGTTACCACTTTGGTATGTTTCAGTACATTTGGTGTCATTAATTCATTTCAATTTATAAGTGCCATGTTTATATGTTTAAGTCTCCTTTGTTGCAACACATGGAAGTTTTCGTGTCCTTGTTACAAAAAACTCTTTCACATGTCCTTTCCATAGAGCGTTCAATCTTCCTTTCACCATGGCTTGGTAACTACTTACAAGGGAAGTATAAGTCTTTCAGCCTAGCCAAAAAGAAGGAGCGAGTAAAGTGGGACTCCCAACTTAGTCGATCCATCAGCGGGGCTCCGTCTGAGTGGTTTGATCTCTGGAACATGTTGTACACTCCAATGAATTGGGGTGGTTCTCACTGGGTCGGACTAGTCATCAACCTTCCCAATTGGAGTATAGAGATCCTTGACCCCAATATCCCTTTGAACAGCTACGCTGATGTAGCTGCCCACATATCCCCATTTGTAGAGATGCTACCGTACCTTATTCATAACCTATGCAATGCTCCCACTACTCAGTCTCATGGGTTCACCTCGTTCACTTGGTCCAGGGTTAAAGATGTGTACTTCAACGAAAGATGCGGTGATTGTGGCCCAGTCGCCATGAAGTTCCTGGAAATCCACGCAACGGTAAGGGCCATAAACCATGGCATTGATCACCGACCCCATAGTTGATCCATTCAGGGCACAATATGCGTTTGACATAGTCAAACACTTTGTGGCATCCATTTACGACTAGATGTTAAATGTTAGCTATGTTTTATTCGTACACTAATCCTACGTAACATTGCTCTGTTTTTCATTAATCGACGAGCACTCTCACATATTAGGCTTTATGATTCCGCTTTACCTGTTTCCTTCATTCTCACTCATATGATATGTGGATACAAATTCAGTCGATGGGGTAGCATTGTCTGTCTACTTGATTATACTGTGTAGTTCTGAATACTATCGTGGATACAAATGTTATTACGGAGGCCTATAGTCTAAGTCGAGATAGGTTCTAACCAAGGTCATTCATTCATGTGGATACACGTACAATTATGTCTAACCACGGTCATGCATCCATATGGATACACATACAATTAGCTTCATGTATTCAATGAGGCGTGAATGGACGCCTTGGTTATGGGTTAGGGATTCTCCTTTAAGGGTTGTGGGTTAAGGAATAAGGGTTCAGGGTTTAGGGCTTAGGGCTTAGGCTTTAGGGTTTAGTGTTTAGGGTTTAGGGTTAGGGTTTAGGGTTTAGGGTTTAGGGTTTCAGGGTTTAGGGTTTAGGGTTTCAGGGTTTAGGGTTTAGGGTTACGGCTTATCTTTTAGTCTTTAGTGTTTACGGTTTAGGGTTTAGGGTTTAGTATTCACCATTAAGAGTTTATGTATAAGGGTTTATTGTCTAGAATCTAGGTTCAGGGGGACATGATTTAGGGTTTAGGGTTTAGTGTTAAGGGTTTAGGGTTTATGGTTTAGGCTTTAGGCTTTAGTGTTTGGATGTTATGTGTTAAGATTATGTATTCACCATTTAGTGTTTATTGTATAGATGTTATGTTCTAACCACGGTCATTCATCCATGTGGATACACGTACAATTATGTCTAACCACGGTCATGCATCCATGTGGATACACATACAATTAGCTTCATGTGTTCAATGAGGCATGAATGGACGCCTTGGTTATGGGTTAAGGATTCTCCTTTAAGGGTTGTGGGTTAAGGAATAAAGGTTCATGGTTTAGGGTTTAGAGTTTAGAGCTTAGGGCTTAGGCTTTAGGGTTTAGTGTTTAGGGTTTAGGGTTAGGGTTTAGGGTTTAGGGTTAGGGCTTATGTTTTAGTCTTTAGTGTTTAGTCTTTATTGTTTAGTGTTTACGATTTAGGGTTTAGGGTTTAGTATTCACCATTTAGAGTTTATGGATAAGGGTTTGTTGTCTAGAATCTAGGTTCAGGGGGACAGGGTTTAGGGTTTAGGGTTTAGTGTTAAGGATTTAGGGTTTAGGCTTTAGTGTTTGGATGTTATGTGTTAAGATTATGTATTCACCATTTAATGTTTATTGTATAGATGTTATGTTTTAGTGGTTTACAATTTGGGTTTAGGGTTTAATGTCTACTACTTAGGGTTAGGGGGTTATTGTTGAGGCTTAAGTTTTTTCTTTGGATTTTTGTGTGTTGCGGTATTTTGGATTTTTTTATGTGCTGTACACATTTAACATTATCTTGCACCGCTATCCTATTAACACAATTCACTTTAATTTAAAACTACTTCCAATGCATACCTTATGTCATTTGCGCAGTTTATTTCAACATACCTTATGTCAAGTATTAATGGATTATGGGAAGTTTTTTTATGACTGACCACGGTCATGCATCCATGTGGATACACATACAATTAGCCTCAAGTGTTCAATGACACACTTTAGGGACGACAAATATTTTGTTATATACTTTAATTTACTATTAATTCCAATGCATACCTTATCTAACTTTGTGCAGTTTATATCCACATGTGCAAGTATTTATAGATTTCGAGATACTTGGTATGACAAACTATATTTATAAGCAGGAACGTTTTGCTTTCTTCTCGAATAGATGTCGCAACCGCACTACTAGAGAGACTCATGAATAACTAGATAATTAAAGTTAGATTTATAAAAAATCCACGATAGATCCAACACCACTATAAGAATGACCATTTTTGTAATATATAAGTGGTGGAGAAAAATGACTTAGCTTACATTGAAATGACATGACACGTCGATGACGCTCTTTGTTTGATTTTGTATAGGAATGCATCAACAATGATTACTTCACCAAATAACAGAAATTTAACATTAATCAACCCAAAATTTATTCGAAATTAAAAGCGAAAGCGAGTTACATCAAACAAAATAGGGATAACTATTGTTGGTTTTGCCTAGGACGACCCACTCTACCGTTTTTTTTCGGTGGTGATTGTTTATGTTCGGCCATGAATGAATTTAAATAAGTAGATCCCCCATCTACATATTCTAGGGCCCAGCTTTGCGTGCTATAACAAGCATGGACAAAATCTGCATAAGCAAATCTCTTGTTATCAACACACAATGCATATGGATTGCCGTTTTCTAGACATTTGGAGAAAAATCAATGGTATTTCGAGTGTGGCATTGAACACCACAAGATATCTTCAGACTTGTCAAGTCGCACGGTTGAGAGACATTCCTTGGAGTATACAACATCCAAACCTTGTTTACCAGCAATTAACAAGTTCTTCAACACATCCACACCATCTTAACCCAAAAAAGAGGCAACCTTCAAAAGCAGATCGAATGGCATGTGAAACTCGGTATTGGATGCTACCTGCGAAGAATCGGTCGGATTGTTACAAAAAAATAACGTTTTACGATTGTTACACTCAAAGAGGAAAGTATATGATGACATGAAGTAAAACGAATCTTACTCTTACAGCAACTCCATGACGCTGAGTATTTTCCATCAGCGACAACAACTTCTCTACCAACTGTCTATGTGGCGTGAAAAGGTTGATACCCTTTATATAGGGTGACAATCTTTGTTAATGTTCTGCAAGAGGTCTACTTACAATTAAGACACACAACTGAATCCACGTGGATACCCATTTTTCTTCTTTTCAAATGGGCGATGGAAGACTAAGGCCACCCACTATACTGTTGAAATCCCTGGGAAAATGTACTACTTAGCTTTTAGGATGTACTGATGTTGATGTTTCAAGTGTTTCAAATTTCCCAACATTACAACGCCTTAACGCGATGTGATGTGACAATTGTGGTCCTGCGATAAAGAGAGAACTGTCGTTTCCCTTTGGACTTCTCGGTGTGTTAGATGCGTTTTTTAAGATGCTAAAACCTACTGAATTCTCCACCTTTAAAACTCTGTACAAATGAAATAGATAAGGTATGTGTGGTTGCGAGGATACTATGTCTACATGTTTTTAATATCTCATACTCTTTAATTTTGTATGTAAGGAAAGCAAAGTTTGCTTATAAAAGTCTGTTCTAGTGTTTGCCCAACGAACAAGTGACAGAAGAAAATGTTTCCGAAATACAAACTCGTAAAACATGTTCCACTTTTGCCGCAAACCAGACATTACTATCGCCCCCATAGCGCTTTGACCCGGAGGACTGACCGTGAACCAGATCCAGAGCAAATCCGCGAGCCAATTGTAGAACTGGATTTACATGTTTATTTATTGTATATCTATTCTATTCTCAGATCTAGGAGTCGATGGTTATTATTTTCCTTTCAGTGTTAATTATGTTTTAAAAATTCCTATTTAGGCTACTGTGCGGAAAGATTTACACATTCCAGCTCCGATTTTAGCGAAAATTGTGAGTTTAGTATATCAGGATGGTCCCATGTTGCTGAAAAACTGGTTAATTGCCGGAAAGGCTGGGAGAATCGCTGCTTTGTCGCCGGAGACACTATCGTCTGTTAGGTTGGATCGTAATCCAGAATTTGTCAAATGGTCAAGGCCTTCTTCTGTCTACTATAATTTCTTTGGAATGTGTCTATACGAAAAGAACCCATATGCTTTGTATGTTAAAAGTTTGTTCCTAGCATTTCAATGCATCAACTTGTTAGGGGCCATTGATTGTGTTGAAACAATTAAAGATATGTACCCAGTTGCAGAACTTTTGTGGATTATGTTGAAAAGTTGCGCCGGAAGTTTGGATATGGATGTATACTAGACTTTCAAGAGGAAGTATAGTTTTGGAGAGGCTGACAAGATGGCGGACACTTTGATATACCACATTTACATCAAGGAACCCCAGAAGAACAGCACTTACGAGAAAACCTGGCATTTTGAAGATTTCCCTGAATGCATGTGGATGCACGACAGCCTTGATGAATACAACGGGGAGAGATGCATGGAATGTATCTATTTTTACCTTTCTAGAGATATAATGTATTTGTCTTAGTTTATTGGAGAGTTGGTAATGTTTGATCCTGCTGGAAGTTTATGGTGAAACTTTCAAGCTGTTTCTCCATTGTTAAAACTTTGTTTGTTTTGCTATGTTTTTGGCTTACAAGATCACCTTCGGGTTGTTATGTATCGTACTTTGTTTTCTGAGTTTCAAATTAGTTTTCACTTCTTTTCCTACTCTGGATTCATGTATTTCCACCTATTCGGCTACTTTTGATTTGTGAGTCTTTCAAGTTTAATAAAGTGGAGGATCCTTCAGATGTATATATATTGTTCAGTAGTGGGTTATGAAGTGAGATGAGTATTTATAAGTGCTGTCCACAAAATAGTGACCATACGAGCGTAGATATCTTGGGTATACCAAATACATCTGATGAAAAATACAAAATTATAGAAAAACGTTTCTTCGTGGATATATCCATGTGGATGCAACGTATTATTCTCATTTTTATAACATCTACGCCCTACCTCTGCTCGGAAAACATTTTTTTTTGGATAATACCATGTGGATATAGTTCGTCATACAAACCAAACAATACACAAATTCACATATTTAACAAATAAAAACACTCAAAAACAAACAACAAATAATTTGTGTGTTCTTTGAGTCTTTCAAGTATATATATTGTTCAGTAGTGGGTTATGAAGTGAGATGAATATTTATAAGTGCTGTCCACAAAATATTGACCATATGAGCGTAGATATCTTGGGTATACCAAATACATCTAATGAAAAATACAAAATTATAGAAAAAACAACATAAGTTTCTGTCCACTAAATAGTGACCATACGACCGTAGATATGTTGGATATACCAACTACATCTGATGAAAAATACAAAATTATAGTCAAACAACATAAGGTTTCAGCATATTAAAGAAAGAATATAAGTGCATAATAACCTAACATTAGGTATCAATAGGAGTTTGTTTATGTGGTTAAATAAAAAAACTGCATAAATGACATTACACCAGAGGTGGAAAAACGGCTTTTTCATACCTCCACAATAGTCTTGTGTTGAATTTATACATTTGACTATTGATCTCGCGTAAACATACATTATGTTGATAGCTATTTGAATTTCGTACCCTAACTTCGAAATCAATACCCCAAGTATAATTGTTGTGCCATAACATACAAAAACGTGTTTATCGACTAACTCTGTTAAGCTTTCGTTTAATCAAAATGACGTGGATTCCACGTGTGCGCGACGATCCAAACGACGTCGTTTTGGCAAAACAAAGAATCTAAAATTTTGTCCAAAACGACGTCGTTTTTTATTTCTATCCAAAATCTTTCTTCTTCTCTCCCGAAACTCTCTCTCGCGGCGGAGGAACCCTAGAATTTGGGTATTTTCAATTTCGAGTCAATCTGAAGCTGAAGGCAATAATTCCTGGGGATGAAGGTGGTTTGGAGGTTGCACCTGGAGATCGAAACCGGTAATTTCGAAAAATAAATTTACGAAATTCCTCATAGTTCATCGATTGATTAGCATTGGATAGTTTGTTGAATTCTATTGTGTAATTGCATCAAAAATGTGTTATAATAGTGGGTATTTGTATAAGTTGTGTATGATTTGTGTGTGTGTGTTAGAGAAAATCTCGGTTTTGAACAATATTTGGTTTTGTTTTTGTAGACCTGAAGATCCAATTTTCATAATCTTCTATAATGGAAAGTTTGAAGTTGCCAATGGTGCTGTGATTGCATATGTTGGAGGCGAGACTTGTAGTCTTGAATGCAAGGCAGAGACAATATTTACAAACATGGTGGAGTCGATTGGGTTGTATATGATTGGGCAAAGGATATGGTTTAAATACCCCTACGAGATGTTCTCAGAGTTGAAGTTGTTGTATGATGGATCCGATAGTTTCCAGAGAATGTGTTCAGCTGCGCTGTGGACAAGATCAATAGAACTCTATGTGCAGAAGGATGAGATTTGTAATGATGGAGCTGGTGAAGAAGAACACAATGATGATGGAGCTGGTGAAGAAGAACACAATGATGATGGAGTTGGTCAAGAAGGAGTCAATGATGGTGGAGATGGTGAAGGCAACGATAGAGCTTGGTCTGCTAGAGGTAGTGATGAGGAGGATTGTTTCGGTAGAGGAGATGATGATGAGGAAGATGAGGAAGATGAGGCTTGTGATTCTGAGGCCACTCCTCAGAATTCAGATGATGAGGATGGTGGATCCGAAAAACACCTTAGGTACAAAAAAGGCAGTGGAGAGATAAGATTGGGGCAGGTATTTGACAGCATACCTTTGTTCAAGGAAGCTGTTGTTGAGTATGCGCTTAAGGAAGGAACTAATGTGAAGTATTCAAGATGGGGATCTGAGAAATCGGAAGTCATATGCTCTCTTGGTGGTGGTTGCAAATTCAGACTCTATTGTTCTTTTCAAAAAGAACTTAACACATTCCAAGTCATGTACTGCAATGACTTCCATTCATGTGTCCCAAACAAGTATAGCAAGGTAGTGAAGGATGGGGTCATTGCTAAGTTAGTATTGGATGACATTAGGAATTATCCTACTTTCAAGCCGAAGGCAATACAAGCAGTAATGGAGGACCGTTACAACTTGGTGGTCACTCCAGATCAATGTAGAAAAGCCAAGACAAAAGCATTGGCAATGATTCAAGCTGAACATGATGAGCAATTTGCTAGACTAAAGGACTACCGTCTAGAGCTACTTGAGTAAGTTTTTCTTTGTAGATTTGCATTTACTTTTTTGAAACCGATTCTCATCTCTTACTTTGCTTATTTTTTTGTCAGTTCTAACCCAGGCTCGACTGTTGAAGTGGGAACAATGAGAACGGATGAAGGTATTGAGAAGTTCGACAGGTTCTACGTCTGTTTGGCAGCACTCCGGAAGACATTTGTTGCTCAATGTCGACCCATATTTGGGATAGATGGTTGTTTTTTGAAGAACGATGTCAAAGGTCAACTCTTGGCAGCTATAGGACGAGATGCCAACAACCAGTTCTTCCCTGTTGCATGGGCTATTGTGCCAGTAGAGAATACAGATAGTTGGCTATGGTTTATCCAGCTTCTTAAAACAGACTTGCAACTTGGAGATGGTGAAGGATTTAGTCTCATCTCAGACAGGCAGAAGGTGAGTTGGAGACACTTACTCTCCTAATCTACATTATACTTAAAATATGAGTTTGAGACACTTACTATTTTTATGATAGGGCCTGCTTATTGCTGTGGAACAAGAGTTGCCCAAAGTCGAACATCGTATGTGTGCACGCCACATATATGGGAACCTTAGGAGAGCATATCCGGGTAAAGAGCTGCCTAAACACCTATTTTGGGCTGTTGCCAAAAGTTTCAATAACGCAGACTACAACAGAGCCACTGAAGAACTGAAGAAGTTTGATCAAGGTGTTTATGATGCTGTGATGTCGAAGAATCCAGAGAACTATAGTCGTGCTTTCTTCGGCTACACATCAGTGTGTGAAGATGTCTCGAATAACTTCTCAGAGTCTTACAACAATACTATCAACAAAGCAAGAGAGATGCCATTGGTAGCAATGTTGGAGACCATAAAGCGACAATGCTTGGTCCGAATTGAAAAGAGAAGAAAGAAGGCTGCAAAGCACAAGGGGAAGTATACTCCGAAAGTGGCCAAGACTATTAAGGAAGAGCAGAGATACTTGAAGTATTGTCAGGTAATCCCCTGCGGTAATGGTCATTATGAGGTGGCAGAACATGTTCATCATGGTTTTAGGGGTGATATGAATGCAAAAACATGTGCATGTAGAAGGTGGAGTATGACAGGAATTCCTTGTCGTCATGTCTTGCGTGTAATTGGGATGAGGAAGAATCTGAAGCCTGAGGATTTTGTTAACTCTGACTGGTATTTGACATCAAGATGGGTGGCTCAATACAATGAGACAATGAGGGGAGTTAATGGTATGTACTTCTGGAGAAAATCGGGTGAAACAGAGATTCAACCACCACCTAGAGAGCCAACTAAAGGGCGGACAAAGATACAAAAACGAATCAAGGGCAAAAATGAATCTCCAAAGAAAAGGAAAAAGAAAGCAAAGGTTGTAGAAGATGTCGCTCCACCAAAGAAGATTAAAATTAGCAGAGCAGGAATTATTTTGCGTTGTGCTAACTGTAGCACGGTAGGACATAACACAAGAAGTTGTCCTAATCTTGGGGTCCATCGCTATAAGCCAAGGAAAGCACAAGGGAAAGGTCCAAGTCAAGCAAGTCAACCAAGCCAATCAAGCCAACCATCACAGATTTCACTTGCTGATTAGTTGTTTTATAGCTTATGATTAGGATGGTTCAAAGTTTTAGGATCATGTTGTTTGGATTGAATGTTTAGGATGATGGTTTTTTGGTATATGGTTTAAGATGTAGGATGCTTGTTTTTTGTCTACTTATTGAATCGGATGTTGTTTAAAACTTTGTCATCTAAATGGAATCATCTAAAACAACACTCTTTATAGCATTTTAGCTCCATTACCATTACATAAACATATTGCTCCATTAACATTGGTAGCAAGTCAAGACATGTTTTGCTTATTGCTTAAAAGATTAAAGCATATACAACAAACATGACTACACTACACACAATCAAATTTTTGAAGCTACGTAATGCTTGAATCTCTTTCTCACAACAAACGATCATGGCTTTGAGTTCTCCAATCTCCTTCTCACATCCTTGTGCAACAGCTTTTATGCCTTCTATTTCACTTCCATTGCTATTCATTGCTAGACTCTTCATCTCAGCTTCCACATCATGTAAGCCTTTCTCTAAGCTTCCCACATCTACTTGTATCTTCTCAACAACACTCTCAACCTCTTCAATCTCTTCCACCATAGATAAATCAGTCCATTTGAACAAATGACCACAATTCTCCTTTGAGCCATAAGGACAACAATAGAATAACCTCCCTGGATTCTTCAATGTTTCTGAAGTTTTGATTACAGACACTGCACCACATCTACATTTTCTAGGTATCCCTCTTTCTTGTCCACGACGATTGTAGCTCACTTTCAACCCTTAGCCAAATTTCCAAATCAAAATTCGCATATATATTATCGAAATTGAATAATTAAAATCAACGAAAACAATAATTATTACTTACCAGAACTAGATGATGAATACATACGATAACCTACTTCAGATCGACTCGAAATTGAAAACACCCAAATTCTAGGGTTCCTCCGCCGCGAGAGAGAGTTTCGGGAGAGAAGAAGAAAGATTTTGGATAGAAATAAAAAACGACGTCGTTTTGGACAAAATTTTAGATTCTTTGTTTTGCCAAAACGACGTCGTTTGGATCGTCGCGCACACGTGGAATCCACGTCATTTTGATTAAACGGAAGCTTAACAGAGTTAGTCGATAAACACGTTTTTGTATGTTATGGCACAACAATTATACTTGGGGTATTGATTTCGAAGTTAGGGTACGAAATTCAAATATATATCAACATAATGTATGTTTACGCCAGATCAATAGTCAAATGTATAAATTCAACACAAGACTATTGTGGAGGTATGAAAAAGCCGTTTTTCCCACCAGAGGTATCCACTAGATTATACCAACTCTTAGTGTCGTCCAGGTATCCATTTCAATTGCGTCGGTGATTAATCATCGAGAATACCAACTCTCAGTTTACACCAGCCAATCGGAGGAGGAGCTTTACACAGTTCGACTTCTGCCGCTGCAAGCTCTCTCGGCTCCTCCAACCTCTTGTGCTCTGCCTCCAGGTCCACCAGTTCTTGCCATAAAATTTGATTCAGTTGGGAGAGTTGGGCATCGATTAGTTCAACTTGATGGCCGAGGGCGGTAGACTCCTCCTTCTACTTCATATGATCATTCATCATATTAATGATTGCTTTGAATCGTTCCCTTGTCTCCGCCTCTACCACTGCCCTCGTCCTACTAAACGCCTCAGACATTACCTCAAGTGCTTCCTCTTCCCACTCGAATTCTAGATTTTCCTTTGGACGTTTGGTGGAAGGCTCTCCGACAATGTCTTCCTTCCAATCTGACTTACGTTTCCCCCTTGAAGAACTCTCTCCGGCCATAGTTTGAATCTGAAAAAGAAAAGTAAAGAAGAAGAATATGTTCAATATGTTAAACATCTTCAAAAGGAGAAAAGCATAGAACTCTCGAACCGTAACCAACTTAAGTAAAAAAAAAAAAAAGCAGATGAAGAAAATAAATACCGTCTCAAGTTTAGAGAAACAGATTGCCTACAGAAGTCGGAGTTAAGATGAAGATGGTGAAGATGTTTAACAGAACCGATTATATCCATTAAGTAATGAGAGGATTTTTATAGGCGCGATGATTGAAGAAGAATATGAAGAGACAGCAAATATCCAATCGACACAACTAATGTACAAAGAACCAAACCATGAATTAATTTACAGACAACCAAACGATACACTGAACTTTAAGAAATGGTAACGATACCTCTTTTCGTCCCAGTTTTGTCGTTTCATTTGTTCGTGGAAAATTTTCGAATAGCTTTCTTCGTGGATATATCCATGTGGATGCAACGTATTATTCTCATTTTGATAACATCTACGCCCTACCTCTGCTCGGAAAACTTTGTTTTGGATAATACCATGTGGATATAGTTCGTCATACAAACCAAACAACACACGAATTCGTATATTTAACAAATAAAAACACTCAAAAACAAACAACAAATAATAACCGTCTATTTATACTTGGTGTGGCAATTACTTTCCAAAAAATAATAACGTTAAACACACCAATCTAAATCCCATTTAATAACCTACCCATATCGAATTTGTTTGGTTTTTTAAGTATCCACACAGCTGGTCAACAATGGATACTTAAAACGCCCAAAAAATGGTCCCATGTATCTCAAAAAAAAAACCTTACATAGGCCAAACTTATATCCACTCAACCAATATTATAGTGGATTACTAACGTTGAGAAAGTTTTAACTACCACCCACACATAACAAAAGAGTAACAAAAGAGAACAAAAGAGTGATGTTCTCTCCACAATTTTTTGCCATCGATCACGACAACGGGTTGGAACAGCTGCTCATGTTGTGTCCAGACTGTTTACATCTTCCACACCTATTAACCTTCGTTTTCCCTCCTCCTATTTTCTGCCAATATTCAACAAAATACAGTGTTAAAGACCCACCATAAAAACTTCAACCATATCAAATTTATATATGGGCCCTTAAAATACTCGAGGAGAACCAAACTTATAAGATATTCTCCGATCGACGGAATCCTCAACTCTTTCGGCCTGCCAGAATGTCTATGTGCCTTTGGTGGATACAACACTCGGTTCTTAATCTTACCAGGTATGTCTACATCAAACATCTCAAGATTAATAACCCCTTCATTATTCCTCTCCACTGCTGCGTCTTATAATAATCAGCAACAAGGCTATCATACGGTATGCCTTGTGTGTTCGCTGCTAACAAGGCGTGACCGCATGGGATTTTGACCCGGTCATATTGTTTACAGGTACACTGTTTCATATCAAGCAGGACATGATGCTTCCCATTCAGCAACTCATCAACTTCATAACTCCAACTAGAGATAGTACCTATTCTACTACCACTAACAGATCCCAAATTCTTCTGCATCTGTTTATCAACTTCTGGTGGTGTCATTCCTTTGTGGTTCTCAACCTTATTTCTCCTTGCATTGAACCATCTTGTTAGCATAGCCCGAATGAACTTCAACAGCTCAATAATTTGTGAACCTCGAGCTTTTCCTAAAGCTCTGTTCAAAGTCTCTGCAATGTTTGAAGTCATTAGATTATAACGTTCTCCCTGGAAATACGCCCTACTCCAGTGTGCAGCTCCTATATTATCCAAATAAGCGGAACATTTTGGGTTCTTCGCTTTGATCTGTCTATATATCTCTTGATACCCAGTTACCTTGTAAGGAAATGCAGCATTGGTGACCATTTTCGCAAGCCCTTTATTATGGAACCTAGCATTAACATTCCTGGCTAGGTGGACAATGCATGCACCATGATGTGCCAACGGAAAAACTTTCTTCTTAGCTGTGTAGATCGATCCGTTTCTATCCGAAATAATTGTAAGACTTTTACTGTCTGCAATTATCTGCTCCAGCTTTTCAAAAAACTATGTCCAAGCATCGTCGTTCTCACTGTCTACGACTGCAAAAGCTAGTAGAAAAACCTGGAAATTTGCATCTTGTCCAGAAGCTGTCAGTAGCACACCATTGTACTTCCCATTTAGATGTGTCCCATCAACAACAATAACACGACGTAGCTTACGAAACCCCTGAATATATGCACCAAAAGCCAGATACATATACAAATACCTCTCTCTTCCATCTTCTAACACTTCCGACTTAATATATGTCACCGTCCCTGGGTTTGCTTGTTCCAATGTATACAAATACGCAGCCAGATCTTCATAAGATTCATCGTCTGAACCAAAAATACCCTCCATAGCTTTTTCTTTTGCTCTCCAACACTTACTGTATGATGCAGACAGCCTCAGATCCTCACGAATCATCTGCTGTAGATCCAATGGAGCTGGACCTTTTGTTGGATCACAAAACTTCGCCTTGTAAACAGCTGTGATCACCTTAGATATAATTTTTTTCAAATAATTCCTCCTTATCTATATTGGATAAGTGTGCTCCAATTTAGCTTCCCTTATCTCATAGTATCCACACTCTTTCATTTCACTGGCTAGTATTCTCCAATCACACCTCTCACCAGAGCAACTCAGTAGAAACAAATCTTTCTTCGTTGTAGTTTGTGTAAAATGGAACATATTCTTGATAGCATATATAGCTATAGCAATCTGGCAGTCCTCTTTGTTAGTGAATATTTTCCCTTTGTAAATCCCTTTACCATCATCATCAATGTCAAGATCAGGTATCTCCTCCCTCTCATATTCAATGTCGTCAAACAAAGGAGGAATATCAAACTCCTCGTCATCAATATCCTCTAGATTCCTTTTATCCACAACGGGTACACTATCCTGTCCACGATCTTCTGTCCAAACAGACCCCCTTTCCTCATCGACGGGTCCACTCCTTTGACCACCACCGTTACCTATCCACGGTTGGCCCATTAGCTTCGCCTTTTCTTCCTCCTTAACTGGAACCCCACCATTCAAAATCACTGTATGATCAAAGCAAGAATTTGTACTACACATAACCTCCACAACATCCACTCGCCCAAACTGATCACCTATAAAATTTCCCCAAAACTCTTTATCGTACGATTTCGGTGTTACTATCATCTCGCTCAAATTTATTCCATCTTCCTCCACACACTCATCAAAAGTCTCTTCTCCAGTCACGACTTTCTCTTCAGCAGAATGAGTATTATCTTGTTCTGTGTCGGAATCATGTCCAATCGAACCATCAATAACGTATCTTCTCTCGTCCGCTAATTTCCTTTCAATCTTAGCTACCCCTGCCATAAATTCCTCATCTACCGGTGTCGACTCAACAGCAAATGTCTTCGACCCGGCAGTTGAAGCCTCACCAAAAATATCCTCCCCAGCAGCGCTATTACTTTTAGCAGATGATAATCCACATGTCCGCTTCACACACCCATCGCCTGAAGGTTCTCTGTCTGGTACCGGCAAATCTTCCTCCAAATTATCTCGTTTCTTAGACTCTTTGAAAGTCGCAAACAGATTTAACCCTCAATTAGTACCCAACATTATCTTGTACTGGTCAAGACCAAGGTTTGTTGTCACCATAACCGGTGGAGTCTTCACTGCAGTCATGAATTCCATATAGGTCGGGATGCAGTAACTTAATTTTGCCTTCTTCTGGACCAATCCAAATTCTTGGATAACAACCTCTTCTAGTTCGCATAAACTTGTTGTAGCTTTTAGCGGAACAACCCTCGTCAGAAGTTTGTTGTCCACTTTAAATTCCAAATTCCTTCATCAGAGCAGCCCCAATTGCCGGATATCACAACACAAATCCCAAGAATTCCGACCTGCACAAACAAACAAAAAAAGATCCACAACCAAACCATGGTCAAAAAGATCCAAAATGTTTGTCAATCCATAGAGTTTCGAATCTCGACAACCAATCCACCAGAAACCAACCTGCCCAGCCATGTGTTCCTTTTGGGGGTTCTAAAACCCTAATCGCTTCTCTCCCAGAAACAGAGAGTATAATTCTTTTTGTGTTTTAATATTAAGTCTCTTCTTTTCCGACATGAATAATTATCACATCAGTAATTTTTTTTTGTCTCACAATGTAAGGCAAGGGCAAACTTGTCTCAGTTTTGTCCAAACTCACCAAAAACACCCCAAAAAGTACACCACACTCAAGAAGTAGGTGTGGCTGCAAGGGAGTTTGCCCAAAGTTGGTCTATGTGCAATTCTCCCTAATAAGATAATGTCAATAAGAAAAAATTCTGACATCATCAATCAACAAAAGAAATATCACTTTTTAAAAAGATTGTTTTGTATATATATAACTAATTTTAAGACACATATAATCTCAGATACAATAAAACATCTATAAAAAAAACTTATTTACTATATATATTTTTTTTCTTTTTCCTTAAAACAAATAACTGATTAAATCAAATAAGATGACCACTTAGCTCAACACCACCCTTGTCTTCTACAGTTCTTCTACCCATCCTAAAAAAAATATGACTTATTTATGTAGTACATACTAAAATACGCTATTTTTCAATGTACAATTATTTTTAATGATATTTAAACTATATATTATTTTCTTTTGTCATCAGTTTAAAATACTAGTATAATCAATCTAAAAAAGTGAATTCGGACAACATCCTTGTTGGTGCGGGATTTAGCACCCACGTCATACCGATCTAAACCGAAGGTAAACTGAGCAACTCTGCACATCAACTAAACCGAGGAACCCCCTCTTTTGAGACAACTAAACAGGCCTATAAGCAAGAAGTCCAACGAAGTCACTCAACCGCCTCAATGAGCCCAACTACCTAGATCGCCCAGCGGCCGACCTAACAAGGAAGAAGAAATTTTCCTAATCTTGGTTTGATCCATTAGGAAAGTAGATATATTTTGTAATCTAGAGAAACATATAAATAAGGGGCATCCCCTTTATTGTAAATCATCGAGCAATTAATACAAAAACCCTAATTCTTCATAGTTCTTGAGCAAAACCCTAATTTCTTCCTCAAGAGATCAAAACCCCTCTTTATTTTCTAGCTTGAATCCACTTTTTAGAGAGAGATCTTAAATGAATTTTTTCCCCCCGCATACAAATTTATTGTGTGAATTCTAGATCCAACAATCCTACTATCGAATATCCTAACATGAAAAATCGACGTTCCAAGATCCGAAAGGGAACTCCGAATATTAATTTTCGTATCGGATCTGGTCTCGGATCCCATGAATTTTGGTAGGCATCGACGTCGGGGTTGTAATATGAAGCGTTGATTGCCAGCCTGCGAGTTCGGGTATACGGGTCGGTTTTTTGGTTATTCGGGTATTCGGATTTTCAAAAACTCCACCGAACATAACCGAAGAAAAAATCGGTTCAGGTCGGGTTTCGGGTCGGATCGAATGAGAATTGGTCTTGGGTTTATCCGGTTTAAATCTTAAAACCGATTGAAATCGGTATAAATTCGGTTTAAACCGGTTAAATTACGGTATATTTCGATATAATTTTATTTTTATTAAAAAATAATATAAAAAAGTCGGATTTCGGGTCGGGTCGGGTCGGGTCCGGATACCAAACTTGGTTTTCAATCTTTCTGAATTAAACCGAACCCTAAATTTGGTTGAACCGAAACTCGAAAAGTTTGGGTCGGGTCGGATAAAAGTGGCGGGCTGAGTTGATTGTGTAAGGGTTATCCCGGAAAGATTTATTATTTCGAAGGATCTTTAT
>NC_025690.1:16761606-16766019 GCF_000633955.1 Camelina sativa | reverse complement strand
GTTGATTGTGTAAGGGTTATCCCGGAAAGATTTATTATTTCGAAGGATCTTTATATATATATATATATATTTTTTTTTTTTTTGGTTCTCTCTCGCATATTTTTTAAAAGGTCAGGAAGTTTCAAAGTGGATAAAAACTGAGACAGAACCGAATCCATCCATAAAGAGACAACGGAAGATCTAATCTCTATCGACCACATATACACTTTAATCTCTTCGCCAATGGCTTCTCTGAAGCTTACACCTTCTTCTTCTCCAATCTCCATCCCCAAGGTTGTTGGTGTTCCTTGCTCTAGGAAAGGAGTTTCATTTCTTGTAAAAGCTGAGCATTCTTCGTCTTCCTCTTCTGATCTTCAAGGTTTGTTGTGTTTTCTTATTAAATATTTAGGGTTTCGTTTCAATTCATCATAATTTCTCTCCAGATTCTGCTGCCCTGATGGCAACTATAAAAAATGAATCTTTATTTTTTTTTTGTTTTACCATTTACAAAGTTTGTGTTTTTTAATTTTATTTTCAGGTAAATGTCAGAGACGTCTGGTTGTAACGTTTGGTATTGTTGCTCCTTGGATCTCATTGCTAAGTAGAGCTCCAGTATCATGTAAGTTTTTGATTTTCTCTAATCCTATCTTTTAGTTTCCAGATTTTGCCTTTTGACACTAATTTTTTTTTTTGCATATATTTGTGAAATGTGTTATCCTAAGAGGATTGATATATATGACTCAGTTGCTGCAGAAAGCAAAAAAGGATTCCTTGCTGTCTCTGACAATAAGGATGCTTATTCGTTTATCTATCCATTTGGGTGGCAGGTATCATTGTGATCTTCTTTAGTTAACTACTACCTTACCGCGCCGACCCATTTACAAAAAAAAAGACTTACTAGTTATAACCACCTCGTTTTGAATATTGGTTCTAGGAAGTTGTGATTGAGGGTCAAGATAAGGTATACAAAGATGTTATTGAGCCGTTAGAAAGCGTTAGTGTGAAATTGATCCCAACTAGCAAACAGACTATTAAAGAATTTGGCCCTCCCAAGCAGGTACTGTATGTTACGTTCTATTGGGATGTTACATTCTTCTCTTCTTATTTTGAANCAATGGCTTCTCTGAAGCTTACACCTTCTTCTTCTCCAATCTCCATCCCCAAGGTTGTTGGTGTTCCTTGCTCTAGGAAAGGAGTTTCATTTCTTGTAAAAGCTGAGCATTCTTCGTCTTCCTCTTCTGATCTTCAAGGTTTGTTGTGTTTTCTTATTAAATATTTAGGGTTTCGTTTCAATTCATCATAATTTCTCTCCAGATTCTGCTGCCCTGATGGCAACTATAAAAAATGAATCTTTATTTTTTTTTTGTTTTACCATTTACAAAGTTTGTGTTTTTTAATTTTATTTTCAGGTAAATGTCAGAGACGTCTGGTTGTAACGTTTGGTATTGTTGCTCCTTGGATCTCATTGCTAAGTAGAGCTCCAGTATCATGTAAGTTTTTGATTTTCTCTAATCCTATCTTTTAGTTTCCAGATTTTGCCTTTTGACACTAATTTTTTTTTTTGCATATATTTGTGAAATGTGTTATCCTAAGAGGATTGATATATATGACTCAGTTGCTGCAGAAAGCAAAAAAGGATTCCTTGCTGTCTCTGACAATAAGGATGCTTATTCGTTTATCTATCCATTTGGGTGGCAGGTATCATTGTGATCTTCTTTAGTTAACTACTACCTTACCGCGCCGACCCATTTACAAAAAAAAAGACTTACTAGTTATAACCACCTCGTTTTGAATATTGGTTCTAGGAAGTTGTGATTGAGGGTCAAGATAAGGTATACAAAGATGTTATTGAGCCGTTAGAAAGCGTTAGTGTGAAATTGATCCCAACTAGCAAACAGACTATTAAAGAATTTGGCCCTCCCAAGCAGGTACTGTATGTTACGTTCTATTGGGATGTTACATTCTTCTCTTCTTATTTTGAATTTTAAATTCTCTCAAAATGTTTGAACTTTGTGTCTGGTCACAGATCGCTGAAACACTGATAAAGAAAGTTTTGGCCCCTCCAAATCAGAAAACAAACCTTGTTGATGCATCAGAGGTTTGCTCCTTTGAGATATAACCTTTCAACTAATACATTGAGTATTGATGCTCTTAAGTGTAATTATATAGAGAGTGCATGGTTTTGTCTCAATTGATGCAGCATGATGTTGATGGGAAGACTTATTATCAGTTTGAGTTCACTGTTCAGGCTAGAAACTACACCCGCCATGCCCTGGGTGTAATCACTGTGTTTAATGGTACCTATCATCTCCATGACTTCACAATGATATCTGATTTTATTTTTTAGTTCGATTTGCGAAAGAGTCATTGGTGACTGGCGTGGTGCTGTGCAGGAAAATTCTACACATTGACGACGGGAGCAAATGAGAGGAGGTGGGAGAAGATGAAAGATAGGCTTCACACTGTGGTAGATTCCTTCAAGATCACTGTTTGAAAATTATCAAGTTTGGTTTGGTTATCTCTTGTTTTGAAAAGGCCCATTTCTTCTTGTATTTTTGTCCATTCTTCTTCTTCTCTTAACAATATTGTTTTTTCCTGTAAGTGAGATTCAATACTCTTGACTTGCCTATTACCCCCTCTCTCTCTCTCTCTCTCTCTCTCTCTGCTTTTTAACCCAACTTCATTTTCACAACATATATAGTTTGGCCAATTTGAACCAAAAAGGGCTTATAAATTGTGATGTTACAGTCAGAAAACGAAACAGAGTATTGATATTTCACATCGTTTCCAACTATGGTTTCTCTTCAGTTGAATCACACTCTGTTTGCACTCCAAATCCTCACTTGGCTTGAAGCTTGTGTAACTCTTCCCACTGTCATTTCAAGAGCAGCCACATGGAATGGAAGGTATAATAAACATCATTTCTTTCAGTCAAATGACCACGCATATCGTATATTCGGCCGGGAGCGATATATCAGCTGCAATGCAAATACATAAAGAGTGCAACTGCCAAGAAAAAATTGTTTCCATTCAGAAATCTACTTGTAATTGATGCGCAAGAAAGGGCCTTGTTCCTGTAGACACAGCTTTGCCAAACTATAGAGGAGAGGACGTTTCTATGTTGAGATCCATATCAAGCAACCTTTCTCGCCTTTAGATCCGTCATGAAAAAAATGTTTTCTCTCTAGCTATGCCAAAGCAAGTCTCCTTCCTTGATGACCATTCTATTTTTTTTTTTTTTTTGGCTCAACAACAACTTATATTCACCCAAATTAGAGTACACATGGTTTATCACACATTACATCATTTTTGATCCAATTTGGCTCCAAAGAATATAGCTTAGGATCATAATTCTGAAAAAAAAGAGATTCCTTTGCTATCTTATCTGCCACTTTATTACAACCTCTAGGAGAGAAAACAACTTTGCACTCAGTGAAAGTATGGAGCATAGCTTGAATGTCTTGAAGTATCGGGGCAAAAGCTGGCCAGCATTCTCCATTATTCACCATATTGACTGTTCCCAAGGAGTCTGATTCTATTTTTATTCTCAAGCTTTGGTCCTTTCCTGCAAAATCAATGCATAGAAGAGAATTCTTAGCATTCATTCATGTCACTAAATAGCTAAGCTAGCTGTACATGCTTCTTAGTCTTTAACAAAATATGGACCACACCACATAGTGCATCCATAGACCAATAGCAATTGTTCATTTTCAACGCAAGGCGGATCTAAAACTTATTTTCACATGTGGCGGATCCTTTATTTTCAGAACTTGAAATTAAACTGACTGTTTCATTTTTCTAAAAATTTACTATTCGCGTTGTTCATTAATTCACCAGCTCTTTTGTATTTGACGGCACAGTACAAACACATGACAAAGCACTGCAACGGCAACACAAATATCAAAAGATCTCACCAAAATTATTGGAGGAAAAAAAAAAAAAAAACTTAAAACAAAAAAATTAAATTAAAAAAAAAAAACTTCTTCATCTAATTAAAAAAAAAAAGAAGCTTAGAACAGATCCAGAGCTAATTTTAGCTATTAAAACCAAATTCGAAAATCCCTAAAAAATCTCTAAATCTAGGGTTTTTGTTCTTCTTCTTATACACAGAACAGAAGGTGAGTCGTCGTGGTGAGCTCCTTCGGGGACTCCAAAGATGATGATCTCTAGAGGTTTATTCGGATGGTCTCCACCTCATATGCAACCGTTAACTCCAGTCTCTGAAGTCTCCGAGCCTCCCGAGTCTCCTTCTCCTTATCTCGACCCTGGTGCTGAGTCTGGTGGTGGCACGGGTACGGCGGCAGCGCAAGCGCAAGCGGACGCTGATGAAGAGATTGATGAGCTAGACGAGGTTGAGCCACCTCCTGCTGCTGTTCCTTTCTCTCAGCTCTTCGCTTGCGCTGACCGTTTCGATTGGGTGCTTATGATTGTTGG
>NC_025690.1:16740659-16761392 GCF_000633955.1 Camelina sativa | reverse complement strand
ACAGAAGGTGAGTCGTCGTGGTGAGCTCCTTCGGGGACTCCAAAGATGATGATCTCTAGAGGTTTATTCGGATGGTCTCCACCTCATATGCAACCGTTAACTCCAGTCTCTGAAGTCTCCGAGCCTCCCGAGTCTCCTTCTCCTTATCTCGACCCTGGTGCTGAGTCTGGTGGTGGTGGCACGGGTACGGCGGCAGCGCAAGCGCAAGCGGACGCTGATGAAGAGATTGATGAGCTAGACGAGGTTGAGCCACCTCCTGCTGCTGTTCCTTTCTCTCAGCTCTTCGCTTGCGCTGACCGTTTCGATTGGGTGCTTATGATTGTTGGCTCCGTTGCTGCTGCTGCTCATGGTACTGCGCTTATTGTTTACTTGCATTACTTCGCCAAGATTGTTGAGGTTCTTGCTTTCTCTAATGATTCGACTCACCAGAGATCTCGGGATCAGTTTGACCGCCTCGTCGAGGTTAGTTTCGCTTTTTGACGATTTACCTCCGAATTGGCTTTTTTTTTTGGTTTTATTATTATGTGTTTGTCAAAGAGTGTGTTTTGAACTGTTTAGCTTCAGTTTCCATTATTGAAAGCATTGATACGCACCAGCCATCTCAAGTTACTTATCTGCTCATTTTGTGCAGCTTTCATTGACTATCGTCTACATCGCCGGGGCTGTTTTCATTTCTGGTTGGATTGGTAAGTTGTTGTTTTTTTTGCTTAATATACATATATAAAATGTTTCTTATTTAACAGTCAGTCACTCTTACTAAATGTGTTCTTATAATAGAGGTTTCTTGCTGGATACTGACTGGAGAGAGGCAGACCGCTGTGATCAGGTCCAAGTACGTCCAAGTACTATTGAATCAGGATATGAGTTTCTTTGATACATATGGTAATAATGGGGATATTGTGAGCCAAGTGCTGAGCGATGTCTTACTCATTCAGTCAGCTTTAAGCGAAAAAGTATGTCTGTCCCTTTATATTGACTCTAAGAGTTTTCTCGTTCATATCTTTTCCTTTTCACTGTGAGTTATATGCTATTTCTTTAATCTTCTTCCTGTTCCCGGACTTTGCAGGTTGGAAATTATATTCATAACATGGCTACGTTTATCAGTGGACTTATTATTGGATTTGTCAACTGCTGGGAAATTGCATTGATTACATTAGCCACCGGTCCTTTCATTGTTGCTGCAGGAGGCATATCAAATATATTTCTCCACAGACTTGCTGAGAACATACAAGATGCATATGCTGAAGCAGCCGGTATTGCTGAACAGGTATTACGATTGATAGGTTTATTGAGAGATTATGAAACTAGCATCAAGATTTTCTCTTCGCCGCAATTTAAAACTTGAAGTTTTTTCCAGTATGATCGCTGAATACTTGAAGTATAAAAACTGGAAGCTAAAAACTAACTGTTAAAAGTTTGTATCACTATATTTTCTCATATACATATGTGCCTTGTTGGCATCCAACTTTCTTTTTCTGCATATTTTGACTTAGAATTATGCTTAGAGAGTTAAGCATCTTTTCTTTTTAGCTCTTATTTAATCAAACTTTTTTTGTTAAGTTCAGAAAATGGTAGGCAGAATCCAAGAGGGTTAAGGTTGCACTTAGGCACGCATTTCTAGGTTACTTCAGTAGATACAGTGAGGTTTACCGCGATCAAGAATCAGTTTAGCTTCTGCCAGTTTATGCATGATTACAAGTGGTTTTGTAATGTATACCCTACAGTTCCCATTTTATAGTGCTCCCTTCCGAGATTAGTTATTTGCCTCAGTTAGAGTCTGGTATGAATATTCTATTCTTAGAATGATTTATCTTAAATGTGCAGGCAATCTCTTACATTAGGACTTTATATGCCTTTACAAATGAAACTCTAGCAAAATATTCATATGCAACCTCCCTTCAAGCAACCCTGAGATATGGCATATTAATTAGTCTTGTGCAAGGCCTTGGACTTGGATTTACTTATGGGCTTGCTATATGCTCGTGTGCCCTGCAACTTTGGATTGGACGATTCTTCGTTAACAATGGAAGGGCAAATGGTGGAGAAATCATAGCAGCTCTTTTTGCTGTTATTTTAAGTGGCCTGTAAGCTTTTCTGCTGGTGGAGAAATCTTCCCAGTCTCTACTCTCTACTAATATCATATTTAATACATGTTCAGTTGATGTTAGTATTACATTTACATATATACACATGTTATTACATAGAATAATGTCTTGATTATGCATATTCTGTTGGGCAGGGGTTTAAACCAAGCTGCTACGAACTTCTATTCTTTTGATCAAGGAAGGATTGCTGCGTATAGACTTTTTGAGATGATAACTCGTTCTTCTTCTGTGGCTAATCAAGAAGGAGATGTGCTGGCTTCTGTTCAAGGAAATATTGAGTTCCGGAATGTGTATTTCAGTTATCTGTCACGGCCTGAAATTCCAATCTTGAGTGGATTTTACCTGACGGTTCCTGCTAAAAAAGCAGTTGCACTTGTTGGTAGAAATGGTTCTGGAAAAAGCAGCATCATTCCGTTAATGGAACGATTTTATGATCCAACATTAGGTACTTTGACTTGTAATTTAAGATGCACCACTCACCTGTCCATGGAGAAAATTATGAGCTGACTCCATCTGTGGTTTTCTCTTATGCAGGAGAAGTTCTCCTTGATGGAGAAAATATTAAAAATCTAAAACTGGAGTGGCTGAGAAGCCAAATAGGCCTGGTTACCCAGGAGCCTGCTCTGCTAAGCTTGAGCATAAGAGAGAATATTGCATATGGTCGTGATGCTACTCATGATCAGATAGAGGAGGCAGCCAAAATTGCGCATGCACACACATTTATCAGCTCACTTGAAAAAGGATATGAAACTCAGGTAGACATCATTTGAAAAAATACTGTTATGAAATCCTGTTTTCTTCAGTTGGTATTCAACATTGAAGTGGGAAATGCCTTCTTTGTCTTCTAGGTCGGGAGAGCCGGTTTATCAATGACAGAGGAGCAGAAAATAAAACTTTCGATTGCTAGAGCTGTGCTTTTGAACCCAACAATTCTTCTGCTAGATGAAGTAACTGGAGGACTAGACTTCGAAGCTGAAAGAATTGTTCAGGAGGCTCTCGATCTTCTGATGTTGGGACGGTCAACGATAATAATAGCCCGACGATTAAGTTTGATTAGAAATGCTGACTATATTGCCGTGATGGAGGAAGGTCAGCTCGTTGAAATGGGTACACACGATGAATTGATAAATCTTGGTGGGCTGTATGCTGAGCTTCTGAATTGTGAAGAAGCAACAAAGCTTCCAAGAACCAAGAGAGAGTCGTCAGCTGGCTGTGGCATCCAAGAACCATCATCACCCAAAATGATCAAGTCTCCATCTCTTCAGAGAGGTAATGGTGTGTTCCGTCCCCAGGACCTGTGTTTTAATACTGAAGAATCACCTAATGATCATAGCCCTGCACCTGAGAAAGTGGGGGAAAATGGCTTGCCTCTGGACGATGCTGATAAAGAGCCAACTATCAAAAGGCAAGATAGTTTCGAGATGAGGTTACCAGAACTTCCTAAAATTGATGTTCAGTGTCCCCGTCAAAAATCAAACGGTTCAGATCCAGAGTCCCCTGTTTCGCCCCTTTTAACATCCGATCCTAAAAACGAGCGTTCTCATTCACAGACTTTTAGTCGTCCTCTTAGTTTTTCTGATGACACTACAGCAAATGGTAAGCCGGCTAAGGATGCTCAACACAAGAAGTCACCTTCATTTTGGAGGTTGGCACAGCTTAGTTTCCCAGAGTGGCTTTATGCTGTATTAGGGAGTCTTGGTGCTGCCATCTTTGGCTCTTTCAATCCTCTTCTGGCTTATGTCATTGCGTTGGTAGTGACAGAATATTATAAAAGCAAAGGAGGCCACTTGCGCGACGAGGTTGACAAATGGTGTTTAATCATTGCCTGCATGGGGATTGTGACAGTTGTTGCCAATTTCTTGCAGCACTTCTATTTTGGCATAATGGGGGAGAAAATGACGGAGAGAGTTCGGAGGATGATGTTCTCAGGTAGGAAATTTTTTATTCATTATAATTTACTTCACCTCATTTTAACTATTTTTACTTGCCTCAGTTCATTAATTTTCCTGCTATTACAGCAATGCTGCGTAACGAAGTTGGATGGTTCGATGATGAAGAGAACAGTCCAGATACGTTATCCATGCGTTTAGCAAATGATGCTACTTTTGTCCGAGCTGCCTTCAGCAACAGGCTTTCAATATTTATTCAAGATAGTTTTGCCGTTATTGTTGCTCTTCTTATTGGGTTGCTGCTTGGTTGGCGTTTGGCCCTTGTTGCATTGGCAACTTTGCCAATTCTCACACTTTCTGCCATTGCTCAGGTTTGCATTGTTCCTTCTAGAAACTTCTTTGAAATTTATTATTATATTTTAGTCAGTTTGTGTTCATTATCATGTGTTTCTGATTTTGCAAACCTTCAAGTTCAAGTAGAGATTTAGCATGTATCTCATTTTTTTTCCTCATTCTGAATGCACGTAGCTCAGAAATGTTTGTTTATTCAGCTGACAGAACATTCTAATCATCACCTAAACGATTTTGCAGAAACTGTGGCTTGGCGGATTCTCAAAAGGCATACAGGAGATGCATAGAAAGGCATCTTTAGTCCTCGAGGATGCTGTTAGAAACATCTACACTGTTGTTGCTTTCTGTGCTGGTAACAAAGTGATGGAACTGTACAGGATGCAGCTCCAGCGGATACTCAGACAGAGCTTTCTCCATGGGATGGTTATAGGTTTTGCGTTTGGTTTCTCACAGTTTCTTCTTTTCGCCTGCAATGCGTNTCGGGTTCTGGAAAAAGCACTATAATCTCACTAGTAGAGAGATACTACGACCCAGTTGCTGGTCAAGTCCTACTAGATGGGAGAGACTTGAAGTTGTATAATTTGAGATGGTTGAGAAGCCACATGGGTTTGGTTCAGCAAGAACCCATAATCTTTTCCACAACAATCAGAGAGAATATCATATATGCAAGACATAATGCGAGTGAAGCTGAGATGAAGGAAGCAGCAAGAATTGCAAATGCTCACCATTTCATCAGCAGCTTACCTCACGGTTACGACACACATATCGGGATGAGAGGCGTGGAACTAACCCCGGGACAGAAACAGAGAATAGCGATAGCGCGGGTAGTGCTGAAGAATGCTCCCATCATCTTAATAGATGAAGCAAGCTCGTCTATCGAATCTGAATCGAGCCGGGTTGTGCAGGAGGCTCTTGACACATTGATAATGGGGAACAAAACAACGATTCTAATAGCACATAGAGCGGCTATGATGAGACATGTGGATAACATTGTGGTTCTCAATGGAGGGAGGATAGTAGAGGAAGGTACACATGATTCTTTAACAGCAAAGAATGGATTGTATGTCCGTTTGATGCAACCACATTTCGGTAAAGGTTTACGCCAACATCGACTAATATAGAGTTTGAGGCTCTCTCGATGATAGAAATGGTTTTGGCATCTCTGATCAATAATCCCCGGGAGGGACGGCTAAATGCTAAAAAGGATTTATACAACCACGGTTAGTTCTGTAGCAGATAGTGCCCCCTGTAGATGTAGATTTCCATGGTGTTCGACCTGCTTATTCATTTTTTGGAGACGAAGCTTTAGAAGTAGGTCATGGTCATTGCTTCGTTCTCCAAGGTACCGTATATCGATTTTGTTCATTAAATCCGAAGATTTTAGAAGGGTGGTAAATCATTCGGGAAAATGTTTATTTTTTCTTTTCCTTTATTTTTTGTGCTGGTTTGATCTTGTAAAAACTTTGATGATGTATGTAAAGTTTCTTAAGCGGTAGAGAATTTGTAAATGTATTCACTTATTATTGCACAAGATATGGGTTTTAAGTTCAGAGAGATGAAAAAATGGGCACACCGGGCAATGTATTTCCGGAATCGACAATGTATGTGTTCCCGGACACATATTGAGAAGCGTCATGAATGAGATAGCGAACAAGAGAGGTAAGCCCGGGATCCACAGTTTGTTGCACCTTTAACGGGACAACACGCTCGGTCACGTTCTTCATCCACTCTTTCTGCAGGAGACTTTCTGTAATCTCTGACTTGAAAAGCCCCGGTGCGATCGAGTTTACTCTGATCTTGTGCACGCCTAACTCAAGTGCCATCATCCTCGACATAGTGTCAACTCCGCCTTTGGAACAAGCATATGCGAGTCCACCGGGCAACAGCCCACGGTGAAGCCCTGCGATCGATGAGATGTTTATCACCGAGCCACCGCGTTTAGCGTCACGCATCAAAAGGCACACGTACTTGGAGACTAACCAAGGTCCGGTTAAGTTGGTCCTGAAGACTTTCTCCCATTCATCCTCTGACACATCCAAACTCGTCTTGACCTCGCCTCTGATTCCGGCATTGTTGATCAACACATCGATTTTTCCAAAGATCTCCCAAGCTTCCTTAACCGCTTTTTGAATTGTAAGTGCATCTGATGAAACATCAAGCTCAAGAGCTGCAGCTTGGGTTCCAGTTGAATTATAGCTGTTAATTTGAGAGCAGAGAGAGTTGAGACGATCAACACGACGAGCTGCTGCGATAATCTTACAGCCAGCTTTAGCCAGATCAAGACAGATCTCTCTTCCTATACCAGAAGAAGCTCCTGTCACAAGAACCACTTTGTCTTCAAGTTCACACCATGGCTCCAATTGCCTCAACACCTGCTTCTCCCCAAAACAAAAACAAAAAAAAAGTAATTTCAGATTACATAGACAGAAGAAACACACGATCGATAATCTCCATGGAATCATATGATGAAAAAAAAAGATAACACAAAATCAATATGCTTATCTAATAATATTGAAGCTAATACAAGAAAAAGAAAGATGGGACATGAGAGAAAAGGGTATCTCACAGTTTGATGATTGCTCATATTTGTTTATCTGTGTGTCGTCGTCTTCGATGGATAAAGAGAAGCCCATGACATAGCCTTTATATATACAAAAATAAAAGAGTGTCAAAGAACAATACCATACTCCCAATTTAACATGTTTCACATAAGATGTTTAGCGAACCCATACCGCGGTTCTAAAGACAAGACACCAACTCGAACACGTTCCCACAACAGGACTGTTTGTGCCCAATCCGTAGTTTTTAGGTCCCAATGAATAACATCCTTACATTGCATATTAAAAAAAGATTCGTGTAATCATCACCAGATAACGTGGCAATCTAATTCCTTAACTGATTCGTGTAACCCATCGCAAACTTATTAGGTTTTGATGATTTTACTTACCGACTATCAATCAATACCCGACATTAGGAGACTCCATGATGTTTCCTGTCTTATTTTGGCAACAAGCAAATAAACAATTCATATATATTTATAAATACAGTATTGTAACGTTTTTTATAACCACGAGTTTCTCGCGTACAGATTGGTAGTGCTCGGGCTCCACAACGAAGTGTTCACTGTTCAGTACTATATCATTCAAAAATACCTAAAATAAATTGATAAAGAATATGTAGACAATTGGATTTTGAGTTGGTTTAAAACTAAACCGGGATCATAGAGGTAGAAGAATAAAGAAAGAGATTGGAACAAGAACTAAAGAGAAGATACGGACTCATCAACAAATACCAAACCTTAATCTTCGAATCCAAAGATAAAAAAACATATAACAAAAGATAATATCTTAATTTTCTCTAGCAAAACTGGAGACTATGGAAAAAGAAAAACCAGAAGTCTGTTTTCAAAGTGAAATCACAGAGCTGACAGATGGATGAGATTTAGATGATCCCGATTTTGTTAGCCACGTCCAAAGCATCATAATCAGGAGTCAACCTCACATACGCTTTCTTCGTTCCATCGGGCCTGTAACAAAAAGATACATTATATAACATCATCTCTTCAAGTAAAAAAACGAAAACTAAAGTGATGTTTTCTGTTTTCCAAGTGTGTTTTTACCTAATGAGGGTGTTGACTTTCTTGGTCTGAATGTCATACATCTTCTTGACAGCATCTTTGATCTTCTTCTTGTCAGCACGGATGTCAACAATGAAGACTAAGGTGTTGTTGTCTTCGATCTTCTTCATGGCAGATTCGGTAGTGAGAGGGTACTTGAGGATCTGGTAATGATCCAATTTGTTCCTTGGCGTTGCACTGAGTCGTGGGTACTTGGGATTCCTAGGAATGCTCAATGTCTTTGGCCTGTGGAAAGTCACCTTTGTCCTGATCTTCTTAGCAGACTTCTTAATGATTTGGCCAGATTTCACTGCTTTCGCAGCTTTCAAGGCCTTGGCCTTAGGGTCGGCCTTCTTGGTGACATCAACTGCAACAACAATAGAGCATTGAACCAATTATAAAAAGGATTTGTAAAACCTGAATTTGTATATGAGCCATTACCATGGTTACTACTATTAACGAAATGCATATTCATTTTAAACAATCGTCATAATCCCAAAACACTTTTATGTTCAATACTATATCAAGCTCAGACTCGTTTCTAAAAAGACAGCTCATAAAGAAAGTTTTGATCCTTGGCAACTCAAGGACAAACAAGCACATGATCAGATGAAACAATAACAGAGAAAAGTCACATCAGCACGAGTAAGAGAAGACGTGATGATCAAAACACGATATATTAACAGAGCCAGGCAAGAATCATACATTTCAGAAAGCTGTTGTTCAGTCACAGTATTGGATATTGCTAAACAAGCAATCGTGATTAGCAGCAAATTTGGAATCAAATTTACTAATCAAAGTAACGAGAAACAAAGCAGGTAACAACGGAAAACAAAAAATAAAGGCCTCACCTTTAGCTGGAGCCATTAGTCAAAGATAGATCCTTTCAACGAAACCTGCAAAACCCAGAAAATCAAATCAGTAAAGAAACTGATAGCAATTGAAGCTGAGAGAAGAAGGGGCTAGAACGGGAGATCGAGAGAGATGAGAAGGACGAACCTCAGCGGGGAAACAGAAGAAACCCTAAAAAATCAGCAGCGTCGAAGTTGCTCTGAGGTTTTTATTTATTTGTAAAAGGTGAAGTGAAAATGAAACCATAAGAGTAAACCCTAGATTGATTCCATTTTGGGCCTTGGATACAGTAGTCGGCTTCCTTTAAATGAGCCCATTAGAAACGAGGTTAAAAAATTGATGAAGTGATGAAGTTTACTACAAAAAGATTTTGTGAACGTATTCATTGAACAAATAGAAACTGTAACTAGAAAACCAAGATGGGGACATCAAATTGCTGATGCTAATTTTTTTTTTGGTCGGAAAAGGGGGCTTAACCCCTGTTTTATTAATAGAAAAATTTAAAAACATTACACTGGAACCAAACGTGGGCGCGCAGCCCCGATAGCATCTTCTAATACAATAGAGTTCACCACATCCACTCTAGCCTCAAATAAATGAAACCCCAAAGGTAATGTGAATGCATAGTTAGCTTAACCGTCCGCGAGACGGTTTGCCTAGAAACGCGGACTATCCAGTTACGCGACAAGAAGCCGTAGCACATACGTACTAGGAAGGACAGGGGATGCGAATCATTAATCCTTGTCGTTAAAAAGCCTACCACCGTCTCAGAGTCCACCTCTAACTCAACCCGCGAGTACCTTCGATCCCACGCCACATACAAACCATAATACATGCCCCATAGCTCCGCCAGAGAGCAGAACAAATCCCTAAGTTCAACGAGAATCCCACACACCAATTGCCATCACCATCCCTGATAACCCCACCTGCAGCTGCGAGACCCAGATTCCCGCCGGATGCTCCATCAGTATTTATTTTAAACCATCCCTCACCTGGTGGCGTAATCCAGTTAAAAAAATGTAACCAAACTCCAAATCCTTATTTAATATCGAGTTAAAAAAAAAAAACATGTCTCATGAATCATTGTAAAATTGCTTTCATTGTACCAAATAAATCTACATGTATAGTGTGTCACCAAGTGAGGCCTTGAGGAGAAAGAAAAAGGACATTTGGTATGGTTTTACAGTTTTACTGTATTAGAGAGAGAAAAAAATGAAACTTTGTGCAAAAACCAAAATTGGAGGACAAGGAAAACAGTAGTAAATTAAGTGTTTAAGACGGTAATTATTCAATTAGACTTCAAAACCTACAGAGTTCTTTACTTGGTGAATAAACGAAAAGGAAAAGTTTAACAAAAAAAAACTATTGTGGCTGAGCTGTATTTGTAAACATTTGTAACAAGTCCATTATCTAAAATCCTCATAAAGCCCCCTACCTTACAGTTTTATATCTGATGCTAACAATGGCCCTTAAGGACTTAATATGATAGAAGTTGTTTTTTTCCTCACTGTACAAGAGAGCTGTTTCCCTCCTTCCAACATCAACTTCCATAAG
This sequence comes from Camelina sativa, assembly GCF_000633955.1. Taxonomy (NCBI): domain Eukaryota; kingdom Viridiplantae; phylum Streptophyta; class Magnoliopsida; order Brassicales; family Brassicaceae; genus Camelina; species Camelina sativa. The sequence goes on along the minus strand of NC_025690.1, from coordinate 16,751,025 downwards.
CACAGAGAGAGATCTCTGCATCAGACGTTAAACAGAAAGAACAATAAGGTTTGTAAACCGATCATTCGAGCTTTTATGTTTTTGTTCCAACCATCCTCAACTCAAATCAATAAAAAGACAGCAAATAAACATAATCCAGAAGTGACGATCAAGATGGGATGCAATTGTAAGGAAAAAGTATTAGGAACTGCGTTCAGAGTAATTTCTCACCTAAGCTGAATGGAATACTTGGAAAGTATTGAAGTCGAAGGAATCTGTGAAAGAAAAAGAAAAAAAACAGAGTAAATGTGTAGAACTTGCGGGCTGGTGCTATAGCACACTCAGCAGTGCAAGAAATTCTAGCTGATCCTCAGCTTCCCTAACTATCTGTGAACAAAAAAAGAGAAGCAAGTTATCAGTTACACACATCAAAATGACCATAGCAAGTTGAAACCATGCAAACCCTATAAGATAAATCAGTACATACAACTGCTGAAATCATATGGATTCTATATCTTCAGTAATGAAAGTGCTGGGATTGTAATTTTTATCTTCAAATTTAGTTTGGTTAGATAAGATATGACAAAGATGACCAAGCAGACTTTAAAACTAGTAAAAACTATCAGAGCATCTAAAGTTTTGGCGATTACCTTTATAGGGGTATCTTTAGGCAAGTCCATCTGAGACAAAATGGATTCACCAACCTGTATCCAATCAACATTCTCCCCAGTGTCCGCCGCTTTGTTGCTATCTATTAGAGAACAGTTGTTATCAAAAGAGAATGACTTTCCTATCCAAATGTACAAAATCCTACTACCCGTTCCTCCTACAGCATCACTTGGCAACGGGATTGCTATAACAGATTCTGAATCTAAGCAACCTCTGCTCAGTTCTGTAATCATCTCCATACTTGGCCACCGACATGCTACAGGCTGGCCCAAGTTATCACCTCCCGATTTGTGTTTATCAGATGTACTGCGACTGATTAAGGATATCATTTCCTTCTGTGGCAAATCTGAATCTGCAGTTCTCTCTTTGCAGTCATTTGCTGGATTTAGATCGCCATTTCTAATTCCCTCCAAGTTGAAGACTATGTCAATGCTATCATCCGGATGTAAAGTAAACGCAGGTGTGCTTCTGTTAGAATCAACCAAACCTGGTAACTTCAGAGATCCTTTCAGACTGCCTCTACGCTCTGCAAGAGAGGGTGAAGCCTTTCTATTTGGTGACGGTTCAATGTAAGGCTGTGGAGAATTATTGACACCACGAGATTCTTTAGGAGAAGTCTGGGATGGAAGGAGAGACAGGCTGGAAAATTTCGGCAATGTCAACGATGGTGGAATAGAAGAAGGTCTCAAGGACGACCGCCTAGATGATTGTGAGAAACTCTTTAAGCTATTGCCTGAATTTGTTGAACATACAGAATCCGGAGAAAGAAAAGGAGGCGATGCAGATGACGATGAAGAAGTTGTTGAGGAAGGTGAGGCTGATGAATGCACGATCATCATCGAATCAGAATAGACCCTCGATAGAGGCGTTTTGGAGACATACCGAAAACCCTTCTCAAACCTTGATGCAAACTTACATTTCAATGAGCTCCAACTGTTTTCCCTAGCAGGAAGATGAGTCTCATGTTCGTTGTTGGATGAAGCTAAAGTTGGCACAAAACCTCCCTCGATGGCTTTCTGGAAAATCTCAAAATCCAGATTATATGCGTCGACCTTCCTGTCACCTGGTTGAATTTTAACCACCGAGCCCCCGATCATAGGCAAAATGCTTGCAAAAGCGTCCCAGTAATAAGCAGGCTCATCGCCTTCTCTGACCACCATAATAGGTGCTTCGACTTTCTCATATCGAGCAATCTGACAAACAGCAGCTTTTGCATCTCTTTCCATGATGGTTTCACACTGCCTACCAACCCAAATGTAAATCGCAGAAGGTAAGTGAATGATAAATGCACCTCTTGAATCCAGAGAAGACGGGCATGGATCATTCAACAGTTTTGGAACAAGATGCAAAGGATCATAAGGAGAGTGTGGAGACATTCTGTACATCCTAAGTAAGGAAGTAGGGCTTAGCGGGAACGCATGAACCCTCTTTTGGCACTGTAACAATTGGCAAGCAAAGCCCATGTTAGGATCAGCAATACCTCTAGCAGACTTTACATACTGAAATGCATCGTCGAAACTTTGCCCTTCTCTCCACATCAGATATGCAATTACCAACGAGGTAGATCGTGAAACTCCTTGACAACAATGAACAAAGATCCTTCCACTTTGCTCCCTCACGTCTTCAAAGTAGTCAAACACATCGTACAGAATACTAGTTATATCCTCTGACGGACTATCCTGTAACCACAGGGATCTGTAACAAAAATCAGACTTGAAGTATTCCGGACAGATAAAACCAACGCAGTTCAGGATATGCGTGATCCCATTGTTTTTCAATATATTCTTATCTTTTGCCACAGCATCTCCTCCCACGTATATATGGTCAGCAACCTTTGAACACTCTTTATCAAAGTAAGCAATCTTCTCCCTCTTAGCTAGACCAGCGCTCTTATCTGAGACCCGCTGCTGCGTTGATGATAAATCGAGCTTCAATCTCTCCCCGGTTGTTTTGTTCCCGCTAGGTGTTGGTGGATGAGGCCACTCACCAACATCATCCGAACCCGCCTTAGGCCACTCATCTAAGCTCCTCCTAGAAATGGAAAGAGGCTGCAACGGTGGCAAACAAGCTCTAGCCTTGCTGTTGTGATGGGAACGAGGAGTTAAAGGAGGAGGTGGGCATCTACGACTGGGGCCAGAACTATTAGGACAGGGAATGTTGAGACTTTGCTCCTCACCCTCGGAAACTTGTGATGCAGTCCTTGAAGCAGACCAAGAGGCAGAACGCCAAAACAATTTCTTAGAACCAGGAGGAGGCTCATCATTCCCCATGGCATCCTCTCTTCCCACCATCCAATCTTTTAATCTCAGAAAGACTTTGAAAACTTTTATCCCCAACACACACACACACACAAAAACAAAAACAAAAATCCAACTTGTTCCTCACAACAACATCTACTGTAAACCAAGGATCTTTGCTTCTCCCATATTACTTCAGTGATAAATCCACATCTGATCTAACAATTAACCATCAAAAGCTCTCTCACGAATCAAATCAGTCTTATCCCAGACTTTAAAACCCTAAAACAGGAAGAGAGAAGAACCCAGTATCAGATCAAACACGACAAAAGAAGATAGGTAAACACGCATAAGAAAGAAAAAAAAAAAAAAAAAAAAAGAAAAGAGAGAATATACCCGAATTCAATAAGACCAGAATTAATTAATACCTCGAGAAAGGACGATACAGAAACCTGAATTAAAAAAAGGATAAGAAACAGAAACAGAAGAAACTGAGAATCTGAAAAGATGATGACAAAAAAGGGGGGGATGAAGCAATTCTCCTGGGTTGGTTATATATATATATATATATATATATATATAGATATGAGAGTAAAGGAGAGAGATTTGGAACTTACGGAGTGAGGAGGATTGAGAGAGCCGTCAAAGTTTGGATCTTTTTATTTTTTTTTCTTTAGAGAAGAGAAGAGAGAGAATGGGGCAAAGCAAAAGCTGAAGATTGAAGAAGAAGAAAGAACACAACAACAAAAGGGAAAGATGGGAAGTGGGAGAAAACAGTAATTTTTTTTTTTAATTAAAAAAAATTATAATTCGTTTTTACTTTTTCTATTATTATTTTAATTATTTTTGCTATTATTATTTTAATTATTTTTGGGGTATATTATAAAGTAACAGTGACGATTAAATTAATTATTGATAATTATCTCCTGATTTGAATTTTTATAGAAACGCGTTGAAACCTTTGAAACCAATTTGTCAGCATTTTTTCATTTATTGCTTGTCAAAAAACATAATTAAATTTATTTAGAGTTTCTCATGTGTTAACTCTACAGTTAAAGTAATTACTAAGTTAACTTTGGATTTCTTTAGTCAACTATACCTTTTTTTAACATACAAATTAAACCTGCTTAAAATACCATTTTCAGTCTTACTTGTTTAATCAAAGCATTAATTATTCTTTTGAACAAAAATTAATTACCATCCAATACAATAATAACTGCTTCATTTTGAATTTTTTTTTTTTCAAAATTTATTAACAAGACTAAATAAATTTTGATGAATTTAAATAACTTAAAAGCATGATGATACTGATCATTATTGAGTAGACAGACATTTCTTAATAACTTTCCCCCGTGATAATTGGCAGTGATGATTGTTGTTTTATTTATTCTCTATTTTTGTCTTGTTTGCAATATTATTATTATTATTATTTTGTGTCTTTTCACTTGTATAAGAAAAATAAACTTTTCTTCATCGAAACAAAATATTTTTTCCGCATAGACGATGGACTTGAAACGTACTATACTCTTTGTTTGTTCTATTTTAACGTAGCATTAATATTTAATTAGTAACCACATTTACTAATATTGACAAGTCCAAGATGAATGAATATATTATACGATTGTGTTATCAAAATCATATTTTGGAGCGATTAATTATTTTGATACGACTGCTATAAGACCAAAGAAAAGATTGTGGCCTTATTCGATCTACGTTATTACATTTTTTCTGACGTTTAAAGTGTGGTATGAACATATTCTAATGAGACATACATTTCATTGACCTCCTTATAAAATCTATATACATTATTATAAAATTAAAAACTTAATCTGCTATTTTATAAACTTAAACCGATAGATAATTTCGTTTTAATTGTAAAATCTAAATCCTAACCATCTCATTTGTAAACTCAAACCGACATATAATTTCGTTCTAATTATAAAATCTAAACCCTATCTATCACATTTGTAAACTCAAACCGACGTATAATTTTGTTCTAATTGTAAAATCTAAACCCTAACTATCACATTTGTAAACTCAAACCGACGTATAATTTCATTTTAATTATAGAATCTAAACTATAATTCTCATTTATAAACCCAAACCGATATATAAACTATTTTGATTGTACAATCTAAACCAAGCCAATATTTAATTTTCTTTAAATAAAAGTATACAGAATTTGTTTTCTTAATTTGTTTTGCTTTTTTTATTTAATTTTGAATTATTTTTAAATAAAATACTAAATAGAAAATTTTGATTAGTTGAGAGGAGAGGGAATGAATACAATGTTCAACCGGCTAAAGGTGAAGCTAAGTATTTTTCTATTTTAATACAAAACTAAACACACAATTCTAGTCTCTATCGCTTTTTTTATCTATCACTACTGTTTGGTTACTTTTTTATTGTTATTTTTTTTTACTATTTGGTTATACTTATGCCGCTTTATGACAAATATTTATTCTGCATCCTTCACATAACGTTTTCTACCAATATCACCACTCGAAGTTTCGAATCATAATGTTAGTGGTTTGAATAACAAAATAATTAGTAAGAAAAATAGACGTCAAAAGTTTTAGTGAAAAGTAGTTTTGAAAGCAATGGCAAGTTTCTTGTGTTGACCAGGCCGTGTGCAGTAGTTTATTTTGTTTCCAAAAAGATGCTCAGCACTGGTCAATGTATGATGATCACATATATTTCAGGCATCAGATTTACCTTACATGTTATAGGATTTTTAGGCATGAAATATGTATAATGTATCCTATTAGTGTTGTTTGATACTTTTCATGTGAATATACAAAAAAAATTCCTAATATATTTATAAGCAAACTGAATCTTAAAACTTTGTTTTTTTTTTCTTAAAGAAAACTGGTAGGTGAATTACAAATAAATTATGTATGTTTTAAAAAAAAATACACTGAAATACTAAAAAAGTACTCATTATTTAAACAATCTTCTCTATTAATCTATGCACCCTTAATTTGTATCTTCTAGGTTTCTCTTCTCTTAGCTCCCTTAGTAGTTTCTCTCCAGTCTCCATGTTTCCTCCTAAACACAACGGTGTGCTTTCCTCTCTTGCATGCAAAGAAGTGAAACAACCCAGCTTAGTCATGTTAATTTTACTTATCCTTCTTGCTCAACTGTACTCACAAATTTAGCATTACTTTTTCCAGTTAAAGGCCAACATGCATTCTCTATTGATTTTCTTTAGTGGATTGAACCAGGATTATGCCAAAACTGACCTTGACCTTGAACCAGATTGCAGTAATATTATCGCTCGTTGGAAAAAAAAGGTGAAAATAAAGGTTGATGAAAGAGCCAGTCCTCTGAAGTTTCATTTGCATGTCTTTGACTCTTTGAATAGTCTATTGTTCGAAGCAACACATAATCTTACTCGATTAAAGAAAATTAATATTGTTGTTTGAGAGAAAAGACTGATGAAAGTGATGTTGATCTTCTAAAAATTTTGTTATATATATTAACTTATGAAGAAATAGTATTTTCATGTTTTTTTAAAATGTTTTTTTAATACTCACATCATTAGTAAATTTTGATTTTTTCACATTTTTGAATTTTATTTTGTTGGTGTATAATATACACATTCATAAGAAAACCAATCCGTACGTGTTCATGAATTTATAAAAACATAAATTTTGTTAAAACTTTAGAATCCTCTCTAAGCTAGAAGCCTCTTTCTTATAGTGAAAATACACCATTAATGAACCACGCACAACCCTACGATATCAACGACTTTAGTAAAGATAGTAATGAAACAGTTTGTTAGAAAAGATAAGAGTAGAACTAGTCAAAACCATATAATTTTTAATGTAAGATATAATCTAACGTTGGATTTTCTTGAGAATTTGAGGACGCAGTCGCTGTTGTTGATGTTCTTCTTTGGTCAATAATTGTAACCTACACGTCGTCGTCAATCCAATTTGATAATCTTTTTATTTTTTTTCTACAATGCCATATTTGTCTCTAGGAAAATGATTTAATACTATAAGAAAAACCGGAACTATATAGATTGTTGAACTATCATTATTTAACCAAAAACGTCATAGCTAGCTTAATGTGGACTTGACTCAGTTCGTATATATTTCAGTATTTGAGCTTATAGTTTACGTTGATATAGTAAACTAAAACGTCTTGTTTCCTTATGAAACTATATAGATAAGAGTTTTAAACTTCCATCATTTTCTAAGCTTTAGAAACGTAATAACATTAGAACACGTACGAAAGCATACGTAAAAACACCAAAACAATTCACAGTTATCTAGCTATATTTACTACTAGCTATTAAGAAATTACATATTCTGATCCACTACATGTTCAATCTATCCATGTTGTTTTGCTAGTTCATATCTCAAAATTATATATAAGACCGGTTAATAAACAAATATTACAATAGTGAGGAATCTTTATTTTTTTCTAATGTCTAACAAAGTCAATGTTTATGGTAATTACCAATGTGGTAATTAGAGCGATGCGTCGTGTGATACATGTATCATATGATCGAAGAGCTCTGATACCATAACAAACTCAATCATGCATCTTCTGTAACAAACTCGAGAGTGAGAAAGAGAGTTACTAAATTGGGTTTCTCTTTTATGTTAACTGGTACGAGATAAATGTTCTTTCTGTATAGCTTCAAGTGTGGAAGTTAAACTAAACATAAGCTTAGTTCTAAACTTTTAATTAACTCTATACTAACGATAATTTGGATCGTAACTTCTGATGTTCTCATGATTCATTCTTATTGCTAAGACAGAAGAAGAGATAAAAAAAAAAGGAAAGCCAACTTTGATTTGAGTAATTAAGAGAAGCACACAGTTAAGAATAACAAATGCAACAACCACATTTCAGACAAGAGAGACATTACATATACAATGGGAAGAAATGTTTTGGATCACTGAGCATAGCAAGAGCCAGGTCCCGATGGCGGTCGTCGCGCGTAAAAGTTATCAACTGGAGCCGCTGGAACCCCGCGGTTATTCAGTAGACATCTGAAATAGCGTAGACGTGGCAATGCGGTTAACGTTATGTTCCCCTTTGACACGGCCTCTCTGGTGCTCCACATCCGTTCTGTTTCACCAACGATAACAATTTAGGAAAATCTCAAATTCGAACTGAGACCATTTAAAAGTACAGAGTTAAAGATCATGTAGAGTTTACCTGCAGCTGCTGCAGCACGCGGCCATATAGTCTGAAGGACAACGGATGTATCAGCTGTTTCACCCCACATGCAAACTTCTCCTCCAATTACAAGCTTTTGATGAGAAGTCTCATTGATCCCATGTAGAGGCTCGGTGTTATAAACCTCGTCCCACGGAACATCTAGATGGTCAAGGTACCAATATCCTTGGTTACTGAAAATGCATCTGAATCCTTTTGCTACCGCTTTTTGACATATATCAGACACTAGCCTGCAACGAGATTTAGACAGCGGTTGTGACATATAGCATTCAAAACTATGACAAGATCAGACGAAGACTTCTGTTTTCAATGGTTTTCTTACCAATTGTGCACCACAGTCCGAGGATCAAGATATTTTCCAAAGGAACTGAAGGTTTCTTCCCTGGGATCATTCCACAGAATTCATGTCAATCTTTTGGATTTTAAAGCCAAACATAACAGACATTTATGAAGCTAGAACTGAAACACCTTTTCCATTTGTTATATATATAAGTTTGAGTCAATCAGCAGTAAGAATAGGTTTGAAGAACTTGACAGATAATGCAATCTTTGTAAAAGATTGTACCAGTTGACAGGTGTCCAATTTTTCGATATGGCTATCTGTTGCGCTCGGAGTACAAAGTATTTATATGCATCCTTAGTCGTGAAGTTGCGACCCTGAAGCCTGCAGTTGAGAATGATGAACATATCAAGCAAAAGGGGAAGGTGAAATGTGACAAACAAGCAAGAGTTTCTATATCAATTAGCTAACGTATTAAATTAACGAGACAAGAGTGGGAGAGTCAAGACTGTACCATTCTTTAACATGAGTTGTGTTTTTCCAGCAATCTGCCAGACAAGAAACCGAGAAGTGAAGCTCTTAAGAGAAGCAAAAACACATGACTAGATGACATGGAAGCAGAGATTTCAGGGTGTTAAACAACTAACCCGTATTAACTTCATCACCACCTAAGTGGAAAAGCTCAAATGGGAATATCTTTCTCATATCTGTTACAAACCGAAACACAAGAGAAAATATGAGAATCTAAACAGGACATACGGATAAATGTGCATATTACATAATAACACACCAAAATCAAAATGCAAGACATACAATGCTGGATGGATCAAGATTTCCTAATAACTTTTTGCCGCATCTCAAGATTAACTTGTTCTTTACACGATTAATACTAAATGGATTAGAAAACTAGAAAAGGAGTAACGGATTCAAATGTGTACAATACATGGAATAAAGAAGTAAGTACTTGGAGTAGACCTGCCAAAATGCCAGAAATCACATCGAATGTAAAATTTTTAGTAACGTCAAGGGGCTCTCGGCAAGACAGAGAGGGCCAAAGATCAGGGTATCCAGTCCCCCTACAGTGAAAGCAACGCATATGTTACAGATATCATATTTGTGTCATTAAAGCAAAAGGAAGCTATAAATTCCTAAAAAGAAACTACAGCTTAAACCCATACTACAAAACTTATTCTTCAACATTAGGAGTGTTGTAATACAAAGTACAGTATAGAAACACTCTTTTGTTAACTTCTTAGAAACTGAAAATCCTATGCTACTTTATGATATTACAATCTCGGGTGGAACATAAAAGACCTGTGTGACGAAACAATATAGCGACATAAAGAGAAAAGAAGATGATAACAAAATTTAAGAATTTCCAGTTATAGTCCTTACCACGATTCCGCATGGCCAGGGACATCTACTTCAGGCATGACATTAATACCTGCAATAAATATTTCCACCATGAGAGGTATCTGGTCAAATTTGAAATCAGTAATCACATAGAATCCGTTTAAAATCATTCTCAACTCGAAAAGAATAGGAGTTTCATGCCATAATGATCATGCTAGGCTCCAGAGTTAGTAAACAAATACCTCTCATTTTGGCAAATCTTCACAAATCACAAACCGACCATGAAACACAAAACGGAAGAAAAATATAAAATAAAGAGTATTAGTAAGTAGAAAAGATAGTTAATATTACTCACACAAACTACTTCTTTAACATACAAAACATAAAGCCATTACCTGACAATTTCAGAAGCATCCTCAACAGTATAACGTTCCCATCTTGAATAAGCTCCTTTCCACAAATTAGGATATGTAGGAGTTTCAAGAGGGAATGATTGCTCGTCTACAATGTGCCAATGCAGGACATTCTACCTCACATAACCGTCCATGGGGAAGAAATTAGATAACTGATAAATATTAGAAGATTGTTCAACTTTGTGGATCCGGGAAAGGGAAGAAAACAAGCATGATTTCTTACAAGTTTAGCGAAGGAC
>NC_025690.1:16732036-16740258 GCF_000633955.1 Camelina sativa | reverse complement strand
AGTCCTTACCACGATTCCGCATGGCCAGGGACATCTACTTCAGGCATGACATTAATACCTGCAATAAATATTTCCACCATGAGAGGTATCTGGTCAAATTTGAAATCAGTAATCACATAGAATCCGTTTAAAATCATTCTCAACTCGAAAAGAATAGGAGTTTCATGCCATAATGATCATGCTAGGCTCCAGAGTTAGTAAACAAATACCTCTCATTTTGGCAAATCTTCACAAATCACAAACCGACCATGAAACACAAAACGGAAGAAAAATATAAAATAAAGAGTATTAGTAAGTAGAAAAGATAGTTAATATTACTCACACAAACTACTTCTTTAACATACAAAACATAAAGCCATTACCTGACAATTTCAGAAGCATCCTCAACAGTATAACGTTCCCATCTTGAATAAGCTCCTTTCCACAAATTAGGATATGTAGGAGTTTCAAGAGGGAATGATTGCTCGTCTACAATGTGCCAATGCAGGACATTCTACCTCACATAACCGTCCATGGGGAAGAAATTAGATAACTGATAAATATTAGAAGATTGTTCAACTTTGTGGATCCGGGAAAGGGAAGAAAACAAGCATGATTTCTTACAAGTTTAGCGAAGGACATTGATTCAATTATTTGCTTAATAACATCAATTGGCAAATAATGTCTTGACGTATCTGCACAGAATAAGTGGTAAGTAATAGCCAGCGTATGATTACATTCTATTTACATGTGTGATTGAATGAAAGCAAGGCAAAGAAAGAGATATGGACAAATTACCTATTAGCAGGCCACGGTATTGGAATCTAGGTTTGTCTTGAATATACCAGGGTGCTTTATATATTTGCACAGATTTGGTTAAATAATCAAAGGCACACAATTGGCTAAATGTCTGCAAATTTTTCACAGAAGAACACAAAAGAGCATAAGAATCAACAACACTCAACAAGAACTAAACTTGGAAGTTTGAGCAAACAGTTCAAGGTTCACAAGTCAAGACATAGCTTTGCAAATACAATCAAAACAAAGCAAGTGTAAGTTAGTGTAAACCACATAGTCAAATTGAGAATTTATACTTACTTGCTGGGGTTTCGGCCGGGTTTACCTACTATTGGATTTGAACCAATGACTCTCGCCGTATGAAAGCACACACCTCCAATCCTCTAAGAGCACCATAGACTGTATTAGCCTGAAACCACAAGAAAGAGTTAGTAAACCCATAAGATTATTACAGACAGCCACATTCCTCATATAAAGATAGAAGATAGCAGCAGGCAACAAAACCTCGATCGTGACTGCTCCAACAATGGATTGCTCATTCTTCTTCGAAACCATCAATGTGTAACTCTCATCCACACCCAAATGAAGCTGAAATTGACCAAACCAATTTAATATATTTGTCACTCTCATATCCCAAATGATTCAAAATTTACCAATCAAAAGAGTCAAAGTTTTGGTTTTTTTTTTTTATTATTATTTTTGGTTTTTTTTTATTGTTACCTCGTCAGAACCAGAGTGAACAACGATCTTCAAAGAAGTGATATCATACTCAACCATTCTCAGAAACCTGATCCTGGCCAACAGAGAAGCTCTACCAGAGGCGTGCTTAAAGATCATCCCCATATACCTCTCAAACGCAGCTCTAACAATCGGAGATCCACCGCCATTCCCAGCTACGATTAAAGCCACGGAGGGATCCACCGAGAGGGTCTCGTTTCCGAACGAAAACTCCGCTGGCAACGGCCATAGATAAGGAGGAGAATCAGCCGGTGACGGAGATGACAGAGACGAAGTGATAGATAAAGACAGGAACATCAATATGAGAAGAAGAAGAAGAAGATTCGGTGACATCTTCGAATAGAGTGTGTTGTTCAACGGAGGATTTTTGTTGTCTCCTCCTACATAAGAAGAAGAAGATACAACTTTTTTTTTTTTGTAGTCGAAAGAAAGATTCAGTTTTTATCTATTACAAGAACAGCCACTTTGAGCTAAGGTAGGAATAGGATCATGTGTTTTTTTTTTTTTTGAGTTCGGTGGACAACACATACTTAAATCTTGCTTACGTCATATTCTTTAACTCCAATGATCGTTTCTTTAAAAAACTAAATTAAAGTACAACTTACTTATTTGAATTAGTATGGGAGCCTTTAAAGTTAAACCATCGTATTCGTACGTTACCTACCGCATTACTTTAGATTCATTCAACCTTAACAATTCGTCTGTACTGTACTGTACTACATTATTTTGTTAGCTTAATTACCCTTAAAACTGAGTTTAGGAGAACAACGTTTAACACGTCAATATGCTTTTCCATCGATAAAGCTATTTCCTTTGGACTCAAACACAAAGGATTGATGAAATTTTATTGTCGAACCCCCTGGGATTATTAGCTCTAGCGAAGATGACTTATGGATGATCCATATTCCATAGAATGGTACATGGGGTTTCTTTCTAATTTCATGTTAACTTTTGGAGAACTACAAAATTTCATTGTCATTTTACGCCGCACGTAGGTGGATCTCAATATCCCCTATATAATAAAACGGAAGTACACAACATTTCTCTGTAAACTATACAATATGGATTATAAGATTAATTATTTAATTATTTGATAGGTTATATGTTATATACCATTAGTTAAATCTCAATTTCAGATCCTCTTAATAAAGATATTCAAAAAAAAAAATCTCCACATAATATTTAATTAATCATATATAGGCAATATAATTTCAAAAATTAATCACTCTTCTACGGATTAAGAGTGATTTTCGATTATACTAGCAACAAAATCTCAAAAAAATTTCAAATCCTCATATTTAGCATATGATTTTATTGCATATTGTTTTATTCACAACAACTTTTAAAAATAATCACATAAATTATATTTTATATAAAAGTTATAATATAAATAAAAAGAATTTCAACTTGTGCTCTAGCACGGGTCTTAATCTACTTTGTATAAATTTAGAGTATCAAGAGATGATAGTATGATTGGAGATTATCATGTTTGTGAAGAATGAATATGGGAGGTGGGAAGACATGATAAAAACCCTATGTGTCGTATTCCTCTTTTTTTTAGAAAGACAACCCATTGTTTAAAATGCGATGATGGTCCTTAAGAAAAAAAAAATCATTGTGATCATTTTATATCTTATCAAAAAATGTAACCATCAAAATTGATTGAATAAATGATACCACTATAATGTTTCAGTTTTCTTTATTTGAAGTTTTTATATATATTCACATGAGCAAATTATTATTTTTAATGGATAAAATTTTTCTTTTATAGAAGCATGCATCATTTCTGATACTCTATTATCTATAATTTTGTATTCCCTTTGTTTCATATTACGTGTCATTTTAGACTGAAAGTTTTGTTTCAAAATAAGTGTCAATCACTTTGTATTTTTAATATTGATGTTTGGTAAATTTTCCAATTTTATTCCTATTAATTTAATTTATTGACCAATAGAAAAATTGTATAATATATTAATAAGGAGTAAAATATAAAATTTAATGATTTTCTTAATAGGTGTGAGAAATCCTAAAATGACACTTCATATGAAACAGAGGGAGTATGTTGTTCTAATTTGTTGTACTTGTATCACAACTACCATATAACAAATACACCATCTAAGAAACTTGATGAGCCAATAAATGGAACTTAATTTGTCGTGAAAGGGACTGTCAAGGTTTATGCTAGTCCATTTCCTAGACAGAAGTCATCTAAGATCGTAGTAAACCTGACACCTTTATCTCATGTTTGTTCGTGCTTAATTCCAGCGGATTCAAATTCTTATATGTTTTAATTATTTGTATCAAAAAGCAATGATTGATACATTACATAATAAGCTTCATTCGCAAAAGTTGATTTGGTCTTCTTATGAATTGAATCAAGTCAATGACTATTAGGGATTGAGCAATTCACCATATACAAAACACTTATGTTTCAACTGTTGCGAGGTTTTTGCAAATCAGATAACTTAAAAAAACTACCATAACGAAAGACATGAAAGAGACAAAGAGGAATCTTAATTACAGCGGAATTCATTGATAAAACAAAACAAAAAAACATTTTGAATCTACAAAATATTGATATTGATAACTTGACAACATCAAGTCACTATCAAAAATATTGTCTTTACAGTCAAAAATATTAATTTGTTTCCAAATATTTTAAATGCAATGCAAGTCTATAAAGGTTAATTAATTTATTTATAACCCGAAGGAAAACAATAAAAAAATTTACATATATTTACATCTTTGAATTAACATAAACTTGACATGAAAAAAAAAAGAAAAAATAGTAATACTATCATAGACTAACTACATGCATTCAACGTTCCATTAATGTTTACATTTAATTTGTTACATCTATAAATAGGGAGCTTATAAGTTGTATCTAACAAATCCTACATAATTTACCTAACAATGGCTTTCACTGATAAACCTCATCTTATATTGTTGTTTATGATGTCATCTACTCTTATTCTTTTTGTTTCAGTTTTAGATTTATCAAATGCTTCAGCGGAAACCCCATCTTCGGGCGGCGATGGCTTTTTACCTTCAGCTGAAAAGCATGTTATAATCCGTAATAAAGTAAGAAACAAACAAATTTTGAATGTTCATTGCAAGTCTAGTGAAGATGATTTTGGGATGATCCATATTCCTTGGAATGGTACATGGAGCTTTAGATTTCATGTTAACTTCTGGAAAACTACGAAGTATCATTGTCATTTTACGTGGTATAAAGGAGGTTCTCACTATTTTTATATATTTAAAGCATCGAGAGATGATAAACAATTTGGAGATCCTCCAGTTTGCAAAGAATGTATTTGGGATGTGGGAAGAAGCGATGAAAACCCTATTTGTCGCATTCCTCGTGAGATGGGATACCTACCATACTGTTTCAAATGGGAGGATGGTCCTTAAGAAAAGAAAAAAAAAATTATTGTTATCACTATATCTCTTATCAAATGCATGTAATCATCAAAGCTGATTGAATAAAATATAACCATTTTGTAGTTTTTGAGTGCTTGAATGTTTAGACCCTTTCTTTATTCGAAGTTTTCATACATCAATCCATGGAAAAAAAAAATCAGTTTATTTTAACATGGAGTATATTAATTTTCTCTTAAAGAACCATCCTTTTGAAAACTAAGCTTATACTTATTAAGTTATAGAATCAAATTTCGTCTGTACTTTCAATCTATTGGAGCTGGTTTATAGGTATCATATGACTCTACCTGCCTATAGAGCTTCAAGGAAGAGGAGAAATCTGATCCATCCCAAATTTCTCCACCAAGTGGCCTTCCTCGATCCATTTCAGGTTGCAGCTCATGATGGTGAGATTGATTCGCTTCCACTAGTTTTTTCAATATCATTTGATCCTATATAGTACTCGTTAGTCGTTATATAGTACTCGTTTGTTAGAATATGTTCCATCCAAGCATCGAAGGACTTTCTTAGGCATATTTCGTAGAGACTGTGGACTATTTGAATTATGAACATAGAATCAAAACATAAATATACTTAAAAAGTTATTGCATATTTATAATTCACTGTAAAAAAAAAAACATGTTTGGCCGGGTCATCTCAACCTCTATTGTTAAGAATCTATGTGTTGTTGTTGAAGGAACTGAAGATCCTTCATCTGCATTTGAAAGCTTCTTTGGGCAATTGTTTCGCCATAACATTCTCTTCTTCTCCTCCTTCCGCAACCCTTTGTGGCTTTCTCTTTAATGATTCTTTCTATCTCAGACTTTGTCAACCGAAGGGAACACAGAGATTTGCATCACTTGAAGTAGCTCTCATTTTCTTCTTCGATAAGTCCTCTACGGAAGCAACAAGCATAAATACCTTCAAGAGTTTTTTTAACTCTTAGTTCCATCGGTATAATCAGCGATGTTCAACTTTGCTGATCTTCTTTGCATAACCTAACAAAGTAGCAACCTTTCTGTATGGAAAGTATCAAACTCACTAGTTTCGAACTAAGTTTGCTCTCAAGGTTCAACTCTTAAAACAAAGAAACCAATTGGGGAAGTGTAATAGCATCATGTACAAGAAACAATCTGATTATTTCTAAAATCAAATCATTATGATTAGGGCCAAAAAAAAAAAAATGAAACTAAAATCAAAACAAGTCATTGGGCTTTCTTGTAGGCCTCTCACTATATATAACATAGTTAAGAAATAATGATTTGATTTTTAAGCAACTACATCATTTTTGATTGTTTGAAAAGTCGAAAAAGAATGCACGAAATTAAATGTGGAAGAATTTCTACATTTAACGCAAAAATGATGTGGAAGAATTTCTACATTTAATTTCGATCAATTTAATGTATCTTCCACATAGTTAACCAACCATTTTAACGCAAAAGAATGCACGAAATTAAATGTGGAAGATACATTAAATTGATCGCATTCTACCACACACGGCAAAATATTTTGATGACTTGAATGATAATCTCATCGTTAAAAAGAAACCTGTGAATACTTTCAAATCCGTTAAATGTAGGAAGAGTTGAAACGTCCAAATATTTTGTCCACGGTCATTAAGAGAGAGCAAACAAAAAAAAAAGTTTCACACTTTGCTTATATCATGATCTTCTTCTACAATTTCACATCTTTAAAACAAACTATCTTCTAAAGCAAAAGTACAAGAAAAACAAACCTCGCGGATGTTAGCAAGACGACGAGTCTCTTGCTCGACACGACCAAGCTGAGCCTTAACCCTATCACGAACGACCACTTTTCTCTTCTTATAATATCATCCTCTTTAATTAGCCCTAAAAGCAGAGAGAGCAGATCGAGGCAACAAGGCAACAAGCCATCTCCTCATCTTCTTTAGACATCTGACTACTAAAACTCAAGCTCATCATCTGCTGATTCTGAGGCTGAGGCTGAGGCTGTGTAGGGGGTTCCGTAGTCGTAGTCTGCATCTTCGATTTTGACTTCCTAATAGGAGACGATATACACAAATATTAGGAGGATTAGGATTACTCATATTTGTTAGATTTGATTTTATCTCTTTGCTTAGGGTTCAAGTAATTGTTAGCCTATATATATTGTACTCTTCCCAATTGATATAACACACGAAAACATTCAGAGCAATTCTCTACTTTGACATGGTATCAGAGCCTACCTTGGGCCTGTGCTAAAAGTTTTGCTCTCGAAAAAAAAAACAACCGATCCTAATCCTCGACGAACGTGTCAGGCGACGATGCAAAGAAAGAACCGGTGTTGATCTCACCTTACCAGATTCAACCCGGCGAACACAGCGGTTAGATTTTAACCGTTGTGTTGTTGAATTGAGAAAATTATGAGCGATGGTCGAAGCTCATGATGAATGCTCTCCGAACAAAAAGAAAATTGGGTTTCATCAATGGAACCTTGCAACGACCTGAAGATGGTAGCGAAGATGCAGAACGATGGGATATGGCGAATTCTCTAATCATCGGCTGGATCATGGCTAGCATAGAAGAAAAACTGCGTTCATCTATCTCTATTGTTGATGATGTCTCTGTCATGTGGGAGAACATCAAAACGAGATTCTCGGTGAACGATAGCACTCGTGAAAATCAACTTCACGATGATATACAGAAAACTAAACAAGACGGACAATTCGTAGAGGAATACTACGGCAAGTTAAAGATGTTGTGGGATGATCTTGCTGCTTTTGATAGAGGATTTTCCTGCTGCTGTAAGAAGTCAAGCTGTACTTCAATGGTGCAGTTTAACAAGAAACAAGAAGCGATTCGTATCCATCAATTCCTGATGGGTTTGGATGGTCGTAAATTTGGAACTACTCGTTCGAATTTGCTAGCACGTTTACCTGATCTGAACATAGGGCAAGTGTACTCGCAAATTGTGCAAGAAGAACGTCACCTTACAGTGACAAGGGAAGAGGAGATGCCAAGCACAACAATCGGCTTGTCGGTTTCTGTTTCCAAGCAATCTCTTATGTGCACTCATTGTGGGCGTGTCGATCATGAGAAACAACAATGCTTTAAACTTGTTGGTTATCCTGAATGGTGGCTTGATCAAACGGCTTCAAACAAAGGGACCGGTGTTGGTTCTGGCCGTGGGAAGAACTCAACACGTGGAAGAGACAAAGGACGTGGTTCACAAGCAATTGCTAATCAAGTCACAACAACACCTTCTGCTGGCATTCCATCTCTAACTCCGGCTCAGTGGACCTCGTTGGCTAGTTTCCTTGAGAATAA
>NC_025690.1:16693290-16731489 GCF_000633955.1 Camelina sativa | reverse complement strand
AGAAACAACAATGCTTTAAACTTGTTGGTTATCCCGAATGGTGGCTTGATCAAACGGCTTCAAACAAAGGAACCGGTGTTGGTTCTGGCCGTGGGAAGAACTCAACACGTGGAAGAGACAAAGGACGTGGTTCACAAGCAATTGCTAATCAAGTCACAACAACACCTTCTGCTGGCATTCCATCTCTAACTCCGGCTCAGTGGACCTCGTTGGCTAGTTTCCTTGAGAATAAAAAGGATTCTTCTGGCGAAAAGCTCTCTGGTAAGATTGATAAACTCATACTTTATGGTAAGCATAGTCGTTTTGATTTGATCATCGACTCCGGTGCAAGTCATCATATGACTGGTGACATTACGTTGCTAAGCGACCTTACTTCCATTGCTGTGTGCCATATCAAACTACCGAATAATGGTCTCACTTGGGCTACACGTAGAGGCACCTTAAATCTTGGTGGAAAGATGATTCTCCGAAACGTGTTCTATGCTCCTGATCTTCACGTTACTCTAATCTCGGTCTCTCACTTACTTGATGACATTGCTAGCTCTATGATATTTACCAAAGAGTTTTGTTTGATTCAGGGCCAAACTTCAAGGACTTTGATTGGTGCGGGTGAAGCACGGGACGGGGTTTATCATCTGACTAGTGCGGTTCTTCCTCAAGCAAGCCGGATTGGGAAGATAGACACTCGTGACTTGTGGCACAAGCGAATGGGACATCCTTCTTCTAAAGTTCTTACTTTATTATCGGGTATTGGCAATTTTTCTACTGGTGTTAGTGATTTAGAAGCAACTTGTGATATTTGTTGTCAAACAAAACAAACTCGTTTCTCGTTTTCTGAGAGTTCTAATAAATCTGAGGATTTGTTTAGTTTGATTCACTGTGATGTTTGGAGTCCATATCNGAGGATTTGTTTAGTTTGATTCACTGTGATGTTTGGGGTCCATATCAAACGAAATCTACTTGTGGTTCTACATATATTCTCACCATTGTTGATGACTTCTCTCGCGCGGTATGGACACATTTGTTGCGTGAAAAATCAGCAGTCACAACTGTGGTCAAGAATTTTGTCTCATGGGTTGAACGTCAAGTTGGAAAGCAGGTTACGACAGTTCGTTCGGATAATGGCACTGAGTTTCTACCCTTGCGTTCGTATTTTGCGGAACATGGTATAACTCATCACACTTCATGTGTTTATACGCCACAACAAAATGGACGGGTGGAAAGGAAACATAAACATATACTCAATATAGCCCGAGCTCTGTTATTTCAATCAAGTCTTCGTATCAAGTATTGGGGAGAAAGTATACAGGCTGCGTGTTTTCTCATCAATCGGACGCCTTCTCTGCTTCTTGATGGCAAGTCTCCATATGAAATTTTATGCCAACGCCCTCCTGATTACACTACTCTTCGTATTTTTGGTTGTTTCTGTTATGCAACTCGGACACCTAAAGCTGGTAATAAGTTTGCATAACGGAGCTCTCGTTGTGTATTTCTTGGTTACCCTTTTGGTAAAAAGGGATGGCTTGTTCTTGATCTAAAGACACATGCTTTCTTTGTTTCTCGAGACATTCAGTTCTATGAAAATGTGTTTCCATTTGCAGTCTCACACTCTTCTCTGACCAGTTGACACTTTGGGCCGTGAAAACACTACGGTGATCTCTTCTGATCCTTGTATCTTTGAGGTTCCTGCTGAGAACGCTACTCTTGAGGGGGAGTCTACTTCTCCTTCTCTTGATCTGCTGCCACCTCCACCGCCAGTGTTGCCTGATCCGAAACCAGTTTTGTTAGATACTGTCCCGGTAACGCAAGCACCACCAGTTGTTGTAGAAGAACCACTTGGCCGTGGACATAGCGTTAAACGTCCGTCGACCCAACTTGAACCGTATGTCACCAACACGGTCGCTGTCAATGATAAACCTCCTCCCTGCGTTCTCCCTGCAGTCACTAAGTCCTCAAGTAAGTGTCTCTATCCTTTGTCAGCCTTTATGACTCTTGATAGATTCTCTGCTTCGCAAAAAGCTTTTTTGGCTGCTGTTGATGCATATACAGAACCGAGAACCTTTAAGTTATGCAACATGAGCATTGGCGTTTATCTTCCAAGGATGAGATTACTGCTTTAGAACTACTTCGAACGTGGGATGTTGTTGACTTGCCTCCAGATAAAAAAGCCATTGATTGCAAATGGGTTTTCAAAGTGAAACTTAAATCTGATGGTGCCATCGAACGACACAAATCACGTTTGGTTATATGTGGGAATCGACAAAAAGAAGGTTCGGACTATGACGAAACCTTTGCTCTGGTTGTCAAGATGACTACTATGCGTGTCTTTCTCAAATGTGCCGCTGCTAAAAACTGGGAATTATACCAAATGGATGTTCATAATGCCTTCCTCCATGGCGATCTCAAGGAAGAGGTTTACATGAAGCTTCCTCCCGGGTATACTTCCAGTGATACGAACAAAGTTTGTCGTCTGCGTAAATCTCTTTATGGTCTCAAGCAGGCTCCGCGATGTTGGTTTGCCAAACTCTCTGATTCTTTGCTCAAGTTTGGTTTGTCCAAAACAAGAAGGATTACTCGTTCTCTTATCATCGTGGTCTGTCATGTATTTACGTTCTCGTCTATGTCGACGATTTGATTATTGGTGGCAATGATTCAGCTCTTATCTCGAAGTTTAAGGCATATCTTAGTGAGTGTTTCCTTATGAAGGATCTTGGTGTCCTCATGTATTTTCTTGGTTTGGAAATCTCTCGCAACAACGATGGTATTTACGTTTGTCAACGGAAATATGCCTTGGATATTGTCACTGAGTGTGGATTGACTGGTTGTTGTCCTTATGATACTCCGCTGGAACAGAATCTTAATCTTGCACGAGACAATGGTCCGTTATTTGATAATCCTTCTCGTTATCGCCGCTTAGTAGGACGTCTGGTTTATTTATTAGTTACTCGTCCAGACTTGAGTTACGTTGTTCACCTCCTTGCTCAGTTTCTTGCTAAACCACGTGAACGTCATTGGATAGTTGCAGTTCGTGTTGTCAAATATCTTAAGGGTACTCTTGGTCAGGGTATTTTTCTCAGTTCCGGTGAGGACCTTCATGTCAATGCTTATTGTGATGCAGCTTACTCGACATGTCCCCTCACTAGGCGCTCTATCACTGGCTATGTTGTTCTTTTAGGAGATTCTCCGGTGTCCTGGAAAACTAAGAAACAGAAGACGGTCTCTAGATCATCTGCTGAATCTGAATACAAAGCAATGTCTTTCACCTACTCGGAGATTCAGTGGCTCATGGAATTGCTTCATGTATTTAACATTGTTCATAAGGAACCTGTTCACAAGATTTTGAAGAATCCGGTCTTTCACGAACGTACCAAGCACATAGAAAATGACTGTCATATCATCCATGATGCATTTCAGTCTGGTGAGCTTACTCCGGTGTCCGTCTCCACTAAGGAACAGGTGGCCGACTTCTTGACGAAAGCGTTAGGGCGAGCACAATTCATATATCTACTTGGCAAGATGGGAGTTCGAGATATCCACTCGCCTTCTTGAGGAGGAGTAATAGGAGACGATATACACAAATATTAAAAGGATTAGGATTACTGATATTTGTTAAATTTGATCTTATCTCTTTGCTTAAGGCTCAAGTAATTGTTAGCCTATATATATTGTACTCTTCACAATTGATATAACACACAGAAAACATTCAGAGCAATTCTCTACTTTGACACTTCCTCCTCTTTGTTCTTGTTTTGATTGTTACTACTAGTATTCTTCTTCCTCAAGCCCCAACAAGAACGAGACTGACACAATTCCTCAGTGGAACTCCGATGAGGTTCTTCGATTAAACCTATTTTAGTATTTTTACTGACTTGGGAATGAAACTTTGGTTTTTAAATGGAGTTTGTTGTTGAGAGCAAACAAAAAAAAAGTAGGTTTTGAATCAAGATGTTCAATAATCAATATAATGTATAAGGGTTTTCTGATAATACATTTCTTTCCTTACTATTTTGAAGCAATGATATATTTAGGAGTATACCTTATTTATTGGCAGCGTTATAAAAATAATTCTAAACCTAGAAAATATTTTAACAGTATTATAAAGTCAAAATTTTAAATATTGTAAATATTATAAGGTATACTCCAAAATATATTTCTTACCAAAGGTATGTATATACAATTCTTATTTTAAAATTAATATATTTATACCCAAAAAGGAAACAATAAAATAATAACATTGACTTGACTGAAAAAGAAAATACTAACATAAACCACTAAATTAAATACATGCATTCAATTCAACATTACATGAATGTTTTTTAGTCACCCTATAAATAAAGAATTTATTAGTTGTATCTAACCACTCCTACATAATTTACAGAATCATGTCTTTCACTAATAAACCTAATTTTATATTGTTGTTTATGATCTTTTCCACTCTTATTTTTTTAGCCTTTTCATTAGATTTGTCAAATGTTCCAGCAGAATCACCAACTTTGGACAGGGAAGAGCCGTTATCTAAAGGTCGAAAAAATGTTGTAATCCGCAACAAAGTCAAAAACAAAGAAGTTTTGAATGTACATTGCAAATCTACCAAAGATGATTTAGGGTTGGTCCATATTCCATGGAATGATACATGGGGTTTCAAATTTCATGTTAACCTTTGGAGAACTACAGAGTATCATTGTCATTTTACGTGGTATAAAGGTGGTTCTCACTATTTTTCTATATTTAAAGTATCAAGAGATGATACTGTAATTGGAAAATATCCTATATGTACAGTATGTATATGGGAGGTGGGAAGTGATGATAAAAATCCTATGTGTCGTATTCCTCTTTTTGAGAAAGAAAAAACATATTGTTTCAAATGGGAGGATGGTCCTTGAAAAAAAATTCATTGTGATCATTATATCTTAGCAAATAAATGTAACCATCAAAATTGATTGAATAAATAATATCATTATAATGTTTGAATGTTTAGCAGCTTTTTATCTGAAATTTATCCACATGAGCAAATTATTATTTTTTAATGGATAATATTTTTCCCTTATAAAAACGTGCATATCGTTTCTCATACTCTATTACCTATAGTGTTCTATGTTGCTCCAATTTATTGGAGTTGTATACACCATCTAAGAAACTTGATGAGCCAATAAATGGAACTTAATTATTCGTGAAGTAACTGTCATGGTTTATGCTAGTCTATTTCCTAGACATAAGTCCCTCTTAGATCATATTAAGTCTGAAACATTTATCTCATGTTTGTACGAGCTTGATTCCAACGGGTTCAAATTCTTATATGTTTTAGTTATTTGTATAAGGAAGCAATGATTGATACATTACCTCAATAAGCTTCATTCAAGAATTTTCACTGAAACTAGATAGGTGTATATTGTAAACCAGTAAAATCAGAGTTACGTTGTTTACGTAATTTAATAAAATTCATGGTTATACAATAATCTTTTGGTGTCAAAACGGTAATAATAATAATCTTTCATCTTCCTACCAAAAAAAATAATCTTTCATCTTTATAAATCGTTGTAATATTGCAGGAATGTGAATATAATATATACTTTAGATAATTAGGTTTAGTCAAACTTTCTTTGTTTAGATACTAAAATAGTATAAGACTAAGTAAATCGGTCAGAGTGACATCAAAATATTTCCTTATTGGTTGCAAAATATTGTTTTTTAAACCTATAAAATATTGATATTGATAACTTTACAAAGTCAACGTTACTATCAAAAATATTCTTTTTACATTCAAAAAGATCAATTTGTTTCCAACTATTTTTAAATGCTATGTAAGTCTATTTCCAAAATTATATGTATTCTTGTTTTAAAAAAATAATTTATAATCCCAAAGGAAAACAATAAAAATTTATACATATATTTACATCTTTGAATATTAACATAGACTTGACAGGAAAACAAAAAAAAAGAAAAAAATAATAATATTATCATAGACTAAATACATGCATTCAACGTTACATTAATGTTTACATTTTGTTACATCTATAAATAGGGAGCTTATAAGTTGTATCTAACAAATCCTACATAATTTACCTAACAATGGCTTTCACTGATAAACCTCATCTTATATTGTTGTTTATGATGTCATCTACTCTTATTCTTTTTGTTTCAGTTTTAGATTTATCAAATGCTTCAGCGGAAACCCCATCTTCGGGCGGCGATGGTTTTTTACCTCTAGCCGAAAAGCATGTTATAATCCGTAATAAAGTAAGAAACAAACAAATTTTGAATGTTCATTGCAAATCTAGTGACGATGATTTTGGGATGATCCATATTCCTTGGAATGGTACATGGAGTTTTAGATTTCATGTTAACCTTTGGAAAACTACGAAGTATCATTGTCATTTTACGTGGTATAAAGGTGGTTCTCACTATTTTTATATATTTAAAGCATCGAGAGATGATAAAGAATTTGGAGATCCTCCAGTTTGCAAAGAATGTATTTGGGATGTGGGGAGAAGCGTTGAAAACCCTGTTTGTCGCATACCTCGCGATCTGAAAGATGATCCATATTGTTTCAAATGGGAGGATGGTCCTTAAAGAAAAATATTGTTATCATTATGTCTTATTAAATACATGTAATCATCAAAATTATTAAATAAAATAAATTAGTTATAATGTTTGAATGTTTGTTTGAATGTTTGAATGTTTTCATACATCAAAAAAAAAAAAAAAAAAAAAAAAAAAAAAAGACCAGTTTATATTAGCATGGAGTATATTAATTTTCCCTTAAAAACCCGTTCTTTTGAAAACTAAGCTTTTTAGTTACAAGTTATATAAGTTATAGATTAGAATTTCGACCGTAGTTTCAATTTATTGAAGCTGATTCACATCTAGCACATGAGAAAAGATATATGATAGTAATAATGGGAAACAACCACATCAGAAGCCTATATACCATAACAACTATTTGTTCATGGCTCTACCTGCCTATACAGCTTCAAGGAAGAGGAGAAGTCTGATCCATATCTATTAGGAAACATGGACATCCAACCTGAAATCAATTGACAATGAGTGGAGTGGTCCATGATCCTTATATATTCTATTAGGCCTCCTCGAGATGTGGGTGGGAAACGGTCCAACGGGAAACAGGCCAAACCCAACATCTCGAAAATACAACAAGATATGCCATTTATATGGACCATATAGTGCTTGTTTGACCTAACCATAGGCTCTGATACTATATTAGGAAACATGGACATCCAACCTAAAACTAATTGGCAATGAGTGAAATGGCCATGATTATATTACGCCAAGGAACATATCCAACCGATGTGGGATTCTAATAATATCCAATTGGCCTTCCTCCATCTCACGATCGATGGTGAGATAGGTTCACTTCCACTAGGTTTTTTCAATATCATTTGAACCCTATATAGTACTCGCTTCTTAGATTATGTCCCACCCAAGCATCAAAGGACTTTCTTGAGCATGTTTTGTAGGGACTATTTGATTTATGAACATAGAATCAAAACACGAACATACTTAAAAGTTATTGCCTTTTTTTTAATATATAATTCGCACTGGAAAGAAAAAAAAAAAACATGTTTGGTCGGGTCATCTCAACCTCTATTGTTAAGAATCAATGTTTTGTTGTTGAAGGAACTCAAGATCCTTCATCTGCATTTGAATAGCTTCTTTGGGCAACCGTTTGGCCATGACATTCTCTTCTTCTCCTCCTTCCGCAACCCTTGTAGCTTTCTCTTTGATGATTCTCTCTATCTCAGACTTGTCAACCGAAGGGAACACAGAAACTAGCATCACTTGAAGAAGCTTCTCATCTTCTTCTTCGATAAGTCCTCTACGGAAGCAACAAGCATAAATACCTTCAAGAGCTTTTTCAACTCTTAGTTCCATCGGTATAATCGGCGCATCAATGTTCAACTTTGCTCTTCTCTGCATATTATATAACCCAACAAAGTATCATCAACCTTTCTATATGGAAAGTATCAAACTCACTGAGTTTGCTCTCAAGATTCAACTCTTAAGTAAAAACCCAATTGGAGAAGAGGAACAAACCTGTCTTGCTTCAGTCATCAAAGCAATAAAGTTCTGTTCTTCAAACTCGAGATCATTGGAAATGCTAACTCTAGTAACACCTTCAAGAATCTCTTCAGATTTCAAAAGCCCTGCACCTACTGCAGCAACCCAACAACACAGAAGCACATACAAAGGTTCCCCTGCCTAACACCAAACAAAAGAACAAGCCACTTAAAACCCCAAACAAAAGGCAATGAAACTCCTAAGCTCAATCTCTTCAAAAAAAAAAAAAAAAAAATCAGAAATTTACCTTGCCTCTTCGTTGTTGGAACTCGTAGAAAGCTCTAGAATCATCAGGAGTACATTTATTCCCAACTCGTTTCCTAAACTCAGCGAAATCGACTAAATCTCTTCCGACGCCGCCTTCATCGCTGAGAATCCGAGCGAGGAGTCCGACAACCGGAAGCGAACCGATGACTCTGTTAGCGAAGGTGGAGAAGGAGTTCGGTTTCTCTATATAAGCTCGGATTGACAAAGCGAAACCTCCGCCGCCGCCGCCGCCGCCGCGTTTGGTAAGGGACGAGGAGGGTTGGTTGCGAAGACGGAGATGGAAGAAGGAAGGAGAGATTTGGTGGAAGGAAGTGGGAATGTGAGTGACAACCACCATGGCTTTGATGAAGAAACAAAAAAAAAATCGAAGCTTTTTGGATAAATCTTAACCTCATCTTTATATACGTTATCTTCTTCTCTCTATACAATCTGATTTGTTTTTGTATACATTAATCTGATTATTTTGGTCGATTCTTTCAAAATCAAGTCATTATGATGCCAAACAAACAAACAAAAAATTCTGAATCTAAAATCAAAACAAAGTCATTGGGCTTCCCTGCAGGCCTACGGGTAAAAGCCCATGTTTTAATATTTTAGGCAAAAGAATAAAAGAAATCGGCCGGAGCCTTTTATCTTTTACAAGTAGTAAGTACTATAGATGACGACGACGTTTTTATTCATATGATATGATGATGACGACAACGTCCATAGTTATAAAATAATGGTTTGATTTTAATTAGGCAACTACGTACATCTATCTGATTGTTTTAAAAATCGAAAGCAACAGAGAAGTGTATATGTTAACCAACCATTTTAACGCAAAAAGAATGAACAAAAATGTGGAAGATACACTAAATGGATCGTATTCTACAAACACCCGAGAATATATTTGAATGATAATCTCATCGTTAAAGAACAACGTGTGAATACTTTATAAATCCGTTGAATTTAGGAAGCGTTAAAACGTCCAAATATTTTGTCCATGGTCATTAAGATGCATTATTAATATAATAATATTCACTGTATCTAATAGTATTTTCTTTTTCCATTTGATTTTCTATCAAATAAAAATTGTTTAGATCCTCTAGTAAGACAAATCTGAACGTCGCAATAATTTTGCATCGGGGAAATCTATCTTGACTTGGCACCAATATGAACGAAATAACAAAATATGTCTTTGGAACTTCATGAATTTTTCTTACTCTACAGAGACCGATATGTGTTCGATAGATAAGAGTGTGTTTTTTTTTTTTGATAAAGACGATAGATGGAGTGTTAATTATACCCAACGTAGACATATATAACATGATATCGATCGGTAATTAGTTGAAAGTTACACTTTTTCAGAGTGTCTCGCAAATCTTGCAATAGATCTTAGGGTAGATGAATAAGGAATCCTAAGTTGACGCAGACCGAGATATTCAAAATAGTATAAGGGTTTCCTAAATTATCCAAACATCGAATTATAACTTAAAGTTTGGATCCACTATATGAGTGGACCCGGATAAAGTTGTAGGTTTTGTATCGTAGCTTGAACAATTTTTTGTGTATAGTACACATGGTGAAGTTTTGTTTATTTGGTACTTTTAACCAAGCTTAAGCGTTGTACATAGTACATGCTTATTCAAACCAAAAATATCATTAGTTGGGTTAATAAGCGTACCGCATCTTTCTTTTCCAGTCGTGATCTATATATAATTGGGCCACCCAAGTTGTAGTTCTAGTAGCACATATTTATTAGACAAACAAAACTATTCAAAACAAGACACCTTAAAAGCTAAAATTTCATAATTCAATAGCTAGAGATGCCCCCTATAATATCATTAGGACGTCTCTGATCACTTGTTTTTGGCTCAAAGGAAAAGATACAACAAACATATTCCGTTATGCTGACACGGCAAGATTGAATATAACCTCTCGACTTTAAAGAATATAAATTGAGCAATTTTGGCTTTAGAGAAAAGGAAAAAAACAAGTGGATGGGTGTGGTCAATAGAATCTCCACTTGTCCCTGCGACAAAATTTGGGGTTTGCTTTTTGAAGAGCTTTTTGGTTTGAAAGGTTTTGAGTTAAGGCAATAATAATATGAGTCTACTGCACCACCTTTGTCTCTTTTTGCACTGTCGCGTCTTTCGGCTGTCTCGTCCTCCAGTGATATTTCGTAGTTCTTAAATAGTTTTAATCAGAAACCCCACCAGAATTACGTATATTTTCATGAGAACAATCGAACGATAGAGATTCAAAATGGGTAGAGGGATCAATTATTCTTGATGGCTTGTCAATTTGGACAAAATGTGATCCAAAACGATGAATAATCAGATTTAGCTCTCTTTTGGTGAACTATGAATATAGTAGCTACAGATTAACCATATTTAATAAAGAAACAATAACATGGAGACAAAGATGCCAAGCATAAACACGGAAGAAGTTAACAATAACAATTTTTTTTTTGGTATCAATGTGAAGATAAGTTAACAATAACATGGTTATGATTTGCTTTAATTATATGGTATAGAAAAGTTACAAACACTGAAAGTTCATATTTTAGTACTTGGATGCCCTAATTAATTTAGAAGTAAAGCTTTATAGAAAAAACAAAAAGTGAAATCCGATATATTTAGTTCTTTTCCATGCATCACTAGTTTTCAAACTCGGACCGGACTTAATGGCTAGATGATTGATACATCGATTGAGCTATCCAGTTTTTTCACTTTTTATTTGTGAACTACTACTTATTTCTCTTGTTCTAATCATATATTTTTGGTTTGTCCGAGAGTTTGGGACCGAACTAGACGCTAAACTTCTATTTTAGGTACATTTTTTTTGGAATCAGAATGAACGTAAGTAACACCACTACTGCTGGCCTATTTGACACGGTTGTATATACGTTATAATACATCAACTATTTTCTTGTAACACGTACGCAAAACGTTTTCAAAATCGTTAGAAGTTAAACACACTCGTAACTACGGGTTTAAATGATACCATGATCTCAAGAGGTTGGATAAGGAAGGTATCTTAGGGTATACGAATAAGTGGATGAGAAAGAATAGGCGTCTTGTTTGTAATCTTGTTGACGAGGAGAGGGGAATGAGAGAGAAAGTGGTCATGAATAGGGTTTTAATTTGATTCGAGGGAATAGTTGCTGTTTCAGAACTCAAATTGAGAGAGCTAGCTAGGTCCACATTGATGAGGAATATGTATAGTTTTATTAAATGTCTGAATTTGATGGATCCTTTGCTTCAGAAACCTTTGATTTCGACAAAACACCCCTCCTCAATGTGTTTGTCTCTCAGTTCTTTACGTAACCTTTGTAGATTCTCTCTCTCCCCCTCCCCCTCCCCCTCTCATGTCCATTTGCGCCACGTCACTCAGCTAGTTCTACCATTTGCGATTATTTGATCTTATTGTAGATTGTTATGCGTGACGTGGCATCTTCCCATTGGTTTAGAATCAAAAACTTTAATCTCCCGCGTCCCCTTCTTACCCAACCCAAAAAAACTTAATGATCGCTTTAATTTGCTTTTTTTTTTTTTTTCTGTAACGTATACTACACATGTCATGGTGATAATACTTTTAGGAGTCAATTATTTAGATGATTAAATTTTGAATAGTATTTATGAAAGATTGACGACTTGGTTGGTGTTATTAAAAAGTAATCAAATTCCAAAAGAAAAATGATCGAATTACCAAAGAGCAACTTAAGTTAATGATAGTGTATTGTAGCTAACGCCCGATGTAATGTTTTTATTGATGTTAATAACATATATGTGATGTTCTCCGCTTATCTGTACTAATATTGGATATCTTACAACAGTTATTTTTCTTTGTTCTTGATGAAAGCCTTTAACATTTTAAAGTTTTATATTCCACAATACATTCTTAGAAGAACTCGGTTAATTACAAATTTACAATTGCTCTAGTACGACATTATTTTATTTTGCACTAGCTCCTTTACAGTTCCGTATTCTTCAATTACTCCTTTTCATGTAATCATGCCTTAATTAGAGAAAATCCAACCTCTGTGCTCTGTAAAGCTCATTTTCTTATATAAAATTAATTATTAACACCAAAAACGTATATATTTCTAGAAGATTATGGAATTAAAAACACGACTAAGTGTTTTTTTGCAGAAAATGTAGAGAGAGGGGGGCCATGGATCACGTGGATGATGCGTGGGATGGAAATGAAAAAAACGAAGGGAGAAGAGAGAAAGAGTGATTTTACAAATCTCCTCTAATCCTTTCTCAGCCAATTAAGATCAATCTCCCACGTGGGGCTTCTGGCCCCATGCATGCTCATCATCTTTCAACTATTCACTCCTTTTGTCTCCTTCTTCATCCTTTTTGCGTGATCTTCTTCTATATATGGCTGTCTTTATCTCCACAAGTGGCTTTTAGAGAAGGCTCTTTTGAGTTTTGGTGTTGATTCTAGCTAGGGTTTCCATTAACAATGGCTGATTCTTCTTCTGCTTCTTACATTCACATGGTAATTTTATATGTGATTCAAGAACCTTTTGTAGTACTACTCCCTTGTTTCGATGAGTGATTATATATGTTTTTCTCTGTAACATGTGTATATACCTCAATTTGTTTCGGATGTGTGTATGTATGTATAGGTGCAGCACATGATAGAGAAATGTTTGATCTTCCATATGAGCAAAGAAGAATGTGTGGAAGCTCTCTCTAAGCATGCAAACATCACTCCTGTCATCACCTCTACGGGTTTTCCTTTCTCTCTCCACTTTTTTTTATATACCTTCCTATAATCCTTATATACATACACCTATGTATTCTCTAACGGGATTATAAACTGTGGACATATCATTGTATTATTATACCATCATTAGGAATTTGATCTTGCGACATGTAGGTACCTACACATATGATCTTCCGTGATCGATGGGTCTTGAATTTTTTTTTTCTATTCATATAAGTGCTCATGCATGATCTAATGATCATGTGCACTGCTTTGAATACTTTTTTTCAAAAAAAAAAAAAAATTGTTACATAATAGGATAAATATTATGTGCTAATCGAACTCTAGATCTTATATCTTTTTTGTTATCATAATTAATTGGAAACAAAAAAAAATCACAGTGTGGAAGGAGCTGGAGAAAGAGAACAAGGAGTTCTTCAAGGCGTATGAAGAGAGGCAAAGCAAACAAGAGCAAATGTCGGAGGAAGAGACAAACCAGATGATCCAGAAGATTATCTCGGATTCATCTAAAGAATCCGACGAATGATCGCGATGTTCGATCGTTAGATTTCCAAAAACCTTATAGTTTACATATATATGAATCTCATGAAAGCGATTTATCCCTGACGCATGCATGTTTATGTGTGAATTAAATCGTTTTTTCCTCTCTTCGCATCGGTCCAACAAGAAAGACAGCAAAAAAAATGGAGTGGTGACACTCATTTTTGGTACGTTATACGTACGTGGTCCACATAATATTGCCTTTGTATAATTATTAAATATAATAAAACTGACGCTCATACATCGATAGATCGTGTGGCGTTTTAATTGAATGTATATATCATGTGTATATATATATAGTCACATAAACTATTTATTGATGGTCTTGGTCACCTTAAAAGTCTATAGCACTCTAGGAAAATAATTATCATCATGGTTCCCAATATGCTTGCAAGTTTAGGCATCTACGTGACCAAAACCACCCATAAGTTCAGAGTTAGGTGAGAAACCCAATCGAATTTTTTTTCCTTCTGTTTTTGAATAGAAATTGAAAAGGTCTCAAGTAGTTTTCATTAATACAAAGAAAAAAATGTCCACTAATTTCCAATTAATCTCCAAATACACCTGGTTCAACGTTAGAAATTGTTAGAGCATCTCCATCCGTTTTATAAAATTTAAAGTTTAAATCCCAATTATTCCAGACATGTGTCTTTGTCTAGACTAATTTAGATACTCAAAGACCCTTAACGTGTCAATAATGCATTGATTTCGTTTTCTTTTGTTTTTTTCCTTTTCTTCATTTGCTCTTTTCTCTCTCGATACAAACAAAGAGTATTACTGATGAAGATGCTCTTAGGACATCTCCACTGAGAGTTGCTAATCAAGTAAATTGTTTAAAAATATATATATATAATAACGAAAGAGAAGAAAAAAAAAGAAAATCAGTTATTTAGTCAAGAAAGGTTTCTCTTACCAAATAGACATCTATCATTTTCGTAGTGGTTACTATTAATAAAAAGATAATAAACATATATATATATATATGATCAAAATATACTTTTTTTTTTAAAGAAACCTTACAGCTTTGCTGGTGTTGGACTTGGTCTTAGAACGCCTCATTACCCCTCACTTGGACAATGTTACCTTGTGCACAATTTTTTCTGTTTTTGAGAGGTCAAAGTTACAGAAACTTAACATAAGAAAACTCTCACTAAACATGACACGAGTAAGGGCATTATTATTGGAGTAACGCCGGAACGTTTCTCAAAAAGATAAAAAAAAATATTTTTTTCACAAATTATTATTATTTATTTATTTTTAATAGCTGTTCCACTAATCAAATAACACCTGTCTCATTTGTTACTAGAACCGTTTCTCAAGTTACTATGGAAAGAAACGTTTCCTCCTTTTTTTCATCTCTCTTCCCTTTACTATTTTTTTAATAAGAGTATTGGTAAGAGAATCTACTGTAGGTGGTCTAAGGAAACTGAAACTTACAAATCAGACGACTATAACACGTGTTACTTGCTAGCCCAAAAGCCACATGTCTGAAAGACTAAAATTCCTTTGAAATTTGTTTTATTTTGTTGGTAAGTAATTAATCCACCACAACTCTGTAAATGAAAAATTCTTAAAAGGATTATTCTTGCGTTAATTGATATGATGTAGAGGCTTACAAAACCCAAATTGAATACTCGATAAGGAAATGGAGTTTTGACACGTCTATTTTGTATCTTGTTACAATATCCGTATATGATTTGTTATAATTTTTTAGATAATAACTTATTAATATATCATATATCATAATGGATTCTTACGTTACCAACGGAACGAAGGAATGGCAATGTTTTCAACACTTCTTGTAATTAACCTCAAAGATCTAAGAAATTATACTCTAAATTTCATCAACAAGGCTATGTGGATTTGTTAACGACGACATTCAAAACTTTTAACTATTTTTGTTCCTTTAACTTGAGCTCTAAATCTTGAGATTTAAGTCAGACGATAATAGTGTTTACACAAGCGTTTTGTGTTTTAGAGACAGACAACTATTTTTAAGAACTAATGCATAAATTTAAGTATTTACCAAAAAAAAAAAACCAAAAGAGTTTTGCATGTAAAAAGACATATTAACTAAATGTATGGAGGTATGGTTTGCAACAATATAGGGCGGCTCTCTCACTATCCTCTTTTTAACTAAATGTTTTGTCCTTAAAGGCCACATTATTGCAGCACTTGAGGTAAAAACGTTGATTTTTTTGGAATAAATTTTACATATTGTTCAAAAAAAAAAACATATTAAAGATTCTCATTTAACCATTTTTTATACATTAAACGTGCACAACACAATAAAAGCCACACATGAAACTAGTAAACAAGAACATACAAATAAAACAGAGATATTTTTACAACAAATGCCATTACTCTTCAAGCTTTGTAATATGTAAGATAGACGCTGAAATGTAGAATGGTATCATGACCATCAGTGACATGTTGGTCTTCCTGGTTGTACAGAGTCTCCACGACAGCGTACCCTTTAGCATGCTCGAATCTCCCAGTCCCACCCACAACAGCGATATGCGAGGCATGAGAAGCAGTTCGGTGAACCCCGAAGAAGCTGATGGCATCATCAAGGGTGTCATGATGATCATGCTCTTCGTGGAGCAACACGGTTAAGGAAAGGGTCTGGCTAGTTCCGTCCAAAGAGGTAGCCAGGTAAAACCCTTGGGCTCTGCCAATGATCGCAGAACCTAGCTCATGGCCCTCAGTGAGCTCATCGTCAACCACGGTAATAGTGCCAAACATGAGCTGTTGGAGGGCAGCTGCGGGAGGGAGCTGACCCGTGGTTACAAAGGGAAGGTTATTGGAGCTAAGGGATCCTTGGGAGTTACCGTTACTGTTTTGGATGACGGTGTTGGCTTGAGAGCCACTAAGTCCTGTGAGGAGTGGAGCTGTGTTTGGGTTGATTAAATTGTTGATGTTGTTTGCGTTCACAAGCGGCACTGCGTTATCTACTGGGAAAATGTTGTTGCTAGATTTAGAAAACGGTATACCATTCACCTCTGTTTGTGCTACTATCCCCGTAACCACACGTGCTGACGGGTGTGATCCGCCTAGCACGTCATGCATAAAGAACTCGAGGATTGGCTCGTGTCCTCCCGTGACAGGTCCTGGGAGAGGAATTGGTATTGAAGGTGGTGTTGTTGTTGCTGGAGTTGTTGTTACGGCTGGTGAACTTTCATCCTCCACTTCCGGTACCGGGGGGATTTGGGTGCCGGGGACTAGTTGTGGCTGAGTTTGAAACTCATCGAGAAGTCGAGCGGATTGGACAATGGAAGCTATCAAGAGAAAGAGAAAGATTGTTAGGCTAAGAGCTTTGGCCATTGTTCTCTCTTATGCTTTGGTTTTAATTAGGTTTTGTGTTTGTTTTCTGAGGCCTATGGTTTTGTTTATATAGGAAGCTTGGAGGATGATAGAGTGAAGTTGTTGTTGTTTTTGTCGTTGCTTTCTTAAACTCTAGTTGAGTAATGGATTTAACTAAACCTCTAGGTTTCATTAATTTTAATATGCTACTTACTCCTCTTGTTTGATCTGGCCTTGTTGATTTCTTTGACATATTTTGCTTCTTTCTATTTCCCTCGTTAAAAATTAAAAGAGATCGTTTAAAAAAAAATAAAAATATTGAATTTGAAGAGATCGTGTTCATATCTTCTTATACATAAGACAATTTATGCATTCGTTTACGTTGTAGGAGACAGTGTTTGTTCCAACATTATGTTATCTTGCTTAATTAAATCATTGTAAATTTGGAGTTTTTTTTTTTTTTTTTCTTGGTTACAATCTGACTTTTATAGTTTTGGTCCAAACACTTTTGAGTTTTTTTTTGGTAACTTGTCCCATAAATCACAATTTATAATAGACAATTGGGCCAATGTTGGGCCAAAATCGTTAAACTACATCCAGAATTAAGGCCCATGATTGAATCTCCGCCGAGCAGGAACCACCACTCCCCTCGTCGAGCTTGGAGGAGCTATGGCGGTAATTCATAATTAGCTGAGCTCTAGGGTTTATTGTTTCCCTTCTTTACCAAAATCTGCCAAATCCAAAGTTGCAAACAGTGAGTTCACCTGAACTCGGAAGCAAAGCCATCCTGAAGTTGGTACAGTAACCTCGCTTCTGCTAAACCCTAGCCGGTTCGGTGTGGTTGTATTTGTAGGGTTGGTCATTTGAGAGAGATGTATCTGTACAGTCTTACACTGCAGCAGGCGACGGGAATCACCTGCGCAATCAACGGGAACTTCTCCGGTGGGAAGACGCAGGAGATTGCGGTAGCTCGTGGCAAGATTCTCGATCTTCTCCGCCCAGACGAGAACGGTAAGATCCAAACGATACACTCTGTGGAAGTATTCGGTGCAATTAGATCCTTAGCTCAGTTTAGGTTGACCGGTGCGCAGAAGGATTATCTAGTGGTTGGGTCAGATTCGGGTAGGATAGTGATACTTGAGTACAACAAGGAGAAGAATGTGTTCGATAAAGTTCATCAGGAGACCTTTGGCAAGTCGGGTTGCAGAAGAATTGTGCCTGGCCAGTACCTGGCTGTTGATCCCAAAGGAAGAGCTGTTATGATTGGAGCTTGTGAGAAGCAGAAACTGGTTTATGTTTTGAACAGAGATACTACTGCTAGGTTAACCATTTCTTCTCCTTTGGAAGCTCACAAGTCTCATACTATTTGCTATTCTGTCTGCGGTGTGGACTGTGGCTTCGATAACCCCATTTTTGCAGCCATTGAGCTTGATTACTCCGAGGCAGATCAGGATCCTACTGGCCAAGCCGCTAGTGAGGCTCAGAAGCATTTGACTTTCTATGAGCTTGATTTGGGGCTCAACCATGTCTCTAGAAAGTGGTCTGAACCAGTTGACAATGGTGCCAATATGCTTGTTACTGTTCCTGGAGGAGCTGATGGGCCGAGTGGTGTTTTGGTTTGCGCCGAGAATTTTGTTATTTACAAGAATCAGGGTCATCCTGAGGTGAGAGCCTTGATACCTAGACGAGCTGATTTGCCTGCTGAACGAGGAGTTTTGGTTGTTTCTGCAGCCGTGCACAAGCAGAAGACAATGTTCTTCTTTTTAATTCAGACCGAGTATGGTGACATTTTTAAGGTTACTCTGGATCACAATGGAGATAATGTCTCCGAGTTGAAGATAAAATATTTCGACACCATTCCGGTCGCTGCTTCGATTTGTGTTCTGAAGCTGGGGTTTCTTTTCTCTGCTTCGGAATTTGGAAACCATGGTTTGTATCAGTTTCAGGCCATAGGGGAGGAACCTGATGTAGAGTCTTCATCCTCTAATCTGATGGAGATTGAAGATGGTTTTCAGCCCGTCTTTTTTCAACCTAGACGACTTAAGAACCTTGTTAGTATTGACCAAGTCGGGAGTCTGATGCCACTCATGGACATGAAAGTCCTAAATCTTTTTGAAGAAGAAACCCCTCAGATCTTTTCACTTTGTGGGAGAGGTCCACGCTCCACTCTAAGGATACTGAGACCTGGTTTGGCCATCACTGAGATGGCTGTCTCTCAGCTTCCAGGTCAGCCAAGTGCTGTGTGGACGGTGAAAAAGAATGTGAGCGATGAGTTTGATGCATATATCGTTGTCTCTTTTACCAATGCTACTCTTGTTCTTTCGATTGGTGAAACAGTTGAAGAAGTTAACGACAGTGGGTTTCTTGATACTACCCCGTCCCTGGCTGTCTCCCTGATCGGCGATGATTCTCTCATGCAAGTCCATCCCAATGGTATCCGCCACATAAGGGAAGATGGACGTATTAACGAATGGAGAACTCCTGGCAAGAGGTCAATTGTTAAAGTTGGGTATAATCGGCTTCAAGTGGTCATTGCATTGAGTGGGGGAGAGCTTATCTACTTTGAGGCAGATATGACGGGTCAGCTGATGGAGGTGGAGAAACATGAGATGTCTGGTGATGTGGCTTGCCTGGACATTGCGCCTGTTCCTGAAGGAAGACAAAGGTCTCGCTTTCTTGCGGTGGGATCCTATGATAATACTGTGCGCATTCTATCTTTGGATCCTGACGACTGTCTGCAGATTCTCAGCGTGCAAAGTGTCTCTTCAGCTCCGGAGTCTCTGCTATTCCTCGAAGTTCAGGCATCGATTGGTGGAGATGATGGTGCTGATCACCCGGCAAATCTCTTCCTTAATTCTGGT
Source organism: Camelina sativa (assembly GCF_000633955.1). Classification (NCBI taxonomy): domain Eukaryota; kingdom Viridiplantae; phylum Streptophyta; class Magnoliopsida; order Brassicales; family Brassicaceae; genus Camelina; species Camelina sativa. The sequence continues at coordinate 16,711,726 of NC_025690.1, read as the reverse complement.
CTGCAGAATGGTGTTCTATTCAGAACGGTGGTGGATATGGTGACTGGTCAGCTTTCGGATTCTCGATCCCGCTTCTTGGGACTGAAGCCTCCCAAGTTATTCTCCATTTCTGTGAGAGGTCGGTCTGCAATGCTGTGTTTGTCTAGCCGACCTTGGCTTGGTTATATTCATCGGGGACACTTCCACTTGACGCCTCTTTCTTACGAGACTTTGGAATTTGCTGCCCCTTTTTCATCTGATCAGTGCGCTGAAGGTGTAGTCTCTGTCGCTGGAGATGCTCTGAGAATTTTTATGATCGATCGTCTTGGTGAAACGTTCAACGAAACAGTGGTCCCTCTGAGGTACACGCCTAGAAAATTTGTTGTCCAACCCAAGCGGAAGTTGTTGGTTATTATCGAGAGTGACCAGGGAGCATTCACCGCAGAAGAGCGTGAAGCTGCAAGAAAGGAGTGCTTCGAGGCTGGTGGAGTGGGAGAAAATGGCAATGCAGATCAGATGGAGAATGGTGCGGATGATGAAGATAAGGAGGACCCGCTTTCAGATGAGCAGTATGGTTATCCAAAAGCAGTTTCTGAAAAGTGGGTTTCTTGCATCAGAGTTCTTGATCCTAAGACAGCTACGACAACTTGCCTCCTGGAACTTCAGGACAACGAAGCTGCATACAGTGTCTGTACGGTGAATTTCCATGATAAAGAGTATGGCACTTTGTTGGCTGTTGGTACGGTCAAAGGGATGCAGTTCTGGCCCAAAAAGAATCTAGTGGCTGGGTTCATACATATTTATAGGTTTGTGGAGGATGGGAAATCTCTTGAGCTTCTTCATAAGACGCAAGTAGAAGGTGTTCCTCTTGCTCTGTGCCAGTTCCAAGGAAGACTGCTGGCAGGGATCGGACCTGTCCTCAGATTGTATGATTTGGGGAAAAAGAGACTGCTTAGGAAATGTGAAAACAAGCTCTTTCCAAACACCATTATCTCTATCCAAACTTACCGTGATCGTATATACGTTGGTGACATTCAGGAGGTGAGTGCTAGATCCTATTTATATGTTTACTTATTATTGTTGTTGTGCGCTTCTTATTGGTAAATAAATATCTCATCTGACCTATCAATTTTTTGTTTTGTTTTTGCAGTCTTTCCATTACTGCAAGTACAGGCGCGATGAGAATCAGCTATACATATTTGCAGATGACTGCGTCCCGAGGTGGCTGACAGCATCGCACCATGTGGATTTCGATACCATGGCAGGGGCAGATAAGTTTGGGAATGTGTATTTTGTGAGGTTGCCGCAGGATGTGTCGGAGGAGATAGAAGAAGACCCGACAGGCGGGAAGATCAAGTGGGAGCAAGGAAAGCTGAACGGAGCACCGAACAAAGTGGACGAGATAGTACAGTTCCATGTTGGGGACGTTGTGACGTGCTTGCAGAAAGCTTCGATGATCCCAGGTGGATCGGAATCCATAATGTATGGAACAGTGATGGGTGGCATAGGGGCATTACATGCATTCACATCCCGTGATGATGTCGATTTCTTCTCTCATCTAGAGATGCACATGAGGCAGGAGTATCCTCCTCTCTGCGGGAGAGACCACATGGCTTACAGATCTGCGTATTTTCCGGTCAAGGTATGAACCAAAAAAACCATTGCTCTTTTTCTCCTTTCCAAATAAAAAGCCTTGTTTTTGAATTGACACTTTTTGCATCTTTTATGTTTAACAGGACGTGATAGATGGAGATCTCTGTGAGCAGTTCCCGACACTTCCAATGGACTTGCAGAGGAAAATAGCAGACGAGTTGGATAGAACACCTGCGGAGATTCTGAAGAAGCTCGAAGACGCTAGGAACAAAATCATTTAATAAGTCATTGTTTTGTTGAAGACTAAGGACAAAGTAGAGAAAGAGGTTATAATATAGTTTTTGTGACAGCATGTTTTATTGAGAGATTTGTTTAGCAAAATTTCATACACTTTAATATGATTACCAAAAGTTAAATAAAAGTAACTATATTCAGAAGTTGAAACCTAAAGAAGGGTTATCCTTGCGTCTCATTACATGTTTGCCTTAGCAGTCTTCTCATCAAGTTTTGGTATCTTCCTCAGCATGATTCCTTAGACTCGTAAGTTTGGTACCTTTCTCAGCATGATTCCTCAGACTCGTAAAGACAATTTTGTAGTTATCGTTGATGTCGTTGTTATCGGTAGCTTGTACGAAGAACGACGACTGAAGGGTTTCCCGAGGAAGGTGAGGAAGGTGTTTTTATTTTTTATGTGTAGAAGAACATATGTTCTTAAAGAAACAGAGGAAGAATCCAACGATACACACAACTCATGGTGAGATTCTGATTTTATGTTGATGCTTGATTTCATGTTTGTTATGTATCCCACCAATTACGATATTCTCTTTCAACATTGCACCAAACCCAGCAAAAAGGTAAGCTTCATTCACAGGCAAATCTTCTTTCATCCCCTCTAAGATGATGATTAGGTAGAAGAAGAAGACAAGATAAGAGAGAACCAAAAAGAGATCTTCTTGGGGTTTCATGGTTTGATTGAACCATTCAACTCCAAAGTAGCATCCTATAGCGGTTATGGTTTTCAACAACGCTAAGAAGAACACGGGCAACGTTTCTTGAAGATCAATGGGTCGTGGAGAAGTAAGCAGAGGAAAGGATGTTACGATGAAGAAGAATAAAACCCACACTGGATCGAAGAGAGTTGTGCGAGGAGATTTCAGAAACAAAGAAACGGTTGTTACAAAAAGGATGATCGCTACGATCCGACGGAGTTCCATGGCTATTTTCAGAGTCGAGTTCTTGAAACTTTGTTGAGTTTGAGTTTCTTGATTTTACCGTTTATATAATAATGTCAATTTAATGCTTATTATGCATTTTAAACAAACTTTGTGGATTAATAACTTCATAGTCTTAATCAAGTTCTTCCTTCCACAAAATTATTTAAAGTGTTGTTTTACATTTAATCCAAAAATAATTATTTTTAATTGCTAAAACTGAAAGCAATTTATGTTATGGATTGTGGTTGTGTCTAAACATTTGGGTACTTGGTAATATATTTACCTTAGAATTAGTCATTTGACCATTTTGCACAAACTGTGAACCTTTATTTCTTTCAATATATGTTATGAACTTATGATGGATGTGAATCATTAAATAAAGTGATTGAATTCATGAGTCAATTATACATTTTAACATTAATCAAATTTAAATTACTTTTGAAAGATACGCAAGACAAGTTTAGACTTTTTTTATGAAATTCAAATAATTATCTTACTTAGATAATAGAGTTCCATTTGATATGAATCATTATATGCTATATATTGTTGCTCCATGAAGTAAATGTCATGATCTTAATTAAGTATGTTTTAGGAGGGCATCTTAATATTAATATTAAAAGAGAAATCTATTAATTTGACTTTAAAAACATGTATCAATTAAAATATAGGGTTATTTAAAATAAAAAAGCTTAAAAAATCTATAATTTGGGACAAGACTCGAGGAATATTAAAATCAAACTAGAGAAAAATAATTAGTGTACTTTTTTGTTAGTTAACTACTTAACTTAGTTTATTATTATTGTTTAGTTTCTTATATACTAGCCACAAAACATGTGATGTTGTATGTAACACAAAAGTGTTTAATTTACCTATCTACTAGATTTTAACCCCTGGAATTTCTTTTTTAAAAATAATAACATTTTAATTTTTTTGTTTTTTATATTTAGTTTGTTTTGTTTAAGTGAATAATATTTTTGTTTGGATTGTCAATTATTAGAACAATAATAGGGGAAATAAATATATAAATATGTAATTTATAAGCTATTGTCGGATTAAGTCTCAATTTTACCAATGATTTAATTGTTTTACAAAGTTTTAATTAAATTACTCTGATTTAATATGTCTAATATTCTTATATTAGTGGTATTGACCAAATAATTAAAGAAAGATTTAACCCATGTTTCAAAACCGAATTAATAATATTTTATATTTATACTAATGTTATTTCAAACCGTCATGTTAATAACATGTCCCGCTATATAACAACAAAGCGTCATATTAGTGGTTTAACTCGTGTTTCAAAACTGCATATTAGTGGTTTTGGTTGTGTGTTGTGTTTTGTTTGTGAAGTTGATATTTATATATGGAAAATGCTTGATGAGCAAGGAGTTTACTATCCATAGCAATAAAAGAGAGATTTTAGTGCTTTCCTATTTGATTTGATAACATTATCGTATAATAATATTCAGTTTCTTAACATGTATATTTTATATTAAATGTTTTTCTTGATGCTAAAGTTAAATATACCCGATTATTGAGTTTCTAAAGTTGGGTTCTCGTTTTTATGAACTTTATTAACGTTATAATAATTATTGTGATTGTAATCATTTGTTACTCAAACTCGGCTGTGTCATTTAAATTTAAGAGATCATACAGTCTCTAAAGATCTATTAAAATAGGTTTTTAGATTTTTATGGGATTAAAAATTTAATGCGTAGAGTTGTTTTTGGAAAAATTGAAATGTATAGATATTGTCAAGCTACTTATGGCAATAAATGTATCAAATTAGATCGATTTAAATAGTTCCATTAAATGAGTTTGCATGAATTGTTATTTTAGAAAAATAGTGAGGGGTTAATGTTGTAAATAAAACAAATTAAATAAGCAAAACTTAAAGGGCATAACACAAAATGTATTTCAAAAATCAGATTCTCCTAATTATGATCTAGGATTTAACCTGCGATATACCACAGAATAATCTTTTATATAAAATATAATTTAGTTTTTATAGTTTTTAATTTGATATTAAATTAGAATTTTGATTTTGATTTTTTTTTTTAAATTTGACTTGTAATATATGTGTAATTTAGTAATTTAAACTGTAGTACATGGATTTATTTTATTATATATGTGTAATATATGATTTCAAATTATTAGTGTTTTTAGATTTAATCTATGGTAAATGACTACATGTGTAATTTTTTAAACTCATGGTACATTGCAAAATAATATTTTTTTTATATATATAATAATTTAGTTACCTTTTAATTGTATGATTTAGATGTTTAGTGTTTTTAGATTAAACATGTGGTACATATGTAATTGAATATATAAAAAGGGTAAAAACAAATATATTTACATCATCGTATATGGAACTAAAGCCAATACTAAGAATGGGCTAATGTCGATTATGATCAGTTCAACCAAGTTTTCTTTTCACTTTAGTCATATTTTACAGTAAAAATTATTTAAGAATATATGTAGTTATAATTAATAAATAATAATCAATATGATTTTGATATTATGCTAATCAAAATAATTTGTGAAGAGAGAGAGAGAAATAGTAACAATCCAAAAGAAATATATATTAATTGTGATTTAGATTGGTTGATATATTTAGTTCCAATCTTTATTTTAATTCGGAATTTTCACTATGATATGACTATTTTTTCTTCTCCTAAATTAAAAAAAAATTATGTATTCTAAATTTATTTTTAAAAATCATTATCGGTATAGATGCAGATTTTTGAGATCTTTTAATTCTAGTTGTGTTGTTTTAATCTTAATAACTAATATTAATTATGATAATTCTTGTTGTGTAAATAACTAAATAGAAAAATAATGATACAATATTAAAGAGAGTATGCTTATTTTGTGCTTTATATAAGGACAATACCTTTTCAAATAATAGACGACCGTAAAACTTAGTGAAAAGGCAAATAGAATTTTTAATTTTTTGCCTTTTTGGTTAGTATGTTTGGTTGTTATAATAATTGGTAGATTATAAAACGAACAAAATAAGATGTACTGCTGAAAAAAAAAAACAGAAAACTTAATTCTATTGATATAATAAGCAAAACTATATACATCATGATAGAACATGGATTCATCTCTTAAAGATGAGAGTGACTTACTTACAACGAATATTAAATAACATCAAAAGCAAAAGAAAAAAAATAAAGAAAACACAAAACCGTTTTCATAGATTACTGTAATGTTTACTGGAAAAAAAAAATACTACTGTAAGGTTTCTTTGCTGGTTGTAAGTATGTGTGGTGCATTCTCCATTAGGTAGTGAGAGATTATTTATAGTGTTTTAAAAATGCATTAGGTGTGATATGAAATTAAGACTAAATTGGTGAGCAAGCAAAAAATCATTTAAAATGTCATGAAGGATCTTTTAAAACGTGAAGGATTTAAGGTATATTTATGGAATATACCATTTATTAGTTTATATGTTAAATTTTAAATTTACTTTCCATTTAGTTTTATATATTGATTTTGTGTACCATAGAAATCGGAAATAAACATTGGATTAACATAATTATTATGATAGCATTAAACGATTAAATCTATATTTGAAGTATTAGGAATATTATTCGATTTTAATGGACTGTCGATTTTACGTATTCTAGTTTTTATTATTTTGGAAAACTTTCTAGGGATTAACTTTGTAAAATTTAAGTTATGCACTCATTTAAAGAGAGATTTCAGCAATCAATGTTTTATTAAAACAAAGATTTCTTCGGTCAATATTTACTTTACAAATAAGATATATAGACAATTAAATATTTGTCTTGGTGGTGTCATTATGGACGTCTTTGGAAATATGAATTTAATAGGCTGATAATTATGCACTCGACTTTAGTACCATCGAGATTTGAATAGATTGTAGTAATCGAATGTGAGGGATTATGTACTTAAAGGGCATAACACAACAATAAAATCTGATTTAATATGTCTAATATTCTTATATCAGTTCCATTAATTGAGTTAAGTAGAACTGTTTATTTTAGAAAAATCTGTAGGGGTTAATTAAGTAGAAATATTATTTTAGGAAATTTTGTAGGGGTTAATGTTGCAAATAAACAAATTAAATAAGATAAACTTCAAGGGCATAAACCAAAATGTACTTCAAAAATGTTAATATAGATAATTGCTTTTTGTTGTAATTTAAATTTGCAAATAGTGATTCATTTTTGTTTCCTTATTTTAGTACATACAGTAACTTTCACATATATATCTTGTACCTAATATATTTTTCTATTGTCTCTATTAATTTTGTTCCCTTTTAAATAAACTAATAAACTATGCCTTGAGTTTTTATCCCCAACTTCTAGTGTCCTCTTTTCTTTCTTTAAAAAAAATTATATTTTGGTTTTATTTTTAAGTTAACAATTTTTTAATCCTTTTCTATATTAGATGACTATCATATTGTTTAATCACAATTTTATATTACTTTTGTGTTAAGAAATAATTTAGTCGTTTTCTGTTTTTCTTAGATCATTTTATTATATTAATGCATATAGTAACGTTAAGCACATTTGATTATTTTGTAGCATATTAGCCCAATATCATTTAGAGATAAGCTGAACGGCCGCCAATTTATATCTGTAAGAAAACCTTTAAAAAAAAAATGCTTAATATTCTACGAAGGATCACAGTCAGGCAAAAGTTGCATATTGATAGCTTAAAACAACTATTACACTGGCGAAGAGTAAGTGAGGATAGAGGTTGGCCTTATTGATGCTTAATTAACTCTAATCATGTATTTAATTTTCTTTTCTATTCCTTTAATTTTACCTCAGCACATTTTGTGAGTCGAATCCCCAACCATGAACCATACGTTTTTGTCTTCCGTCTCAAAAGGTAAAATACAGGAAAAGAGAAGAAGTTAGACGTACGTGTATCTTAAGTGAAGAATTTGTAGAGTTGGATCATATACCACTCCCAACGGCATGCATATCCTGACATTGTAGGTGTGTCTCCACAAATCTGGATTTACGAAAGACATAAATGTATGGAGAATTCATTTATAAGCTCAGTCATGGTTAATTCGGTGGATTCAAGTGCTTACAGTCTTGCAATGATCACTTGAGAAAACGTCATCTGTAAACATAGATAGATAAGATTGGTAAGGAAATCTGAACAAAAATATACAGAGAAAAGGCATTCATTTTTTTTTTAGGGAAAATGAGATACTGAACCATCATTAAAACAGAAAAGAGGCATTTAAGATATCAAATCACACACTATTATAAAAAGCCTACTGAAGACATTATCATGAATCACATTGTTACCATATGCACCAGAACAGAGGAGTGCGTAGATGATACCTGTCTCTACTAAAATTTGAAAAGCTGAAAACGAATGCTCCTTTTTGATCTGGTTGTTCTGCATGCCGAGTTCATAATTCACAACATTTCACAGAAGGCGAAACCGTTAGGAACTCATATATGTTCCAAAAAGCTAAATGCACATTGTAATGCCTGCAACATCAAATCGATTTTAGTCTATGAAGAAAACAAATAATCATAGAACCGTGATAATCAGGACTGTGCTTATATATGATATTTAAGCCTAGAACCGTGACAAACTGAATTCAAACATGTGATCTGCATATGTTTAAAAACTCTGTGAGCCCAAGGTTGAGACCACATACCGAAGCTTTTGAAGTTTTGCTGAATCTAGTAATAGTTGATTTGGAATGACATCCAAATTGATTCAGCCCATAGGCCTACGTGTCCTTTGTAATATTATAACCTCTTGGCTTGTCCTTTGTAATATTTGGTTGTTTGTGGACTCCTGGTAGTCATCTTTTATTTTACTTTTGGTAGTCATATTGAAGTGTATGAAATTTTGCTAAACAAATCTCTCAATACATGCTGTCACAAAAACTATATTATAACCTCTTTCTCTACTTTGTCCTCCTCAACAAAACAATGACTTATTAAATGATTTTATTCCTAGCGTCTTCGAGCTTCTTCAGAATCTCCGCAGGTGTTCTATCCAACTCGTCTGCTATTTTCCTCTGCAAGTCCATTGGAAGTGTCGGGAACTGCTCACAGAGATCTCCATCTATCACGTCCTGTTAAACATAAAAGATGCAAAAAGTGTCAATTCAAAAACAAGGCTTTTTATTTGGAAAGGAGAAAAAGAGCAATGGTTTTTTTGGTTCATACCTTGACCGGAAAATACGCAGATCTGTAAGCCATGTGGTCTCTCCCGCAGAGAGGAGGATACTCCTGCCTCATGTGCATCTCTAGATGAGAGAAGAAATCGACATCATCACGGGATGTGAATGCATGTAATGCCCCTATGCCACCCATCACTGTTCCATACATTATGGATTCCGATCCACCTGGGATCATCGAAGCTTTCTGCAAGCACGTCACAACGTCCCCAACATGGAACTGTACTATCTCGTCCACTTTGTTCGGTGCTCCGTTCAGCTTTCCTTGCTCCCACTTGATCTTCCCGCCTGTCGGGTCTTCTTCTATCTCCTCCGACACATCCTGCGGCAACCTCACAAAATACACATTCCCAAACTTATCTGCCCCTGCCATGGTATCGAAATCCACATGGTGCGATGCTGTCAGCCACCTCGGGACGCAGTCATCTGCAAATATGTATAGCTGATTCTCATCGCGCCTGTACTTGCAGTAATGGAAAGACTGCAAAAACAAAACAAAAAATTGATAGGTCAGATGAGATATTTATTTACCAATAAGAAGCGCACAACAACAATAATAAGTAAACATATAAATAGGATCTAGCACTCACCTCCTGAATGTCACCAACGTATATACGATCACGGTAAGTTTGGATAGAGATAATGGTGTTTGGAAAGAGCTTGTTTTCACATTTCCTAAGCAGTCTCTTTTTCCCCAAATCATACAATCTGAGGACAGGTCCGATCCCTGCCAGCAGTCTTCCTTGGAACTGGCACAGAGCAAGAGGAACACCTTCTACTTGCGTCTTATGAAGAAGCTCAAGAGATTTCCCATCCTCCACAAACCTATAAATATGTATGAACCCAGCCACTAGATTCTTTTTGGGCCAGAACTGCATCCCTTTGACCGTACCAACAGCCAACAAAGTGCCATACTCTTTATCATGGAAATTCACCGTACAGACACTGTATGCAGCTTCGTTGTCCTGAAGTTCCAGGAGGCAAGTTGTCGTAGCTGTCTTAGGATCAAGAACTCTGATGCAAGAAACCCACTTTTCAGAAACTGCTTTTGGATAACCATACTGCTCATCTGAAAGCGGGTCCTCCTTATCTTCATCATCCGCACCATTCTCCATCTGATCTGCATTGCCATTTTCTCCCACTCCACCAGCCTCGAAGCACTCTTTTCTTGCAGCTTCACGCTCTTCTGCGGTGAATGCTCCCTGGTCACTCTCGATAATAACCAGCAACTTCCGCTTGGGTTGGACAACAAATTTTCTAGGCGTGTACCTCAGAGGGACCACTGTTTCGTTGAACGTTTCACCAAGACGATCGATCATAAAAATTCTCAGAGCATCTCCAGCGACAGAGACTACACCTTCAGCGCACTGATCAGATGAAAAAGGGGCAGCAAATTCCAAAGTCTCGTAAGAAAGAGGCGTCAAGTGGAAGTGTCCCCGATGAATATAACCAAGCCAAGGTCGGCTAGACAAACACAGCATTGCAGACCGACCTCTCACAGAAATGGAGAATAACTTGGGAGGCTTCAGTCCCAAGAAGCGGGAACGAGAATCCGAAAGCTGACCAGTCACCATATCCACCACCGTTCTGAATAGAACACCATTCTGCAGACCAGAATTAAGGAAGAGATTTGCCGGGTGATCAGCACCATCATCTCCACCAATCGATGCCTGAACTTCGAGGAATAGCAGAGACTCCGGAGCTGAAGAGACACTTTGCACGCTGAGAATCTGCAGACAGTCGTCAGGATCCAAAGATAGAATGCGCACAGTATTATCATAGGATCCCACCGCAAGAAAGCGAGACCTTTGTCTTCCTTCAGGAACAGGCGCAATGTCCAGGCAAGCCACATCACCAGACATCTCATGTTTCTCCACCTCCATCAGCTGACCCGTCATATCTGCCTCAAAGTAGATAAGCTCTCCCCCACTCAATGCAATGACCACTTGAAGCCGATTATACCCAACTTTAACAATTGACCTCTTGCCAGGAGTTCTCCATTCGTTAATACGTCCATCTTCCCTTATGTGGCGGATACCATTGGGATGGACTTGCATGAGAGAATCATCGCCGATCAGGGAAACAGCCAGGGACGGGGTAGTATCAAGAAACCCACTGTCGTTAACTTCTTCAACTGTTTCACCAATCGAAAGAACAAGAGTAGCATTGGTAAAAGAGACGACGATATATGCATCAAACTCATCGCTCACATTCTTTTTCACCGTCCACACAGCACTTGGCTGACCTGGAAGCTGAGAGACAGCCATCTCAGTGATGGCCAAACCAGGTCTCAGTATCCTTAGAGTGGAGCGTGGACCTCTCCCACAAAGTGAAAAGATCTGAGGGGTTTCTTCTTCAAAAAGATTTAGGACTTTCATGTCCATGAGTGGCATCAGACTCCCGACTTGGTCAATACTAACAAGGTTCTTAAGTCGTCTAGGTTGAAAAAAGACGGGCTGAAAACCATCTTCAATCTCCATCAGATTAGAGGATGAAGACTCTACATCAGGTTCCTCCCCTATGGCCTGAAACTGATACAAACCATGGTTTCCAAATTCCGAAGCAGAGAAAAGAAACCCCAGCTTCAGAACACAAATCGAAGCAGCGACCGGAATGGTGTCGAAATATTTTATCTTCAACTCGGAGACATTATCTCCATTGTGATCCAGAGTAACCTTAAAAATGTCGCCATACTCGGTCTGAATTAAAAAGAAGAACATTGTCTTCTGCTTGTGCACGGCTGCAGAAACAACCAAAACTCCTCGTTCAGCAGGCAAATCAGCTCGTCTAGGTATCAAGGCTCTCACCTCTGGATGACCCTGATTCTTGTAAATAACAAAATTCTCGGCGCAAACCAGAACTCCACTCGGCCCATCAGCTCCTCCAGGAACAGTAACAAGCATATTGGCACCATTGTCAACTGGTTCAGACCACTTTCTAGAGACATGGTTGAGCCCCAAATCGAGCTCATAGAAAGTCAAATGCTTCTGAGCCTCACTAGCGGCTTGGCCAGTAGGATCCTGATCTGCCTCGGAGTAATCAAGCTCAATGGCTGCAAAAATGGGGTTATCGAAGCCACAGTCCACACCGCAGACAGAATAGCAAATAGTATGAGACTTGTGAGCTTCCAAAGGAGAAGAAATGGTTAACCTAGCAGTAGTATCTCTGTTCAAAACATAAACCAGTTTCTGCTTCTCACAAGCTCCAATCATAACAGCTCTTCCTTTGGGATCAACAGCCAAGTACTGGCCAGGCACAATTCTTCTGCAACCCGACTTGCCAAAGGTCTCCTGATGAACTTTATCGAACACATTCTTCTCCTTGTTGTACTCAAGTATCACTATCCTACCCGAATCTGACCCAACCACTAGATAATCCTTCTGCGCACCGGTCAACCTAAACTGAGCTAAGGATCTAATTGCACCGAATACTTCCACAGAGTGTATCGTTTGGATCTTACCGTTCTCGTCTGGGCGGAGAAGATCGAGAATCTTGCCACGAGCTACCGCAATCTCCTGCGTCTTCCCACCGGAGAAGTTCCCGTTGATTGCGCAGGTGATTCCCGTCGCCTGCTGCAGTGTAAGACTGTACAGATACATCTCTCTCAAATGACCAACCCTACAATACAACCACCACCGAACCTGCTAGGGTTTTAGACTTCAACTTAGGAATTCCGCTGGCCTTTCGAGTTTATGCGAACTCCTATCGCATTATCAACTTTAGATTTGGTAAGATTATGATGAAGAAGGAGATGAATAAACCCTAAGTATTACCGCCATAGCTCGAAGCTCGGAGTGAGGTGTTCTAACCGCAAAGATCCAATCATGGGCTTGTTTTCTGAAACCAAACCGGCCCAATATGTATAGTAAGCCACTAAGCCCATATAGTATTTACTAAAAAATTTGAAAATCAAGAATTTACATTTAAGTACTTTGGATGCTTGTGTTTAGTTAAACCAGTAGTACTCTTACTGTATCTACATGATTTTAAACAGACATACAAAAACAACCCAAAAGGTTAGAAAACAAAATCTTACTTATTTGATAAAATCATCTAATATCTTAAGCTATGATCCAATCTTTTTTTTTTATTCAAACCTTAAGAAATGAAGTTGCACACTAGGAGAAAATAACAAGACGTGGTTGTAGTAGTCTAGACTGAGTGAGTTAATCAGATTTGAGATTTTGCTTCATCATTATTAGCCTTGACATTAAGTGTAGTGATTCTTGTCTGCATCCATTGGACAATGTCATTGAACACAATTGCTGAATTCTCTGGAGGCTCCCCGAAAAGAAGGCTATGCCACATTTCTGGATACAACTTCAAGGTCTTGTCATTAGATGTAGCCACCTCATAAAGCAATTTGCTCACTCCTTTATCCGTCACTTTGTCATCTTCTCCATGCAAAACTATGAACGGCATTGTCACCTATTTTCACATGCATCCCAAATTAACATTTTACATTTTAAGATGTTAGATTGTTTTTTTTTTGTTTGTGACTGTTTGGGTTTGTTTTAAAACATTAACATATATATATATATATATATATGTATCAGTATATTTTTTACCAAAAAAATGTATATATTAGTATATTACCTCGTTCAACCGATTCTCTAGATCGAGACTGACTCTATAAAGCTCACTCATTGTCTTCATACGAGGTCTCCCTTGGTAGCAATTTGGATTCGCTCTTATCTGTATGTTTAAAGGGTCATGAATCATGAGTGTGCTAGCAATTCTGGTCCGAAGATTTTTCAACGTTTATAATTTATATTGGTTACCAAAAAAAAAACAAAATTGTATCTTATAGATGATGTAAGAGTACCTCTTGTCTCTTTTCAGGCAGTTTAAACGCGTTATTGATGATATCGGGTCCCGGAACTATCGATTTCCATGATGGGATCAGATTCGTAACCATATTAATCATAGATATAACCATTCTTGATGGTTTCATCTCCTCAGCAATCTGACTCTCATCAAATTAGTAATTATACATAATTCTTTTGTGAGATGAAATGGAATGATTTACGTGAGTATGTATGTTCACCTTACACATGGGAGCAATAAGGATTCCTCCATCCCATAACTCGGGTTTCTTGCGGTGCAACAGAAGAACTACAGCTCCTCCCATCGACTCTCCCATTATAAACTTCTTCTTCTTTGTGTTATCTCCCATCTCTGCCTCACACAACAAACAAAATCAAAGTCGTACACGGTTTAGTATCGCGGATAACTAGTGCATTTGCATGGGACAACGGTTTAGTTCTAAATTCTTTTTGCATTTGTATAAATCAGGATCTCAATTTTGCTTAAGAATTATTTACCACATAAAAATATGTATTTACTACAGATTTGCAATGAAACTCCATATAATATAATTTGAGTTCGCATTTACATTTAGCGTATACTTTCAAAATGAAACCATTTTAACTTTTCTAAGAAGACCTTTTGTTTGCAAAAATAAACTGTAAAATGTTACACATTTTCTCATGTACAAATGTAAACGCAGAAAAATGCTTTTGAAACAGTCTAGATGGTTTATGGCTAACGTTATATGATAAATTCAACAATGTACAATGTCTAATGAGGTCAAGAAAGAAGAGATGGACCAGATATTTTGGAAAAATGTGAAGAGACATCATCGATGAGAAGATAAAAGTTATCAATGTAGACAGAGAGGCCGCCTGATCTTCCATGTCCTTCATATTCAATTCCATACACAGCAAAACCTTCTTTTGCAAAATTAGATGCAATATCTACAAGTAAGAATAATTCACATTTAATTCACCTCTTTGTTCCTCATTCTCCAATATATATTATGTAAATAGATACCTTTAAAGGTGGTGCTGCAATCAATTGCATAGCCATGGCAAAAAAAGATGAGAGCTCTTGGTTCTTGATTCACTGGAAACCATTTGCATGTTAAGAGTTGCATCCCCCGTGAATTCTCGATGAATTCCTGAATCGTTTAACTAATCATCGACTTGTTCATTTGATGTATAATAAAAACACAATGAATCTTGCAACTGTAGTATTAAAATTTACCTCGCTATATCCGACTTGGCCATCAACATGAGCCTGTAAAATACAAAAGTCAAGTCACATATATATAATTTTATAAGCCAGATAAGAAGAACAAAACTAACCATATTTGATCGCAATAACTGTGATGTGAGAGTAGCAATTAAAACATAACAGAGAATATATGGCTTAGGTTGTTGTTTCTTGTGGAAGAAGAAATGTTTGAAAAGGGTTGAATCAGACAATAGTGATGTCCTTCTTCTTCGCTCGCAAGACCTATTACTAAAATTTTAGGAGTGGCCTAAATTTAGCAATTTCATAACACCAAAAGTAAAGCACTAATGGCGGAATGAGTTTTTTTTTTTTTTTTGTTTCTTTCTTTAACGTCATTTAGTGAAGTTGTAACTTCATAAATTATAAATGATGCCCAATTAAATCCATACTAACAAGAAGTTGGTTACTTTTCCTTCTCATCATATTCTAGTTTCTCAGATCTAGGTTGATTTCATGTTCAGTGTTCTGTGAAGTCGTAACCTGCTCTCTCACATTTCCATTCAATCCTAGACGAAGAATGTTGTAAGTCCGGTCGTGAGCTTAAATAAGAAAGCAAGTTATGGATTGTTTTATAATGTTTTAAAAATCAAATGCAATTTGCAGTTGGTAAACGCACATAACAACACCAAACGCAAATACTGAATGGTAAGTCAAATAAATATCACATTTCATGTTTTGTTTTCCAAATATATGACAACTTAAAACATAATTCAAAAATATCACAAACAAATTTGGGTTTGCCAAAGGTTCTCTAAATGTTTTTTTTTTTTGAATTTAATGTTAAATTATATTCAAAAGAAAATAAACGTTTTACAAAGCTGTTGATAAAACCATTTCAAAAGAATAAACATATGGAATCATAAGATTAAAGCTAGTAAAATCTTGCTGCAAACCAGGCTTGGATGTTTATGTCATCTCCAGTTCTAAGATTGCTTAGCCGATTGCGGACTGTTTTGTCAATGAGCTTGAGTAACCTCGCCTCCGTAACAGGTTGTTCACCATGGCGCCGGGCATTTCTCTCTAACCATATTGAGTGAAGAGTGTTCTGAAAAGCATAGCCGACGAGAAGTTGTGTGGTCTTGTCAAGCTCTTTGCTTCCGAGTAGAGCCATAATCTCTTTCCAGTCTGTGGTATACTTATGTAGCAAGAGCTTCTTTGCCAGAGCCTCCCAAATGCGTTGTGAAAAAGTACACTCAAAAAAGAGATGTGCAGTTGTTTCCATTGAGTTGCTGCAGAGCACACAGTTGGTATTAGCCCCTGAATTCCATCTCTGCAATTTGTCTCCTGTGGTGAGCCTGTTTTTTACCACAAGCCAATTGAGAAAAGCAAACTTCGGTGTAGCATAAGGTGACCAGATCACTTTGTAGCCCTCGAAAGTTGGATGGGGAGACCGTATGAAAGACCAAGTGTCTTTAGTTACAAACTCTGCGCGGTAGCAATCATTCCTCCCCTTCCAGAGAGCCTTGTCATGAACAACCTCATTTCTAGATAGCTTGTGCTTGAGGATCTCTGCCTCAACTTGGTTTAGCAGAGCTTGTCTATGTCTTCTCTGTCGAGTCATAGTCATGACGTCTGCCATTGTGCTCGAAGAAGAAATTCCGAGAGCAATAATTCCTCTGTCCCCCAGTCGCTCATGAATACATCCCAAAACACTCCAATTATCAAACCAAAAAGATGTGGACTCCCCATTATGGACTTCCATTCGAAAGAACGGCTTCGCTATGGTCCTGTATTTGAGAAGTTTCCTCCAAATCCAAGAACCGTTCGCAGTAGTTTCTTGTTCTGTCCACAAGGAGCCCGTACGGATGAGATGTCGTTTCACCCAGTTCACCCATAACGAGTTTCTTGCAGAGAGAATTCGCCAAATCAGCTTGAGAACACACACTTTGTTTGCTTCTTCTATTGACCGCAAGCCTAATCCTCCCTCCTTTTTAGGCAAACAGACTTCTGACCAAGCAACCTTTGCTTTCTTAGGGTTTAAAGAAGGACCATCCCATAAGAAAGCAGAGCATAACTTGTCAATCTCTCGTACACATGCCTTTGGAAGTCTAAAAGCTGACATCCAAAAGTTTGTAAGACTGAAAATCACAGACTGGATAAGCTGAAGCCTCCTCGCAAATGACAACGACCGAGCCGTCCAAGAGTTGATCTGCGATCTAATCTTTTCCAATAAAGGAAGATAGTCTGCAGCGGACATTCTTTTGGTTAGCAACGGTAACCCGAGATAACGAACAGGAAGTGTGCCGTAAGCAAAGGGGAATTGGTGTAGAATCTCATCTTTTAATTCTGATGAAACACCAGCCATGTAAAGCGTTGACTTCTCAAGACTGATGTTGAGGCCAGAGTGAGTAGCAAAATCCGCAAAAACCTCCAAAGCACCCTCAATTGATCGCTTTGTACCATCTGTAAAGACCATCATGTCATCTGCGAAACATAAATGGGTGAGGTTCATTGTTTTACAGTTAGGATGTAGTCCAAATTTCTTTTGCTGAGCTGCTAAATCCAACTTTCGGGAGAGGACGTTCATACAGATCACAAATAAGTATGGGCTCAAAGAACAGCCTTGACGAAGACCCCTCTGACTGTTGAAATAACCCGCAAGTTCACCATTGACTTGTACAGAAAAAGAAGCAGATGTGATACAAGTTTGGATCCACTTAACATATATATCCGGGAAATCTAGAGCTCGAAGCGTGTTAAGGAGGAAACCCCACTGCACAGAATCAAAAGCTTTGGATATATCTATCTTCATAGCATATCGAGGAGATACCGATTCCTTGTGATAATCTTTGACCAATTCTGTAGCTAGGAGAATGTTTTCCATCAACAATCTGTCCTTGATGAAAGCAGACTGGTTTGAACTTATGAATCTGGGCAGGATCATCTTGAGCCTATTAGCAAGTATTTTGGAGATGATTTTATATAAGACATTGCAGCAAGATATTGGTCTATAATCTTTCATAGTTGTTGAGTCCTTCTTTTTTGGGATTAGGGCCAGTATGGTGGAGTTAACACCCTTTGGTAAGAAACCCGTCTGGAAAAAAGACTGAATGGCGACAACACAATCTGCTCCTATAACCGACCATGATTCTTTGAAGAACTCTGCATTGAACCCATCAGGCCCTGGAGACTTATTTGCTGGCATAGCAAAAAGGACTATTTTTATCTCGTCCGTTGTAACCTCACGTGTGAGTAGGTTCATATCATTCTCATCACATCTGAAATCCAAGATGTCTGTTAGTTCCTCTAAAGACCATTCAACATAATCTGCAGGCGAGGAAGTAAGAAAATTCTTAAAATATCTTTCAGCTTCAATTTTGATCTGAGCCTGTGTCTTGATTACTCTCCCATCGTCACACTTAACCTCTTTGATATTGTTCCT
>NC_025690.1:16676530-16692220 GCF_000633955.1 Camelina sativa | reverse complement strand
AGGCGAGGAAGTAAGAAAATTCTTAAAATATCTTTCAGCTTCAATTTTGATCTGAGCCTGTGTCTTGATTACTCTCCCATCGTCACACTTAACCTCTTTGATATTGTTCCTTGACTCCCTTATTTTTGCGGAGGCGTGGAAAGCTTTGTTATTCTGATCACCAATCCGGAGCCAATGTAACTTAGCTTTCTGTTGCAGAAAACGTTCTTCAATGTCAGCCAATTTCAACCAATTTGCATATGTTGTAGCCTCTGCATCAATAGCTTGCGACGAGGGGAACTGCATTGTTTTTTCTCGAGCTTCACATAAACCTTTGAACGCCGCTTTTGTACGACTGGTGATGTTACTTACCATTTGTTTGCCTAAGCGTCTAAATAGCGGCTTTAGACCTTTGAGGGATTTTGAAAAACGATACATTGCAGACGTTGAGTGAAATAATTGGGATGACCGCTGCCAGAGTTCCAGAAGTTGTGACAGGTAATCCGGGTGATTTGTAACAACATTGACAAACTTAAATGGCTTATGCACTCTCTGTTCTTCCTCAGTAATGCTAAACCGACAACGCAGATGATCTGAGCAACCGCCTGGTTCAAACACAGAATATGATTGACCATAGCGTTGGAGCCAGTACTGATTGACTAATACCCGATCCAGCTTCTTGCAAATAACTCCATCATGGCGTTTGTTACTCCAAGTATAACGTGGTCCCTGGTAAGCCATATCACTAAGTTCACAATCTCGTACCAAATCTTGAAAGTCCCGCATACCTGCTGAAACAAATGGCGAGGAATCATGTAGAGAATGATCATCAATGTCTAAACTTTCGTTGAAATCGCCACAAATTAGCCATGGTTTGTGGTGTAAGAGAGGCGAGTTTTGATGAAACCGCAAATCACTCCAAAGTAGCTTACGGTCTGCAACAAGATTAGATCCATATATAAAGGAAACAAAAAACTCCTGCTGATTTTCAATACAGACCGAGACTGTAATCAGCTGAAATGATTTGTAAATTGGAGTGACTCTGACATTGTTCTTCCAAACAATCCAAATCCTACCCAAACGATGCTCCTCATAATTAGTAAGCACAGACCAGTCTGCAAAAACAGAGTAAATACTCGTGTTGCTCTTCTTTCTTTAATTTTTGTTTCAATTAGACAACCAAAATCAAAGTTTCCGCGAGCCAACCACTCTCGCACCACACGTTGCTTCTCTTTCTTATTGAAACCTCGGATGTTCCAAAAGAAACCCGACATCAGAGATTTTTTTGGGAGTTACGTGTCTTCAGAGTACTAGGGTGTTGAATCCTAGAGCTCTGCTGACCAGTTACCGAGATATACTTGTGTCCCTCCTTTGAAGCTCGTGGTAGAGAAGGGCGCAACGTGTTTCCTTGTTGTTCCAACTCTACTTGTTCCTCAAGGCGAATAGAACCCTCTGTAGAGACCCCCACATCAATATCTGCAGATAAGTTCTCACGTACATCGTCCCCTTGATCCACCTCTGAGTTGATGTCCTCACCTTTTTCTCCCTTATCACTAAGACAAGAAAAAGAATTGGACATAATAGAGAGTTCTGGATTATGCTGATTCACCGGTTTCCCGGGACTGCGGAGAATCTTAGACGGAGTACACCATCCCACATCCGTATTCTGACCCACAATACCAATATCCTGAGCTCCAGTATCGAGCACTTCCTTATCACCCACGACACCAAGTGCCTTTGTTGGTACATCTTCTTTACCAGACAGTACCTGTATTGTGTTCACATCGACCGTTGCAGGTTGTAACACTGCAGACACATTATCTGTTTCCGTAGAACCAGAACTAACCACTGCCGGGACAATAACAGTCCTTTTTGCCAAGCATTCAGAGCTGAGATGACCCCAGTTGGAACAGTCGATACACCTGGGAGGTAACCAGGGATAAACAAACTCCACAATAGTATCCCCACCTTTACCTGACTTAAAAGACATGTGTTTTGGCAAACTCTTTGTGAGATCCACCTCCACAAAAATCTTTGCCTCATCAAAGGATTTACATGCTTCTGTTTCAGCGTGTAAACGCTTTGGCGTACCCAAAGGACTCGTGATTGCACTGAGCACCTTCCAAGAAAAATACTTAGGAGGAACATTTTTGACAACAACCCACATTGGAACCGTTTGGAGACCTTCTTGCGTTGTGTCAGTAATCGGCGTCCATTTTGTAAGGACCACTGGAACACCACAAAGATTCCACATTCCTCTCTTCAACACACGCAACCTGGTTTTCTCATCCTTGATTCGAAATTTCACTGTGGTTTTATCCACCGCATAGACATCAATTTTCATCGTTTTATCACCCAAGGTCCAAATCTTGTTAACCAAGGCATGGATACCTCCCACAAAGGGAGCCTTGGCTAAAAATTTACCAATGAGAAAGTCTTCCCATAGGGGCTGTGCTTCCTCAAAAATTTTATCTGGTATCCGCACAGTCGGCATACCATCAACCTCTTCAATAGCCAATTCCACTCGTTCCATCTCCTCTGATTTCTTTACCATCGAAACCCATGACCGTTGTTTCGTAGGTAGAACCCCACCTGGCTGTACCATGTTCGCCACAACTTGCGTTTCCACCCCATTCTGCTGATCTTCCTTCCCAATTTTAACAGACACCGTACCTTCACAACTAGCGAGATCTGACATCATAGTCGTACCATCACCAGCCTTGCTGATCTCACCATCTTCTGTCGCCACTCTCTCTACCACCGCACTCCGATCCAACAAACCATCAGCCCCCAGCGGAATAGCCTCCGGTGACATCAGAACTTGCGAAAGAAGCAAAAAACCCTAAATCGCCGTTTTTTTACCCTCAGAGCTAAACGCACCGTTTCACCCAAATCTGCACCGGTTCTCTAAATGTTAGTATGAGGTCATAACTGATTTAGTAACTCTTTACGAACTTTGACTATCCACAATACTTTGGGATCTAGAATTTGGACTAAATGAAATTTCGACGTGCAATTCAAACCATAATAGTACACATGTAGGTTCTGATAAAACCTCACAACGTCAATTTTCTTTTTTTGGATAAAGAAACAACATCAAATTTTGTAGTCTAGCTAGAGTGAGTAACTTTTCGTTTATGGTCATCTCAGTGTGGTGGTATATAGTACAATTTTCGTGAGTTTTTTTCTAAATCTCATAAATTTTGTTTTGTTTTGTTTGTGAGGAGATTCATTAAAGGTTTACATGTTTTCCATGCAAGTCAAACTCAAGTAACTACGGGATATTATTCTTAAATACGGATTTATATTGGATCACGCAGAGAGTAGATTTGGGGAATCATCTTGATGAGTATTAGAGAAGCAAGATTTTCTTATTTATTATTCTTGCGAAGTTACATTTTTCAAACATGAACTTGGGTGTTTGTATAGTTATTTTTTATTCGATCCTTCAAAATTACGCTAAATCAACCAAATTTTTTTGGGTCAGCCTTTCACTTATTTTAAAATTGGAGGCGTTGAATTATAATAGGTTGTAAGAAGTTAGAACTCAAAATCTACTGTACAAAGCGAGGATTGGAAAATTTCTGACATTTTGTTATGAACCTTACGATACGCACCATTCATTATTCGACTCTTTTGTCAAAACCGCCAAATGCTCATAAACGTTGCATGGCAGTGAACATATTAACAGATCAGACTACACAAATTAATATTAAGAGTGAGTAAATAAACACAGAAACATCACATATATGAACAAGAAATTGCATCACTTTGTTTTCTGAGGTCCAAGATGGGTTTCAAATTGATGACCTTTATTTCATTTGAATGATAACATAACAGAGAAAGATCTACGAAACTCTATCATGACTTGCACGGTACGGTGTACATAAAAAAAAGTTACAACATTCTTATACTAACTAATGATACATAAAACTCAGGGTTTTAGTCACAACACTTATTTATGCGTAGAAAAACCATCATTCATATGCTTTAACTCAGTCTCTAACCTTTGGTTTTTGACAGAAGCTCTCTCGTTTAGCCATTTTATGATATCACTAAACACAATCGTCAAATTCTCCGGAGATTCTCCGTATAAAAGCCCATGCCACATGTTCGGGTATAGCTTAAAAGTCTTGTCCGAACTTGAAGCCACCTCGTATAGTAGTTTGCTTACGTTTTGGTCTGTAACTTTATCATCTTCACCGTGAAGGACGATAAATGGCATCGATACCTGTTTTTTTTTTTTAATTCAATTATATTTTAAAAATGTTGATCCACAAATTTTGTTGAACAAATAAAATCAAATCTGGGACATAACAGAGGAGATCGATAAAAAGATGAGAAACCTGATGAAGATTCTTTTCAAGATCCAAGCTAACCATTAAGAGTTGGTGAGCGGTTTTCAAGCGAGGTCGGCCCTTGTAGCAATACTCGTTTTCTCTTACCTTTGAAATAAATATTCACTCTTGAGTAAATGAAAA
Organism: Camelina sativa; assembly: GCF_000633955.1. NCBI lineage: Eukaryota > Viridiplantae > Streptophyta > Magnoliopsida > Brassicales > Brassicaceae > Camelina > Camelina sativa. Next base: position 16,687,760 of record NC_025690.1, on the reverse strand, counting down.
CGTCTAGCGAAAATTATTACTACTACTATATGATATGTTACCTGTTTTCTTATGTGGGATTCTTTAAATGCCACGTCAATAATATCGTTGCTAGGAACTATCTTCCAAGTTGGAATAAACCGAGTTAGCTTTGTGAGAAATGAGATCACCATAGGATGTGGCTTTATGTCTTCTGCCAACTGTATGGAAAAAAAACTCAATCTTAAAGTTTAAAAGTCAACACTTTAATAGTAAGGATATAATATGCAAAGGGCTAACTTAAAAACACGAAGATCACGCTGATCGGATCAATACATACCTTACACATGGGGGCGACCAAAACGGCACCGTCCCAAAAATCGGGCTTCTTTCTCGCTAACAGTAACACGACTGCTCCTCCCATGGATTCTCCGATTAGAAACCTCATCTTCCCCTTATTCTCTTCCCTCTCTACATTCATCATTTCCAAAGTATATTAGTTCTAACATTTTCAAATGGAGAACAAAAAAGAAGAAGAAGAAGGGAAACAAAAAATCCGCAAACATTAGGTCGTCGTCATACGATTAATTTTCCTAAAAATTTGCTTTAGCTATGCTATTTTTAGAAAGTTTTAAATAGTAGCATATTTTGGAATATATTGTAATGAATAATTTACCGCAAATTGAAGAGTAATGAGAAGAGACGTCCAGAACAAGATCATCAAATTTTTTGACATAACCATTTAATCCCCCGGATTTACCATGCCCTTCATAGTCCATTCCGTAGACCGCGAATCCCGCATTGGCCAATCTCATTGCAGTGCCTGATGTATATGAATTAATATTGAGGATAAGCATTAGTTTTGCTATGAATATATATATATATATATATATATATATTGGCTACTAATCATCATAATAATTTCAAAATACGGAACTGCTCATGGTGATGCTTGATTCCATTGCGTAGCCATGACAGAGAAAGATTAAAGCCTTTGGTTCTTGCTGCAGCTCGACCTCTGGTTTCCATGAACACGTGAAAAGTTGTATCCCTCGTGAGTTCAACACATAATCCTAACAAAACGAAACCCCAAGTTAAAATCAGGTTTAAAGTATATAATTTCATATCGAATCTTGATTTCTTACACAGAGCAAAAGCTTGCATGAATCATGAGATTCATGACAAAAGAGCTAATTCATAATTAAAAAAAAAGAGAAAAAAGATTAAAAAGACGTACCTCTTTGTACATAACCATGATGTTCTGTTTTTGTTATAACTTATAAGAAAGGAAAACTGAATTTTGTTTCAATATATATATAGAAGAAGAGGGTCACGTACGAGACAGAGAGATTTATATATTGACCCAAAAGAAAACAAAAAATTAGAAAGAGGAGGAGAGAAGAAGAAGAAGAGTCAAAATCAGATTTGAGATTTTAACGAAGAGCCGCTTATTGCGTTACATACGGGACCAGCTTACTAAAATATTTGTTTTTCGTCTGATTTAATAACTAACTTTACTTCAGAGATTTCATTGACCTCAAATTACTTACATTCAGATTTTGAAATATGCCAATATGGAATACTGCAAAGACACTAAGGTCGATGTTGAATCAATCGTACAAAATTTTCAAATGGATGTAAGCAGCAACGTGTACTATTATTAATCTAGTGAACGATATTACAATCTGATTAATTATATATAACCTCCTGAGTATTAATTACCGTGGCTAATCTCGAATTCTCAATACGTCCGACAAAAATAAAGCCCATTATATTATAACTCTTCATCTTCTTCTCAATTTAGGGTTTCTGGTCTCACAAGAGAGAGAGAGAGAGAGACTGTGAGTGAGTCTGAGAGACGCCATGGGTAAGAAGACTCGTGAATCAAATTCCACCATTATACCTTTTGCATTTTTCTATCGTTTTTGTTTCTTCTGTTTGTCTCCTGTGAATTTTTTTCTTAGTGGGGTTTTTTTTATATCTTGTGAACAGCGAGAATCAAGGTTCATGAGTTGAGGGAGAAATCAAAATCGGATCTTTCTGCTCAATTGAAAGATCTCAAGGCGGAACTTGCTCTTCTCCGTGTCGCTAAGGTCACTGGTGGTGCTCCTAACAAGCTCTCTAAGATGTAACTGTTCTCTTTTCTCACTCCTCCTCTCTTTTAGAAGAAACAACAAAATTTTTGCATTTTGTAGCTTTCTTTGACATTTTGGATGATGTGGATTTCACTTTAGTTTCTTGAAAGTGGAATCACTAGCCTCTTTCTGTGTATGATCCTAGCTTTGTGAGAAAAGAGTAGATTGTGTGGTTCATATCGTTAGTTGCATTTCTATTAAATTGTTTATGGTGCCTATGTTTATGCGATTGATACATACACATCATGTGTATGCAGTGTACATGGCTTATGGAATTTTGGATTTTTAGTCGTTAGGCAGAGCTTCTATGTTTAAACTTTAGCATCTAAAAACAAGATGTCTTTGTTGATTGTGTACTCAGACACGGAACTTGGTATTTAGAACAATGGAGGCTTAGATTAATGAATCTTTGGCTTTTGTCAAATGTGTTGTAGTTTTTGGGATTTGTAGCTATCTTGTCTCTCAGTTCCCTCATATGGGTAAAGAAAGATAATTATGTTATATATTTGAATCTCTGAACAAGCAAGAACCTTGTTGGTTTAGACTTCGTAGCCATCTTGCTAAAGCATCAAATCTCAAGTTGTTATGGATCTGAATGGGGTCTTTTTTTTTTTTTTTTGGGTGGTTGTTTCAGCAAAGTGGTGAGGAAGTCCATTGCGCAAGTGTTGACTGTGGCCTCACAGAAACAAAAGTCTGCTCTTAGAGAAGCATACAAGAACCAGAAGTTGTTGCCACTCGATCTCCGTCCCAAGAAGACTAGAGCCATTAGAAGGAGACTAACTAAGCACCAGGTATTTTGATGCGATGGTTTTTCCTATTATAATTCAGTGACATGCTTTTTTTTGTTTTTTATCCATACTTAATGACTTACTTATTCTCTGCATCTGATAGGCGTCACTGAAGACAGAACGAGAGAAGAAGAAAGAAATGTACTTTCCAATTAGAAAGTATGCCATCAAGGTTTAATATCTTCGTCTTGTCTGATATATCTGAATTATTTTTGAAGTAAAGGATTTGATTCTTCAAACATTTATCATTGTATGATTCCTTCACATTTCAAATATGATACAAACCTTATTTGACTTTTGAGAATTACCTCCTTGGATGATCTATGTGGTTTCGGAAGTTAGTTTTTCTTTTAACGATGGAAGCTTATATTGAGAGAACTTTTAAAGAACACATGAGCGATAGAGAGAGTACTCTTAACAATGAAATCTGCTTAAACATGAACAAAAAGCCCACTTCAGTATACACAACAAGACCTGTAAATATATGATGAGCGTAATGTTGAGCCGTATAAAGTTAAAGTAATCATACATCACTGGCGATATATCCTCTGTTTTCCGTCATCCTGAAAACCTAACAAATTCTTGAAGAGCTATCTATGTAACTGAAATCACCACTCAATCATACGTCTCAATCAACTGATTACTTGGCTTCGAGAAACAAGACGTGATCACAGGCTAAATCGAGTTGTATGTAAACTAGACGTGATGAATATTTTCCCAGTTGTATAAATCAGGCCCATTAAAACTTAAGTGAGGCCCAATTATTTTCAGTTGAAAGATTTGATTTTGAAGGTGGTCGTCTCCGCCGCGTCGCCTCTTAGGTTAGTCACTGGTTTATTGCTCCGGGCTCCGAATAAGCCCTCTCGTTCACTTAGCCGCTTTTCCCGGTATGATCTTTATTTTGTTTTTCCATGTTTTCTGATTCCTTCTTTTACTTTGGATACAAAAAGTTTCAATTTTTTATCGTTTCTCTGTATTTTTTTTCCCCTCAGCTCACTGAAATATGTCTGCAAAGTGGCGAGCTCTGCAGCATCGTCATCGTTACACTTACAGTGCTGTCTTGTTCCCGAGCTCGTTCACTGCTTCCTTGAGCCAATCTAGTTTGTTTCAGTCTTGTCCCAAGTTTTACTCTAACATTGAAGAGTTGGTTTCGTTGAATTCAATCTACGCGCAAGTTAATCACGCCAAGAAAATTGTTGCTTCGTTCGGAGAGGTACTCGCAAAGACCAATGAGAATGAAGGAGGCGAGAGAGAGGCAGTTTTTGTACGGGAAGCTATTAGGTTTTACTTGGAGGTTTTATTCATGGAGAACTCTTTGCCTCTACATAAGACCCTTGTTTCAGCCTTGGCTAAAACTAGTAAGTTTCATTCAGTCATAAGTTCATGTTTTAAGGAGCTTTGTGATGAATATGGCGGTTTGGAAGATGGTGGGAATCGATTCTGTGTGTCTAGAGTTGCTTTGTCAGTGATGGGTATGCCAAAGTTGGGATATTTGGTTGATATAATTGAAGATTGCGCGCTTTTGGTGGGTCATGATATTGTTTCAGGGCTGAATGGTATAATCTTAGACACTGAAGCTTGTGATAGGCCTCCTCCCACTGTTATGGAGCAGTGCCAAGAGGCTTTGTCTTGCTCGTATTACTTGTTTCAGCGGTTTCCTTTGAAATTTAAGGGTTTAGCTGGGGAAGATGCAAGTTTTATGGAGAGTGTTTTGGCTGTTCAACTAAGCATTTTGAAGTCGTCGGCGTTTTCTAGGGACTGTTATGTGGCTGCTGGTGTGAGTTTCTGCGCTGCTCTACAGGTCTGTCTTAAAGACGAAGAGCTCGGAATGTTTATAGCGCAAGGTATATTTTGCTGGAGTAGTGTCGTTGGATTGACTGATATTGTTAGCAAAATTCCATTTGCCGGGGACATTTGTTCTGAGATCTGCAGTTTTTCATCTTTGAGTAGACTCTGCTTGATCCGGGGCATTCTTACTACATTTTCTAGGGGTATTCTTGTTTCATCTTTTTCTTGGTTGAGTAACACTGAGTGTGATCACAAAACTATTCTGTATGACGGAATTTTGCTGGAACTTTGTGATTTATGCGAGAACCCCATTGACAGCCATTTAAATTTTCACGCGCTAACTGTGATGCAGATTTGCTTGCAACAGATCAAGACATCTATGTTAACTGATTTATCAGAAGATTATGATCTAATGCCAGACAGCATGACAGCTCGAGTACTCAGAATTATATGGAACAACTTGGAGGATCCTTTGAGCCAGACAGTCAAACAAGTCCATCTCATGTTTGACCTCTTACTAGACATCCAAACCACGGTTCACCAGACTGATGATAAAGTGGGAATAAGGGGGTCTTTGCTTAAAATTGTCAACTATCTTCTTCGGTTAGGATCACGCTGTAAGGGAAGGTATGTTCCATTGGCATCCTTGACAAGAAGATTAGGTGCTAAGACGTTGATGGATATGAGCCCTAACCTGTTGTTCGAGATGGCAAATGCATATATTGATGATGATGTCTGCTATGCTGTAACATCATTTTTGAAATGTTTCCTTGAAATGTTGCGTGATGAAAGCTGGGGGAGCGAAGGTGTTGACCAGGGTTATGCACGTTATCGAGAACATTGTTTGCCTCCTTTCCTTTACGGGCTTGCTTCTGGCATGTCGAAACTTAGGTCCAATCTAAATACTTATGCAGTACAAGTTTTGCTAGAATTGGATGTAGACAGTATATTTCTTTTGCTTGCGTATATATCTATTGGGCCGAGTGAGGAGGAGACCAAGCTAAACTATACTGAGTTGAGTAACATGAGTATGGAACTGACAGTCGAACAGAAAGTGGTTGTTTTAGTATCATTGCTGAAAGTTTGTCGAACACTTGCATTCCTTGAAGGGGATATTGAACAAAAAAGAAGTACTGATGGATTTGCAATTGTCCAAATTAAGGGTGTTGAGTTAAAAGTACCCATTGAGTGGCTGAAAATGGCCTTAACCCATGTTGATGAGTCTGTTCGCGTGGATGCTGCAGAGACACTCTTCTTAAACCCCAAGACTGCTAGACTTCCATCCCCCTTAGAGCTTTATCTAATGAAGGAGGCTGTTCCCTTGAACATGAGGTCATCTTCTACAGGTTTTCAAATGAAGTGGACCAGTTTGTTCAGGAAATTTTTTTCTCGGGTCCGTACGTCGCTGGAAAAGCAGTATAAGCATGGGAGCTTACAACCACTTAAAAGCGACGGAAATGCAGTTCTACGAGCAGAGAGTTTGTTCAAGTTTATGAGGTGGTTGAGTTCCTTTTTGTANATCTCATGTTTGACCTCTTACTAGACATCCAAACCACGGTTCACCAGACGGATGATAAAGTGGGAATAAGGGGGTCTTTGCTTAAAATTGTCAACTATCTTCTTCGTTTAGGATCACGCTGTAAGGGAAGGTACGTTCCGTTGGCATCCTTGACAAGACGGTTAGGGNCGAGAGAGAGGCAGTTTTTGTACGGGAAGCTATTAGGTTTTACTTGGAGGTTTTATTCATGGAGAACTCTTTGCCTCTACATAAGACCCTTGTTTCAGCCTTGGCTAAAACTAGTAAGTTTCATTCAGTCATAAGTTCATGTTTTAAGGAGCTTTGTGATGACTATGGCGGTTTGGAAGATGGTGGGAATCGATTCTGTGTGTCTAGAGTTGCTTTGTCAGTGATGGGTATGCCAAAGTTGGGATATTTGGTTGATATAATTGAAGATTGCGCGCTTTTGGTGGGTCATGATATTGTTTCAGGGCTGAATGGTATAATACTAGACACTGAAGCTTGTGATAGGCCTCCTCCCACTGTTATGGAGCAGTGCCAAGAGGCTTTGTCTTGCTCGTATTACTTGTTTCAGCGGTTTCCTTTGAAATTTAAGGGTTTAGCTGGGGAAGATGCAAGTTTTATGGAGGGTGTTTTGGCTGTTCAACTAAGCATTTTGAAGTCGTCGGCGTTTTCTAGGGACTGTTATGTGGCTGCTGGTGTGAGTTTCTGCGCTGCTCTACAGGTCTGTCTTAAAGACGAAGAGCTCGGAATGTTTATAGCGCAAGGTATATTTTGCTGGAGTAGTGTCGTTGGATTGACTGATATTGTTAGCAAAATTCCATTTGCCGGGGACATTTGTTCTGAGATCTGCAGTTTTTCATCTTTGAGTAGACTCTGCTTGATCCGAGGCATTCTTACTACAGTTTCTAGGGGTATTCTAGTTTCATCTTTTGCTCAGTTGAGTAACAGTGACTGTGATCACAGAACTATTCTGTATGACGGAATTTTGCTGGAACTTTGTGATTTATGCGAGAACCCCATTGACAGCCATTTAAATTTTCACGCTCTAACTGTGATGCAGATTTGCTTGCAACAGATCAAGACATCTATGTTAACTGATTTATCAGAAGATTATGATCGAATGCCAGACAGCATGACAGCTCGAGTACTCAGAATTATATGGAACAACTTGGAGGACCCTTTGAGCCAGACAGTCAAACAAGTCCATCTCATGTTTGACCTCTTACTAGATATCCAAACCACGGTTCACCAGACAGATGATAAAGTGGGAATAAGGGAATCTTTGCTTAAAATTGTCAACTATCTTCTTCGTTTAGGATCACGCTGTAAGGGAAGGTATGTTCCATTGGCATCCTTGACAAGACGATTAGGTGCTAAGACGTTGATGGATATGAGCCCTAACCTGTTGTTCGAGATGGCGAATGCATATATTGATGATGATGTCTGCTATGCTGTAACATCATTTTTGAAATGTTTCCTTGAAATGTTGCGTGATGAAAGCTGGGGGAGCGAAGGTGTTGACCAGGGTTATGCACGTTATCGAGAACATTGTTTGCCTCCTTTCCTTTACGGGCTTGCTTCTGGCATGTCGAAACTTAGGTCCAATCTGAATACTTATGCAGTACAAGTTTTGCTCGAATTGGATGTAGACAGTATATTTCTTTTGCTTGCGTATATATCTATTGGGCCGAGTGAGGAGGAGACCAAGCTAAACTATACTGAGTTGAGTAACATGAGTATGGAACTGACAGTCGAACAGAAAGTGGTTGTTTTAGTATCATTGCTGAAAGTTTGTCGTACACTTGCATTCCTTGAAGGGGATATTGAACAAAAAAGAAGTACTGATGCATTTGCAATTGTCCAAATTAAGGGTGTTGAATTAAAAGTACCCATTGAGTGGCTGAAAATGGCCTTAACCCATGTTGATGAGTCTGTTCGCGTGGATGCTGCAGAGACACTCTTCTTAAACCCCAAGAATGCTAGACTTCCATCCCCCTTAGAGCTTTATCTCATGAAGGAGGCTGTTCCCTTGAACATGAGGTCATCTTCTACAGGTTTTCAAATGAAGTGGACCAGTTTGTTCAGGAAATTTTTTTCCCGGGTCCGTACGTCGCTGGAAAAGCAGTATAAGCATGGGAGCTTGCAACCACTTAAAAGCGACGAGAATGCAGTTCTACGAGCAGAGAGTTTGTTCAAGTTTATGAGGTGGTTGAGTTCCTTTTTGTTTCTATCTTGCTACCCTTCTGCCCCTTACAGGAGAAAAATAATGGCAACGGAACTTCTACAAATCATGATTGAAGTCTGGCCTGTTGTGGCTTCTAAGGATCCCACTTCTCATCAAGGCCATCTTTACCCATACTGTGATATTGTCACTTCACATGATTCAACGTTATTGCTGGTTGGATCGATTGTTGATAGTTGGGACAGGCTTAGGGAAAATTCTTTCCGTATTTTGCTTCATTATCCAACTCCATTTACTGGCGTTTCAAGTGAAGACATGGTTCAGAACATTATTCCTTGGGCCAAACACCTAGTCTGCAGTCCAAGGGTTAGAGAGAGTGATGCAGGTGCGTTGACTCTGAGGCTCATCTTTAGAAAGTACGTATTGGACCTTGGATGGATAGTCAAGGTTTCCACAAATGTTTTTTGTTGTGAAAGAGAGTGTGAAAGCATAAATGGTCTTTATCAGAACTCTAAACCCAAGTATCCTGTGATTGAGTATATCAAATCACTTATTCATTGGCTTGATGTTTCTGTGATGGAGGGAGAGCGTGATCTCTCTGAAGCATGTAAGAACAGTTTTGTTCATGGGGTATTACTGGCTTTGCGTTATACATTTGAGGAATTGGACTGGAACTCTAACGCAGGGTTAAGTATGTCAGAGATGAGAAAGGAACTGGAAAAGCTTCTTAAACTGGTGACGCGAATAACTACACTAGCACTGTGGGTGGTTTCTGCAGATGCTTTGAGTTTGCCTGAGGATATGGATGACATAATAGAAGATGATGGTTTCTTGTCAAATGTTCAAGATGATGCTGCCGCTGTTCTCTCAGAGGAACACAAGAGTACTTTTCCAAAACCTGTGCATGAAACAATACAATCAGAACAGGTAGTTATGGTTGGTTGCTGGCTCGCTATGAAGGAGGTATTGATTCTATCATCTTTCTGATAATTGTCCTTACTTTGGCATCAATTTTTTGTGTTTTCATTTTTCATAATACTTTTCTCGACTAGCAGAGTNCAGTCGAACAGAAAGTGGTTGTTTTAGTATCATTGCTGAAAGTTTGTCGAACACTTGCATTCCTTGAAGGGGATATTGAACAAAAAAGAAGTACTGATGGATTTGCAATTGTCCAAATTAAGGGTGTTGAGNTATAAACTAGTTTCTTTCTTCAGGTGAGTCTTCTTTTGGGAACCATCATTAGAAAAATTCCATTACCTACCTGTAGCCTTAGACCTTTAGAAAATGGAGATTCAGCTTCTGCAGCCCCCAGTGATTCAGTGATTGAAAATTCTGAATTACTGCTTGATCTAAAGCAACTTGAAAAGATTGGAGACCACTTCTTGGAAGTACTTTTGAAAATGAAGCACAATGGTGCGATAGATAAGACAAGAGCTAGATTTACAGCTTTGTGCCACCGTTTATTATGTTCTAATGATCCAAGGTATGTTTTTAAGCTTCCCGTGTATCCTTGGTTCTTGTTTTTCACTTCACTAACATATTGTGTTTGTTCTTTCTTTTCGTAGACTTTGCAAGTTAACAGAATCCTGGATGGAGCAACTTATGGAAAGAACTGTGGCGAGAGGACAAACAGTGGACGATGTGTTAAGAAGAAGTGCAGGAATTCCCGCTGCATTTATTGCTCTTTTCCTCTCAGAACCGGAAGGTTCACCAAAGAAACTTCTCCCACAGGCGCTTAGGTGGCTAATAAGTCTTGCAGAGAAACCTCTCTTGGATCCCATGGAACAGAAAGGTTCTAAACATATGGTTGAGGAGGTCAATTCTTCTGATATGCATTCAAGTGAGAATCTTTCAAAGGTCCGTGATGAAGGAGTCGTTCCAACGGTGCATGCGTTCAATGTTCTCAAAGCTGCTTTCAACGACACCAACTTGAGCACTGATACTTCTGGGTTTTCGGCGGAGGCTATGATTGTTTCAATAAGATCCTTCTCTTCACAATATTGGGAGGTCAGAAACAGTGCCACACTTGCATACACTGCCTTGGTCCGTCGAATGATTGGATTCCTTAATGTTCAAAAACGTGTATCTACCCGTCGTGCCTTGACTGGGCTTGAATTTTTTCACAGGTATGTCTATAAGATCCTCCCCTGAATATATATTTGACAATGCATATGTTTTCATCCAGTATTTATTGTTATGTTGGGTTTCTTGAAGGTACCCCTTGTTGCACCCTTTCATATACAGTGAACTAAAGACAGCAACTGATTTACTTGACACATCTGGTCCATCTGATTCAAACCTCGTAAATCTTGTTCATCCGAGTTTATGGCCCATTCTGATTCTTTTATCTAGGCTTAAGCCTTCACCCATTGCAAGTGAAACTGGAGATGACCTGGACCCGTTCGTTTTCATGCCCTTTATAATGAAATGCTCTACTCAAAGAAATCTCCGTGTTCGTGTTTTGGCATCACGTGCTCTAGTAGGTCTTGTTTCCAATGAGAAACTCCAAAGTGTTCTGCTCCAAATTGCCTCAACTTTACCTTCTAATGTGGCCCAAGGTGGTTCCTTCAATTATCTTCATGGAATTTTGTTGCAACTTGGTAATCTCCTAGATACAAATTGTAGAGACCTCGCTGATGACTCTAAGAAGGATCAGATTATTGGAAAATTGATCAATGTCCTTTCAAAATGCACATGGATGGCTTCTCCATTGACGTGTCCATGCCCGATCCTCTGTACATCATTTTTGAGAGTGCTTGATCATATGCGAGTTATTGAAAGAGCAAGCTCTGAAAGCAAAAATCTAAGGGACATCTACAAATTGCATCTGGATCTGTCTACAAATTGCCTGGATACA